>NC_087374.1:2293515-2606894 GCF_031761385.1 Necator americanus
AGAAATAGAAAAAAAACGAAGAATAAAGAAAGAAAAATAGTTAAATAAATAAAAAATTAAAAAGAATTGAATAATGGCAATACTTCGATTTAGTATTATTTTATTATATTTTATTTATATAATACTTCTATTTAATATTATTTTATTATATTTTATTTATATAACTTTTGAATAGAAATTAAATGTAAAATGAAGTTTAACTATAGGAAACAAATGCCCGTATCTTCATCGTTTACGTAAATGGCAACCTAAGGCAAAATTTCAAAGTCTTGTGATTTTATACGAGAAGCTTACCAGTTTTTTTGAAGGCGCACCAGCTATTGGTATAGGTGTGTTGTCCAGGGAAATATTCTGGGAAATAACGAACGAGGCAAGCACATTTATCAGTTGGACAGCTCGCATTAAAATTAGTGGACGCGCGAAGAGTTACTAGGAAGAATCATCGTGTACTTTAAGGTTTCTAATTAGAAACTCTCTTGGTTTTTAATCTGAAGCCTAAAGTCGAACTCCTACGTAAATTCTAATTATTCTGACGGGGATAGAAACATAGAGTCTTACTATGTATAGATTCAAAACGGTTATTTATATTTTTATTTTATTTCATTTTTTTGGTATACACATATACCTAATCCCATGTAAGTTTACATGAAATAAGAGGAAATATTTTAGATTTTCAAAAAAAATATTCTGACTCACGCAAAGTGTGTTTCTCTTTTTTCTTCCTTTTTTCTGGTGCCCCATTAGTGTATGGGAATAAATAAAAGTAAGTAAACAAATAAAGAACTGAAATATATCAATTTTCAAAATTAATATATTTAATATTTATTTATTATTGTTTATATATTTACTTAACTTTCAAAATACAGAAAGGATAAAGAGAGAATTTAATATTGTTCTAACCAAGTAAAAATTGAAATAAAGATGACACCATGTAGAGAGAACGTTTATTTAAATTTTTCTTTATGTCAGTTTAGAGGTCGTCAACGATTTTTCCAGCACAGAAGCATGGTGTCCTGAAAACAACCTTAATAAATAGAGCTCATTATGTCCTGAACGATGAAAACTGAATCAGGATTTTTGTAACTACTCAACTTTCAATTTTACTTTATTTTCAATTGATCTATTGATGGAAGTTTGCCTTGCCTTGAACGATTCAAATTTTTTCAGAGCTTTTATGACGGAAGCTACTAGATCCAGAAATATGCTTATAAATTATCCCAATAACCCATTAAAAAATTAACAAAAATTCACATTTTTCAAAATTATCCATAATGTTAGCTTTAAAGGCATCACCCCACGAATCTGAGGTAGTACGAGTTTCAGGTGGAGTATTCGTATACGGTATTGTAGATTATGGAGAGAAGGGTGATCCCGTCCATTTCTTTTTAATTGCCGTAGAAAACGGCCCGGAAGATACGGCTTCGAGCGCTATTTTCTACAACGAGTTCGATTGGAGCGCGCCAGCCGAGTGCACACACCGAATCTTCTGGACGGTTTTTTACGGCAATTAGAAAGAAGTGGACGGAATCATTCTCCTCTCCATTATCTACGATCTCGTATACGAATACTCCATCCGAAATCCGTGCCACCTCAGATTCGTGGGGTGATGCCTTAAAATTGGGCAAATACACAAGCGCTGATTTAGAAATTGCGCACTTAGCTCTAAAACGGGTGCCATTTTTTCGGTAGGGAGTCTAGCAGAAGTAAAGCAAGAGACATTTAGGCAATAATAAATTAATTAGGAATTAAAACCAGTTGATAGTTTTTGAAGGAAGGATATGTAGTCGACGCTGGAGGTTCCAGCAACTGAGCTCAACTCGGGCTGAGCAGAAAGAAGCAGAAATTTCCGTCCAGCAAACGGAAAGTACGCGTTGCGGAAGCGTCGAGGTCATTCGGTTGAACATATTTGAGCTCTGCCAAGAACAAACCTTGCTAGTCTTCCGCAGCAAACAAATATCGTCCATTATAGACAAGCGATAGCTGGAAAAAAGTCCTTCAAATAATTGCTTGCATTAGAAACCAAATTACTTTTCCACCATGTAAAATTGTGTACAGAGTCGATTTTTAACATTTTGAAAATCCGGACCGTTCTGGCCCCTTAACCACCAGGGACCAAGGCGATTTTTAAGCGTGAGTCATGAGTGATGTCATGAAATGCTATCAGGGCTACTTTTTAAAGTCTCAACCACAAGGTCTTAGCATGGTTTTTATTTTGGGTCACCTTCAATTTTAGAGATAACTCATCAAAACCAAACTTTCGGCGGCTTCTGGATGTCCGCTCCCGCCAAACATATCCACACGTAGAGAAATCCCAAAATTCCCAACTAATCTCAACGAGCGAACGGACAATCGATGAGCTGGCTACGATTTCTCATCCGCTCGCTGGCAGACGCGCCACGAGTGCTCTCCCATATCTGATACGTCGTTACGTGTCTCGTAGGGGGATTTAGAGTGACGGGACTATTTTTCACACCCTCTTTCTGAAGAATTAAAGGCAGCATACCACGAATCTGACGTGGCGAGAGAATCCAAGACAAAAACTAGAGATAGTTCCGCTCACCTCTCCCTAATCGTCCTAAAAAAAGCGGCGTGGGACCGCTTTATTTCCTACGAGGTACGTTAGAACGCTCTTCTATGTATATGTTCTGATCCCTTCAGCAACCTATTCATTGGTTTCACTTTAATAGGCAGTCGAGGACACCTCATTGGTTTCCGATCGCGCAGGTATGGGTGAATGTGGGACGTGCATAAGGGTGGCGCGTTTTCATGTATCTCGTAGAAACTAAAGCGGTTAAAGGCATCACCCCGCGAATCTGAGGTGGTACGGATTTCAGGTGGAGTATTCGTATACGGGATAGTAGATTATGCAGAGGGAGTGATTCCGCCCATTTCTTCCTAATTGCCGTAAAAAACGGCCAGGAAGATACGGCTTCGGGCGTTACAGCGCGCTATTTTCTACAAAAAGTTCGGTTGGAACGCGCCGCATCTTCCGGGCCGTTTTTAGCGACAATTAGGAAGAAATGGACGGAATCACTCCCCTCTCCATAACCTACTATCCCGTATAAGAATTCTCCACCTGAAATCCGCACCACCTCAGATTCATGGAGTGATACCTTTAACCTGCACTAGAGCACTCTAAGTAGCATAAACAATCGTCACGTTACAAGGTTAATTGTGATTATACACCACATATCTTAAATTTTAGAGACGATCTCACCTCATTCCATCTTTAAGAGTACTGATTTTTAACTTTGCATTCTCCTCAGGATTCCCGACATGGAACTCTTTTGAGGTCGCGCCAGTCTCCTGAATAAGAAGGTGCGATCAAAGTAACAATTCATTTGAAAAAAAAAACAACTTCGAAAGTTAAAGCTGATCCGGCTAACCTCGCCTAAGGAAGATATACTTGACAAATTCTGTGAACCATTGCTAAACGAAAAGGATTCCTTCGTTCCAGTGGAGCTAGCTGTCGACGAAAAATTATCCGAACTTCTTTCCGTGGATTGTTTCTTAGCCCCAAGAAGAGTTCTAAACATGTATGAATAACAGGTCACCAAATTTTTCCTATTTCTTAAGCCAGAAGTATTCCTCCAATCACCTTTTTCAAGAAATAAAAATTCGATAAAATCAGGAACGAAAAGAAATCTGTACTTCATTACAGCTCACCCATGTGGAATATTGTATATGATACGCCCTTTAGTGAGCATCAAACCTCTGCTGTTCAGCTCAGCCATGGTGATAGGACTAAATCCAGACCTATTAGGATTAAAATCGGAAAGAAAGGCACAGAACTTTTGTTCACCCTTGTTCAGTATCGTCCGGACCCGCATTAGGACCAGTCGTTTCTGCGCTATATCGTCGATATGTGTGTTTAGGTGTGTCTCGAGTTATTTTCCCTCTTTTTAATAGAGCAATTTCATCCAAGAAATGCCTGAATCCTTATGTTTTGGATTACATTACACATGAACCAAACGTAAAATCAATTATTGATTGAAATAATCAAGCTATTACTCGTTAGCAGATCCAGAAAGTGATGTTAGAGAGTGGACAGGTGCTGCAGGTTGATCGTAATAGGGAATTCCATATTCCTGTAAAATTTTTCACGTGTTATTCCAGTATCAGGAAGGGTTTTTTACGTACAACTCTGAAAAATTTGCTACTACACAGTGAGATAACTTGAAAAAAAATCACCTTTGTTTTCCCTGTTCTGCTGTTTTGGAAATATTCACCTCGCATTTCGCAACAATATTTTAAAGATTTTTTTTCGATTTGCTTAGGTTGTAGCCAAGATATTTATATTGATCTTTCTTTATTAGCTAACAGCTTACATTTCGGGATTATCGCCTTCCCAGGAGCTTAGAAAATTAAGGCCATCAGTGACTTATCCTCTCAAGCGCCTCATTACCCTACAGGAAACATCCAAACGATAGGGAAACTCAAAAAACAACATATCGGGTAGCGCTCACTTCGTTTGCCGTATCTTATAACGTAACACACCATCACGTACCACAAAACTATGAATCTCAAGGGTTTTTACGTGGGACCTAACGGCCCGGTCCGCAGATCAAAACCCGCAGAGGTCTTGATTTATTTATTGAAACACCTGCAGGTGTGCCATAAAACAAAAAAAAACAAGATGGAACAGAGCACACAAGAATTTCGCCTGAATTTTACACAACAAGACTGACCCTTCAAAGCATGAGGAGTGATGCGATGGCAGGTCATTCTCCTTAGATAAACGGATACCAGGGTTTGGGTGACCAACTTAAAGGCATCACCCCACGAATCTGAGGTGGTACGGATTTCAGGTGGAGTATTCGTATACGGGATGGGAGTCTACGGAGGGAGGGGTGATTCCGTCCATTTCTTCCTAATTGCCGTAAAAAACGGCCCGGAAGATACGGCTTCATTCGTTTTGGCGCAGCATTTTGTACAAGAGGTTCGATTGGAGCGCGCCAGTCTTGTGCGGCGCCGCATCTTCCGGGCCGTTTTTTACGGCAGTTAGCAAGAAATGGACGGAATCACCTCCTTCTCTGTAGTCTCCCATCCCGTATACGAATACTCCACCTGAAATCTGCACCACCTCAGATTCGTGGTATGCTGCCTTTAACCTCGAACCTTGATGTGGGTTAAGTTCGTTTGTGATCGCAATGCACTCATCTGTTCCACTCATTGTTTGATTATTGACAGCTATCCAAAATATTTTGAGGATGCTTTCAAGTCCACCCTTCGAAAGGTTGACTAGCCGAAATGGAGGTTCCAGACGACAGCGGTGGAATAAGAAATTGACAATTCAAGCGAAACATCACAATTCGCAATTCGTCACACTTATGGAAGAGTGGAGAATTGATCTACTATATTGACATAAACACTATTGATCTACTACTTTTGTATATCTTGCTCAAAATCGACTATTTTTATATATTACTATATTACTATTTTGAGTTTTTATATTATTACATTACTATATTGAGCTCTAGCACAAAATCGACAGAATTAGTTCAGGTATCTCCAATGGCAAGACATTTCCGCGATGATTTGAAGAGCTCCGTTGCCCCACATCATATACCTATCGATCACTTAAAGATAAAGGCATCACACCACGAATCTGGAGTGGTACGGATTTCCGGTGGAGTATTCGTATATGGGATCGCAGATTACAGAGAGAAGGGTGATTCCGTCTATTTCTTTCTAATTGCCGTAGAAAACGGCCCGGAAGATACGGCTTCGAGCGCTCCGGCGCACTATTTCCCACAAGGAGTTCGATTGGAGCGCGCCAGCCTTGTGCACGCGCGCATCTTCCGGGCGGAGTGATGCCTTTAAGCTAATAGTTACTCACTCTGTCATGTAACGTTGCAAACTCAACGTGGTTTAAATCCATATTCTTAGTAGTGTTTTCTTTACTCGGCATACTAATTGCTGAAATATACGCTTACGGTCAAGAAACTGTAACAATAATTTCATAGGCCCACCTTACGAGAGAGGAGGCTAATATAAAATGAAGGCTTAGACATTCCTCTCATGGTACTGTTAGTGCTGTTTACAGTTTACAATATTACGAATATGTAATACAATCACTATGGATATGGATATGATATGGATAAATGACCCATCTACAAGAAAATCATTGTTTTGAGTTCATTTCACACAGCTATCTGAGCAGCTCGGCTAAAGTTGAACTTCAGAGTTTTTGTGGCTCGCTTCGCTCGGCTTCAGCAACCAATAAGGATTCACAAAATAGGCCCTTTCTTCAGGATTATGCCACAGAATTAAAGGCATCACCCCATGAATGTGCGGTCGGGGTGCGGCTCCTTATGACGGCTTCTATTGCAACGCGCCACCCTTGCGCCCCGCTCCCGCCTGCGATTCGTCGAAAACCCAATCAGACGAATCGCAGGCGAGGGCGGGGTGTAATGGTTGTGCATTACAACGTCCGAAAACGTAGAAGCCGTCGTAAGAAACAGTTCCGGGGTAGTCCGTTCACACTACAAGGATGGTATAAGGAGAAATGAACAGAGCCACCCTCTTCCTTGCAATCTACGACCCTGTATAGGCATTACCCGCCTGAAACCCGTACCACCCCAGATTCGTGGGGTGATGCCTCTAAATCTGCACCGACTGCTTCCCTCAGAAACCCATTTAACCAATTCCATTATATTCCGGCTGATTCACAGTTTACCAGGCACTACAAGAGTCGATGCTTCTGTCATATAACAAAGTATTTACAGTGTTTACAATAAAATCCCATAGATAAGTCTGCTTGACGGTCGAATGGTCGCTATCAGTATCATCATCGATAAATAAAAGTAAATTGTCTAGCTTATTTGTTTTTTTATTATGTTTCGTTATTGAATTTTTTTTTTTAATCTCGCTAGAAACCATTGTCAAGCAAAAAAAGGCGGAGGTATGAAGAAAGCATGGGCCTTTCCTTAAAAAGGAAACCAGACATATCCATGGGATCATGGAATATTCGAAAAAATTTTTCCAGTTATTGGCTCGAATTAATTAAAATTTATTACCTAAAAAACATAAGTCGAATAAATACGCTGAAATATTTGTAGAGAAATAAATACAAAATTCCATCTCATTATTATAGTCGATTTCAACAAATTTTATACGATAGCAATGTAGAGACAAAACCTAAATTTAAATTATCAACCACAACTGTAAATAACAAGAACGGTTCGATTTCAATCGTTTTTCATAATCTTTATCAAGTATTGCTGTAATTGTTTGCAAGAAAAATGAATGTAGTGAATAAATATTCTTTTCAAGTGATTAAACTTAACACTCGACTCATGAAATCGAGTTTCTTAATCTAAGATGCGCCTCTGTACGGCGTTGCTCTAGCAATTCTTTTTGTTTCTTCGCAACTTCCGCCAAATATTCTTCATGTTCCTGAAAAAAAAAATATTGATGAACAGGAAGTAGCTCAGCAATCACGCGTTTCACGCAATTTTTATCAAACCAATTTTTGGGAGAAACGCACCTTCGCATATGTGGGTTGTGAAAGTTTCTGTAATCGTTCCGTGAGCAGATTAATACTTTCCGTTAATGTTTTCATTTTTCCAGCATCAAATAACGCTTCGACAGGAGTTTCAGCAGCTTCGATTAACTGAAGTTTAATTTGAACCAATAGCAAGTGTTAGAACCAGAAGACTCACAGCATGACTGGCACGAAGAATCCCATCGAACTCGCGGTGTCTTTCATTTTTCTCGAACCTGCATATTAAAGATCGTATTTTATAAGATAAAATAAATATAAAATGGCTCAATACAGCATGTTAGCTACCAGCGCATGTTGATGGTTTCCAAGAACGAGCGAGAAAGTCGAAAATCCAATAATTGAGTTTGGAAGTTGTATCTAACTTACTTGGATATTTTGAGCCATGGATTTTACTAGAGGGATCACAGCCGCTTAGTGGCGAGACTATGTGGCGCGTGCCCAGGTGGCAGATATGTGGTTTCGCAGTAACTATGAAGCTGTTGAAGCCAACATACTACAGGTTTGATGATGTGGGGTCTCTGTGGGGAAAATATAGAGTTCGAGCTGAAGATTATGAGTATGAGTATGGTCACGATCATACTCAAAATCTACAACCTAAACTCCTTAAGGGAAGAGGGATAAAGTATCTGGCGTCAATCAATCCACTTGGTATGCGCCACCACGTTCACTTCAATTCAGAAATCGTTTGAGGTTTACGAAGGTGTAACTGGACTATGAAATGACTTGCGGTGGCTAGCAGATGTGTCAAGTCAGTGTTTTTATCCTCCCAGAGAAGTCTGGTACCAATTTATCGACCCCAGATGGATGAAAGGCTTGATGAGCTCTAGGGCGGACTCGAACCTCCTATCGATCGTGAAGGAAGTGGAACCTCCAACCGCTACACCACACCCGCCCCCTAAACTACATTGTCTCTAAATATCCATGAAATGTAAGGGTCACACTAATAATACGCTGAAGTGGTTTACCGCAGATTTTAAATAGTACAAGTAATACCTCGAACACCACAGTATAGCTTGAATAAAAACGAAAAAAAAACCTGCAGGTCCTCTGAGCTGCAGTACTGGTGAGCTCTCAGTTTCCGAACACTACTCATTATAAAGTCATTCAATACCTGTCAATAAAGCGGTCGATCTCAGCGCGAACGTATGGAGTATGATCGAAAAGGTGTTGTCCAACTAGTTGAGTGTCCCGGACGATAGTCGGCAGTGACATTCTAAAAAAATCAACGTAACATGAATTTATTTATGAATACTCTGAGATTTCATATGTACAGAGAAGCGCTAAAGGGTGAATGAAGTAAAAATCGTCTTAAAATGCCATCTCTTCGAATATGAGCACGTATGAATTATGTTGACAATTATCAAATGTCAGTTTCTCGTCGCAGTAAACTTCATTCCAGAAACAACAGCACGAGGTTTCACCTAAAATTCAACTACTATCATACGCAATACCCTCCTCCCATTATTTGCAGAAGAGAAGGCTGCGTTCTTCATCAGGGTTCCCTCGATTTGACTCAAAATACTTAACCCATTTATGCTTTCTTCGAGGTTTTCAAACGTGTTCTTTTTTTAAACTTAACGAATGCCGTGTAAATCTAAACAACTGTTGGGATCTGATGGGACCAAACCTGGTTATTTTTCCGATAAAATTCTGAACCCGTAGCGTTTAAAGAGAAATTTAGTACCTTAGGTCATGAATCTCCTACATTCTCCATGCTAGAAGCTAGTCATTTGCAAAAAAGTTATGTATCAGGATTTCTATTGAGTGATCTATATAAAGATAAAGAAATTATACAGAAATATTCTCATTTGATTACTGATAGGAATCAACCAAAGTCGCAACCGACATTTCATAGTTGCCAACCTAATGTATCATAGGTACTCATTCAGAACAAAGAAAATTCTATTTCGAAAATCTGGAATATACCTCTACCTGTAGCAGTTCAAATAGGAACTATTCAATTTCTTTCTTCTTTCTTTAAATCTTTCTTAACATATGCTTCGTTGGGCAAAGAAGTTTTACTAGAATACACCAATTTTTGGCGTTTTTTTTTCAAGTACAACTTTAGCCAGCTTTATACCTGGCATTCTCATCCATTACCTACGCAAGGCCTCACTAATCAAGCTAACTTGATCAGCATAAACCAGGAACGTTAAATGAGAGATTTTCCAAGCCAAACAGTCCCGTTGTCTAGCACTCAGGTGTCCTTAGAAGTGTGCAAGAAGCAGTTGTAGACGTCTGCAATCTGCATTTCAGAAATAGCTATTATAATTTGACAATGATGTGCGATGGTAGAGTGTTTGCCGAGAATTTACCTCGAACTAAAAATAAAAATGTAAATTCTGTCAACGAATTAATTAAAACAACGGTTAGTAGCCGACTTTTCTTGGTTAACAACAACAGAAAAATATTCAACATATTTTATGGAGAGGGTAGAGATAACATAAAGAACACATGCAAAAGAAAGAATCAAGAATTGTGAGTGAACCCTTCCACCATATTGCTGTTACTGCAAAGGAAGACAAAGGCAACTTTGCTCAAACTAAACCGAGAATGACATTGTGGTTGAGAGCGATCAGCGTAAATCAATCGATCAGAAATGCTGACGTCAGTTTCTCTCAGCACCGGCGATTGGGTTTGACCCAAAGACTAGTGGAACACCAGATCTATTCAGGTGATCTCACGGAATAACACAGTAATCTCGAGGCTAAAACGCTCACAATCGAAGCAGTCAACACATATGAAAAAAAGGGGAACAGATTCAAAAAAAAGAAAGAGGAGAAAAACGATTTTGTACCCATTAATTCCGACAAAAAGCGCTATGTATGGAAAGGAGAGTGCATATCTGTTTATTTATCTTCTTGAGCTATGTTCCAATCACATCTGAGGAAAACAGGAAGGATCCTAAACTGGCTGCACCGCGAATGTGGTAGAAAATAAATGATTGAAATAAATGCGACATCCTAATTGAGATGGAATCCTTTCTCGTTGACTGCTGTTAGAAGACGTTCCCGTAAAATATCAGCCGACGAATACTCCGGTAGTTTGAGGTAATGCACGCAAGTATTCACCTGGAAATAGGAAACTAAAAAAGTCAAAATATCATGTATCATATGTTCAAAATTCTGCGTCAAGAGCAAAAAGAAACGAAGGAAACAAAAAAAATATGAAGAGCGTTAAAAAAATGGAAAATCAACTAATTTTTCTAGATTACGTAACATTCCAAGAAAACTCACGGAGGGATAGCTTCCATCGCCACTCTCAACTTTACGAACAACAGTCAAACGAGGGTGAAGATTGGCAAGACCTCCTAAAGTACCTCACTAGGCTCAATATGAACGAAAATATTAAACAGATTAGTTGGTTTTAGCTGACCTGGCGGTAAGCTGGAGCATCCCGTGGCAAATTGCAGGAAGTTCTTCCGTTCTTGAGAATTCAACTCAACCATGACGTCTACGAAACGAAGGAAACCAGGAGAATCCTTGGTGTAACCCAGTTTGGGCTCCGTATAGTTGAGAACATCTTCACGCGTCCACTCAGGGCATTGTTCACCGGATAGTAATCGCTAAAACAACGTAGAGTTGCTGAGCAAGCAAGACACTTAACTCTTTCATAAATTTTAGAGGGATATGATAAAGGACAAGAGATACCTGCACTTCTTCTGGGCTATACGAGCGTAGCGCCCGTAATCCAAAAACGCGATCAAACCCATCACGGAATGCGCGCATCTAGGAGGAGGAAAGAGAAGAATATGTCCCTTATGAAAACTTTTTACGTAATGAACATACCTGGTTAATTATTCCCGTATTAAGATAGAAGTCGGCACATTTCTGTACATAAAGCTCAACATTGTCCATTGTAACATCCATGTCTGCTCCACCTTCAACCAACTCCATTTCTTCATAATCGAACACCGACGATGGAGGATTGACCCTGTATATAGGATAACGTCAGCAATACGAAATGTTAGAATTGCAAGAGGTGAACAAAGGAGGGAAGTAAAGTACGTGAAATTCAACGCAAGGTCCTCGACGCGGCATCGCGTGCCATGAATGCATAATTTCAGCTCATCAATCTTTCGTCTCTTCGCTTCACGATCCAACATTGGTTCATTCTCGATAGCACGTTTCCTTTGTGCTAGCGCCCGCAACTCTTTCAGGAAACCACCTATAAAAAAATCCAGAAAGAAATGATAAATTGAAGGATTGAAAGAGGAAGATATAAAAACATGACAAGTACGAAAATGGATGGAAACTAAAAGAAATTATCCAAATGATAGAGCGTTCTGACCCTTACTGAACAAACTGAAATGTAACAACATTGCGAGACGAGTACCACTATCTTCAGAAAAAAAAGAAGACAAACAGATCAAGATTGTCCCCAACACACGCAAGTTCTTACATAAACAACCAGATGGATTTTCAGTATCATTATCTAACTTAAGAATGGATCTAGCTCCAGGAGGAGCTGCATTACAATGGTTTTTCTTTTTTCGGAGGCGAAGACAGAGTCCACATATGAGGAGCATGTGAGTGGAGAAGAACCTTACCTTTCACAGGGTGAACTTCTTCAAAATCATCCAACGAAAGGACACGATCTAGAGATGGTTCCTCAGCTTCACTCAGATGCGGGGAGACAATAAGCTTAAAGAAGGGACGCGCCAACGGTAGATCAACGAGCCTTCCATCTTGAAGAACCTGCAACTCGTGAAATATGATGTACTGCTTGTACGACATCAATTTATCCTTGAAAAAAAAACAATTTACCTTAGCCAAGAATATGCCTAGAACTCGGAACATCTCCGATGCCCTACGTACTTCATCTGTATGAGGTGGAAGAGGTGCAGGGAAGAGGCCACCAGCACGACGAACATAAAATCTAGAAGAGCCGTCAATGAACCGTATGAAAAACAATAAAATTTCCACGGGTGACTGACCCTGGTGGTTTCTTTCCTTCTCCTAAATCGAGTTCACGCTCTTCCATTTTCAGCTGATGCTCATCCATGTCATCACAAAGCCAGATTGCAAGAGCTTTCCGCTGTAGTTCAGCAGCAACCTAAAATAATAACAAATATTAAGAGAAAAAAGTTGTTTTGAAAAATTATGATTACCAAAGCATAGAATTCCAAAGTTGGCCCAAGACCAGTGCCTTCTTCGCCCACATATTCAATTTCGAGGACAGCTTTGCGATCAGCATGAAATTTCATGACGCGAATTGCCTGCTCAAGGAGATGCTCCTCGGAACGAGTGACCTGAAAAAGTACATCAACAATGAAGAACGAAATCCAGATGGAGCAGAGGTATTTTCAAACAACCTTAATGCGTTCGTGCTTTAGTCGTCCGACGCGATATTCCTGATAGCGATCATGCGGTCTGCTTGCACTACTGGTAGTACTCTGAGCAGCACCACGCGCTCGATCCAATGCAGCGTCTCGACGGGACTGCAACCATACGATAGTGCGCGATACTCCGAATGCTGTAGCTTGCATGTACATGTTCCTAGAATGTCGTGGTTGTATTATATATTCAAAAAAACAAAAATAAAACTGTAACTAGCTTTGTTTCCGCTGAGAAAAGGCATGGATATGTATAAATAAGGCGTTCACACCAATCCGGCATCGCTCTTGCTGCAACCACTAGGGCATCGGAGAGTTCCTTGAAGAAAAAGATCAACTAATTCCGATACCGAGTATTTTTTCTAATACATTTCATTTACACCACTGGAGTCACTGTACTCGTATCCTTAATTTCCGGAACAGGATATCACAATCTCACAACAAAAAGAAAAAAAAATATGTCAACTGCGTTGTTCTCAATCTGTGTATCTCATAACGAAACCAACCTGCGTAAGCTTCTGAGTTAATTTGTCGCTAATGAAGACCTGAGGGCTTATTTGTGCATCAGGGAAGCGTTCTCCAATTCGTGACAACAACCCAATGACTTCCAAGCACTGAATAACAGACATGAATAGTATATCATTCAAAGAGGAAACGAAAATGTACTACCTCATTAACAGCAGGAGGGACTTTGCTGTCATCTGAGGAGATCTGATTAAATTTCGTTACATACGATAAAGAAGCATCCTCATAAATCAATGTATACGTAGGCTCCCATACACGTCGACTGCGTTCGCATTTCTTGAAATAATTGAATTGCTCTTAGTGAAAATACGGAAGCAACCACGAATAATCTATAAATAAGCTTACCGTTCCCCAGTCAATAGCTCCAACTAGAGCCTGCACATAGTAGAAAAGGCTGTGATCATCAGCAGCCATCTCTAAGGTGACATTTTCGACACCGCTCATGTTAGGTCCGCGCAAGAACAGACGTAGAGAAGTCTCATCGGACTGAAATAAAAACGTAAAGGTCGTTAAGGTATTCTGTGTTTCATCTCCTTTTGAATACTTAGTTAACAAATGTCTGTGCTTCCCAACATTATCGACTGCGCAGCAAAAAAAAGAAAGTTGAGAAAAAACACAAGCAGATTTTTGCAAATATTCTTATACGGATTTTGTGAAATGCTTATAAGTTGCTCGTAGAGTTAAGTGAGAGCGCCCCTGAGTCTTTTTTCTCCTCGAATGGTCGCTGCTATTTTACCATATTAAATGCTTTTTGTAAAACCATCTACGATTAGAGTAATACCTTTTCACCTACCGCAACGGGTTTTGCTTGTGCGGGATCAGGTACTACTGCTGGAAGCTCCACATCTTGCGTTTGGTTAACGTTTGTACGACCAGGACGAGGATCGAAAGCAGGAATTAGGGCCTGGAACAATTACGAAATCACTGTGAGAGAAACACTTTTCAGTTAGCATAGTAGCACAGCATTTAGTAAATGAATGAGTATGGAGCCGTGGAAAAAGGTGATGCTATTCTCTCGTTTTTGGCAAAACCAAAAAAAACTTCACCTGCATACGTTGAACTCTAATTACGAAAACGAAAACTGTTTTACAAGAGAACTACGCATCTCAACTATCATGAAGATGCAATGAAAGAAGAAGCAGGAATTATTCGCAGTAATAAGGAGAGGAAAAAGGAAAAACAGCTAAATTGGTCGCTACTAAGAGAACAGTCTTAGGGATTCACCACAGAGGAGAAGAAGTGAGGAACTTTAAAAGGAAAGATTTGAGCGTCTGAAGAAAAAAGATATTCGAAGAGCAAATAGCTAGCATTGCAAGAAGATACATACCTGGAAAGAGCATTTCAACACCAATTCATCGTCCCACGACCGGAAATTGTTCTTGCTATTTCCACGCTGGTCACGGCCACGAGAATCAAGCCCTCCACTCATCAGCTGAGAGAACTGTTACGTGCAGAACATAAGAAAAAATACGAGTAGACGCGAACAGCGAATAAAAATTACCTGCTTCCAGTTCAACTTGAATCCTTCCCCTCCTCTACCCGTGAGCACTGTGGCGAGTGAGTCGACGGGAACGCCGAGCGCATTTAGGTCATCCTCAATGTCCTCTTCATTACCTTCCTCGTCGTCATAATAGTCATCCTTTACAAAACCATGTGAATACACAAAACACAAAGCAAACATACGTTGAAGTATTGCATTCTACCAATAGGAACTCCTCTATAAAAACCAGATCCAGTAAGCCCTTAGCCAGTTTTGACTGGAAATGCAATTATCGAAAAAAGTGGTGAGCTCCAGTTGAATGTAATTGACGAATCTACATCAAGGAAAAAGCAGGGGTATTCGAAGCATGGTTTGCAGAATTAGAAGGAGATGGGAGCGGAGAACATTCTTCATATAGTTTGGTTAAATATCATTTGTAGAGGAAATGATCAGGAAAACAATAAGCAGCTATAGTAGCGTCGTGATCTACCACAGTTTTTGCGCCGTTCATTAAATGAAAGATAAAAAACGAATTCAAAAATTTATGCATGTCCTGATGTAAGTGTTGCAAAATACTGTACTTTTTTATCGTTATGGTTCTTTTCGTTATGGTTTTATCGTTTTTGGAATTGATAACAACTTGAAACAGTACAAGTATCAAGAACTATTAGTAACTAAAATATCCATGTTAATTTCAAGAGAACTAAATCTATTATATGTTATATACGTCCAGATAAAAGCCTCTTTCATAACATCCGAAAATATGAGACAAAATCTTCATATTTTACACAAGAAACGTGACACATGTTTTTTTGTGAAAGAGAACATGTTAATAGTCTTTTTTGAATTTTTAAGACCTAAACACATTTTATTATTTTGCGCTTTTCTGTTTCCGAGTGAGGAGGAAATTTGTAGCTGGTTTTTAAATGCAAGATGTTACAAAAGACAAAAAAAGCAACTGATTATTAGGGAAATTTTGTTCTCACAGATAAAATAAAAATGAAGGAATCCGAACTGGCTTTTTAAAAAAAACTGGGCTGATACTACCGAAAAATCTCTAAGAACAATCGATTTTAGTACGAAAAGCGCGGATAGAACTGTAACCAAATTCTAATATTTTAACCTATGCTTTTTCTAGATTCCAGAGAATCAGAAAAGTAAATGCGTGCAAAGATAACGTGACGAAGAATATCCACTCTTATCTTACCAATCGGTCAAGACATCTGACGAAACTTCTGTTACTATGAAGGGTGTCAATTAATGTGGTGCATGCGAGAGTCTTTTAGGAAAAAAAAAACGCCTGGACAAGGAAATAAACAATGGGTATATAATACACTTTCAGTTGAGTTCCATACTGTACCTAATTATCGCACAATTGTACAATCTCCTAACAACGGACAAGAAAACTCAATATATATTACTTAACCACTCAAATTTCATCCTAACAGAAAAGAGTGATAAGGGAACTAAAACCAACGACTTCGCGGAAACCCAGAAAGAAAAGGAGCGGATTATTGTAACCCTCACTGTAAGTTTTGCACAATACTGTGAAAAAAAGGTGCAAGTCCAACATTCAATAATTTTAACATATAATAATCAATTTAAATGAGCCGCTTACCACATTTCTAGGAACAAACTCACTTACCTCGTCAAGCAATTCTTCAACTTCTAGCGAGTTTCCACTTGGATCCATCATCTACAAAACAATTACCATATTGCCAACTGTTTATATGGAGTTTTCATAATGTTCTCGAACCGTCTGCATAATTCCTTTAAGAACATCTGCGTAGTTTCCTAGTTTCTGCTTAAGAGATGTCTTATCCTTCTTGATGCTTTTCTGAGATACCGATGTAGACGTGGACGGAGTTGTGACTTCACCGGGTTCAGCATTTGAGGAGGAAGAAGTTATAAGGTGCTCTAATGAGTCTTCTGGAAGTGGAACTCTGAGCATGCTCTCCCTGGCAAACAAAAACAAGCTTAGGGATATGACCATAAAATTTCAACCAACCAGTCCCGAAAACTTCACGGAGTTTCTCAAACAAGCTTCTTTCTGAAGTGTTGTTTAGGGCGTCAACCATCATATCCGCAAAGTTGACCTTTTCGTTGCTGAAAAGATTAAGAAATGATCCAGACGCAGCAATTTGTTGCTTTCCCCCTGCTCGGCAGCAATACACGTTGTATTCTCTCCAGCAAATGTGGGTACCTTTTTATGGACAGTATCAAGCAGCGATAAACTGTCCAAATAACCTTCCAGTTAACTCAGTTAACTTAGTCTAAGATTCGATGTCAGGTTTCCGCGATTTTTTTGATAACAGTTGCTCGATCATTAGGATGTTCACTTGCCAAATTCTCCTTCTTATAGTGACCATTTAACCAAGTAAAACCAAAAACAAATGAAATTGAAAGTCAGGAAACCAAAATTCTTATGGGAGGTATCTCCACAAATTTCTACGCATAAGAATGATATGCATTGAGTTACTCTAAGCTATGGATATTAGTCCAGTAATAATTCTGAGATTAAACAGATACCTATCTTCTTCTTCTTCGTCTTCGCCATCCTGCTCTTCGTCCTCCTCCACTGTTTTGTCCATCTCAAACGTATCACTTGACTGTTGTCGTTGACGGGCAGCAGCGAGATCTGGCGCAGACACGGAGAGACTACAAGTATCTTTTTTTATGCCAGCCCGTGCGCGATGGAAAACCTTGCACTTATTAGCGAGCAAACGGAAACAGAGATTTTGAGAAAAATATTTCGAGAAAGGGAAAGAGGAAACATGGGATACACGAAGTGCTCCACTCCAGCTGAAGGGTATGCTAATTCTTAGCGAAACATGCACAGAAGAAAAAAGAGAAAAGAAATCGAAGGAACTCGACAAGGAGGAGAACAGAAAAGCCACAACACTACTAGATAGATTACCTGCTCATCTTTGTCGAATCAACTTGTGGTGCGGATGGAGTCGCACCATCACGGGGTGTCGCGTCAATGACAGAAGACTGAGAAGAACACACCGAAAGAGCCGCATGCGAGCCGGCGGCGCTACAATTTCGTATGATCGACGAAAAACATTTGATGAAGGGCTGTATTTATTGAAACAAGACGTACCTAGTGGCGGAGTCGCTTTCTTCGGTTTCTGCTGCCACCGGTGTTTCGTGGCCAGGTTCTGGGGTCTCAGCCCCGCTCTCCATAGTTTCCGCTATTCGGCCAAACTTGTGAGGATTGGCCCTACAAGAAGAAAATCCAACTACCACTTCAATACATAAAGATGTAAACTTCAAAGACAAACCGAGCAAGAAGGTTCTCAAGGGACTGAGTCTGATGCTGAAGAGACTCGGCGGAGGCTGCCTGACCAGTTGAGGCAACGCTTGGTCCAGTTTTCGCTCGGTCTTCAACAAGATTTGTAGTCGACATCGATTTCTTGCCTAAACTTTTTTAGATTATAGAGAAGCAAAAAAGGTGTGACCAGAAAGAAAATGACTTTTGTGGAATTCAGAAGATTTCTTACCAATGTTAGAGGAACTCGTTGACGTAGCATTAGCAGATGAAGTTGAGGGCACTTTTGCAAAACGTGACAAAGGGGTCGAAACTTAAAATATTTTTGTTTTTTGGTGGAGAGAAAGTACAGGGCAAATTTTAGTGGTTTTCAACTCCAAAAATGACCAGAACAATCGAGTCTCAAAATCTTTGACATAACAATTTCACCTCCAGACTTGCGCTGTTTCGTTCCGAATGGTGTAAAGCCGGTAAAAGACGCAAATGGCGACGATCCTCCATCTCGCACTCCACTGACTTCCCTCGTTTTTCCCATCAAACCTCGTCCTTTCGCTCGAACAGCTTCCAGCACCGAAATGGCAGGAGTGGATGTGGTGAGCGATGTTCTACCGCTCACACGTTGAATATCGAAACGACCATCGGCTCCAAAACGGTACGAATTCGTATAGCCATTATCCCATTGCACGTCCACCCATCCTGACAAATTAGAAAGAAATAGAGAATGACGTATAGGGAAGTCAACTGCACCTACCATTCTCAACACATCCAACAATTTTTCCTTCGCCACCACCATCTTGGTCATCCCAAGACCAGTCTGGACCACGAATAACTCGCATACCTCGAGCATCAGTTCCAACTGCAGCATGACGGCCTGCTCGTGCCACACGCATACTAAACATATGAATAACTAAATTAGATGAATTGAAAGTAGGTAAGAACTGGAAATATTGAGAAAAGTACTTCTTGAAAACTTCACTTGCAGTACGTGAAAGTGTTTAGGATAAAAAATATTACTTTTGTAGAAATATTCGTGTCCTTATTCTTCCCTAACCTCACTGTTTCAAGCTAAGTTAACTGCAGCACTAACCGAGATCTTGTGTGCATCATCGACACCATGTCGGCAGTGAGTCCTGCTCTTAGTTTGTTATTGTTCGCACCCTGCGGCATTAGAGATTCTACTTTCTAAACGGAAAATATTTTAAACCGCAAACAAATTTTAAAGTTGGAACGGCTTACGTCATCTCTATTAGAATCTTTGCGCGAAGACGAAGGCAACGGAATCTTGGATTTGCCCTGAGAGAGAGAGACATAAGTTCTGGAAAATTTTAACCTCCAAGTTAATGACACTCACAAATGCGCCACTGCCTCTATCTTTTTCGTCTTTTTGTGCTGTAAATCCATCGACAACAACGTCGACAATCTCTCCGTAGACTTCAAATCCAGAAATACTCAAGTAGTAGGTTTGCCCAGACGAATTTTTTCCATTCTGAGCAATGCGCAAGTATCGGAACGGCCCTGGAAGAGCATTTGATCACGTACATCTTTGCAAATTATAAGGAATTCACCTTTAGAACGATCGTCTTCAATTGGCCATGTGGCTGTTGATCCAGGATCACCAAGGCTGGTGTCATCAGTATGGGCAACGAGTACTTCCCAGACTTGTTTGTCTTTCGAACCCTGGAAAAATCCAATAACAGGATCTTCAAAGGTTCAAGAAAGACCACATGGAAAATGGAAGCACAACCGTACTTGAAGAAGCCAGTTTCGAAGAGCTGATCGCCCGTACCCTCTAGCATGACGAAGTGTGTATGCAGATGGATAGATCAGAACACCGAGGTCGATCGTGAAGTTTGCGTTCCTAAAAAGAAGTTCGTGAGATATGTTTTGAAAAATCTGGAAGAGTGGCATTTTCTGTTTCATATAATAGTTTGTCGGCCTTTCAATCTGCGAGAATAGTCGAACCAGAAATAACTTTCTTTTTGCAGTTCATTGAGCATGAGCAAACACACAATTCTCATACGTACAGTATTGTTATTGCTACAGATTAAAGTAAAATGCCGACAGAACCGGAAATAAAAGAAATAAATATGCGTATCTAACTATTGAGACCGAAACATATTTCAGTGAACTTTTTCCCTGAATGTATTATAAAAATATGCATTTTCACGCTATGAACACAACAATTACGAAATATGACATCCACAGTCAAGAAGTACCACTGTATGAACCGTTAGAAAATTTGAAAGCGGAAAACAAACAATTTTATGCAGCCGCTGACATATTTTCTGGCGAAATGAACGCCGACTACGTGCGAATAACTTCTTTCTTTTGTGGAGTTTTCATTTTGCTTCTAAAGTTGAGGCGGTGCGTTTGTGAAAGAAAATTTACACCATAAATGGTTCGTTGATGAATGAGAAGATGATGGGGAAAATCCCATACTGTATTAGCATATATTTTGAACTGTAAAAACTTCCATACTAACTTATCGTCGCTAGAGTGACAATTTATAGGATTAACGTCACGGCTGAGAACATCCTCAGGTTTTCCAAAAGGTTGCCGCTGATCAGAGCAAGTGACCTAAAAATAGAAATTGTTAAAAAATTGATGAGCAACATACAAAAATAATCATTAGACAAATGCCCAGAAAAGCCACTTGAACTATTCCAACTGAAGCGGGATTGGTCCAGTCCGATGCAGTTCTGCCGTTGGTTCCAAGCCAGTAAATGACACCTGGAAAATTGTTTTACAGGACTCCAAAACGAAATAAAACAATGAAAATTGGAACTTTAATATCTTAAAAGAATCAGCCTATATGTTTAAAATGTGTAAAGGATTGCTACAGATGATAAGAATTGCGCGAAGCACACAGAGCAAATACAGCATAGCAATAACAAGTGAATATTAAGCGTCAAACAGGAAAAACAGGAAAAACAGCCCTGAATGAGAAACCTTCATCCTAACGTTTATTCTTCCCTCACACATATAACAAAAACTCTGCCAAAAGTGCTTGTACGTGCTCAGTTAGAATGCCGTGCATCTAGTAGCAAATTTAAGGTCCCAACCAACAAGCAGCTTGCAAACTTGGCCAACAATCATGCAGGTTCTCTACAGTCGACTTCTTTCTACAAGTTCTAGATCACTTGGAATGGAGCGATACGTAAGCGAAGAGACTTCGATGACGTACAATACATGTGCACAAAATTTTTGGCGCTCCATTTACACACCATGTTCATTCTTGGTAATGAAAACATGTACTTTTCAATGGAGTGGGAGACAAAGGAAAACACTGCATGGTTGCATCCATATTATTCGTCCATTTGTCACATACACTGTCAACAATTCCTCTTAACAACAATGTGATGAAGGATAGCCAGACCGTAGCACTAATAAATATGGGTAAGCAAAAAGGTTAGCTTAATAAAATTGATAACAACCTAACCAACAAACACCTGCATGACGTCATTTTGATTAAGCTAATCTACTTTCTGATAATGTACGACGCTATATCGATTAAGTTACTCCACGCTCTCTTAATCTCTACTTGAACACTTTGGTTGTAAAAACCGGTATGATGCAATGCATGTATAATATAATATAATATAATATACACACTACTACATACTTTAAATTCACATGAGTTACAAGCAAGCTTTCAGACTAAATTTACCATATTCTGATGCCAACCGAGATAGGCAACCGTTATAAAAAGAACGGAGATTGAGATTATATCATTATAGAGAAAAACATTACTGGCAGAAAATAGCACATGATTTCAAACGGAACAGATCATCCATCAGTTGAAAAATCTTACCTTGTTCATCAAAATCGCTTGTGTAAATGAGTCTTATGCGATCCCCGGTTTTTTTCGATTCTTCAATTGCTTTCACAAAACCCAAATTGGCACGTTCTCGATCAAACCTGAATGCATGCTTCATAAACTGATTAATGAGCATCAACCTGCTATTATCGAACTCTCCACAATTGAGTACACTCTGAAATCAAGACTAACTAACTGTAAAAGAAACAATAGAAATTATTTCCTTTTTTCTTAATGATCTAATTACCAGATACTTGAGATCTGATTTGTTTCTTTTGAACAACAAATAATCAGATTCCCACTTCAATCCGTTTCCCAGATTTGCAAGTGAACCAAAGAAAGAACGTCCAGAACCCCACATTATTCGAGTAACTGATCTTTCTCAAATTTCTTTTCGAATACATGGGTTTTCAAACCAACTCGAGAACAGCTTCCATCGAACTTGTTCGAGTATTCATACATTATGTCAAGTAGTGTCATTTACCGACAAAATAAAGTTTATTTATTTTATTAGAAAATGAAAAAAAATGAGGAAGAGATCAGATTTCAGTTTTCTATCTAACCACAAAAAGTTAGCAGTTCAAAAGTAAACTACTTTAGAAATTGCCTTCTTCGCTTTGAAGTTGTATATTATAAAGTACAATCTGATTTAAGCTGAGCGATCGAATCCACATAGATCACTATGAGTGGAAATGGTGAATAAAACTCACCATTGCTTGGCAACCATCTTCAAGAGGAAAGACTTCAGCTGACCAATAGTTGTTAAAGGCTCGCTTTTAAGTAGCCGCCCACTCCTAAACAAAATTAATGTTGTACTGAAATGAAGGTAAAGTGAAGTACGTGAGCTGTGGTAAACGTCCCAAGATTTTTTTCTCGCCCCAGATGGAAGGATAAGTTGAGACAAAAAGAATAGAATATTTATGAAGTGAATTAAATTATTCATTGAGTTAAAGTAAAACCTACAAACTTTAGCCCCCAACGGCAAAAAAGGACCGAAACAAGAAATAATTACCTGTTGATGAGTTGTTTCTTATCGTCATGTTCGCTTATAGCTTGCTCGAGCTTCATGCGAATTCGCCGAGACAATAGTTGAAGTCCGAATGCCGATCCACCTGGTGTATCGTAAAGATATTGCGGGAACTTCTCAGTGGACTCCAGAACAGAGACCATCTTTGTTGCAAGACTAGATAGAGCCATTCCGTGTGCGAAAGTCTAGAACACAAACGCCAACTGCATAATTTCCAATATAATTAATTTCAGCTAACAAACTTCGCCAAATATACGAGCAGGATAGCTTCCAGGTTGTCTCTCAACCAAAGCAAGCAAGTTATGCAAAGCAGGGACGATACCAGAGACAGAAAATTCGAATGTGGATAAGCGCCTATCATCCATGACAGATTCCCGTACGCATTTCAGTGCTGATACCAGCTAAAACAGGCGAAATATGTATAAACTTACAATATTGCTACAATGTTCGGGCACATACCTCTTGCACCTTTTCGATGCGCGGTTGTTTGACATGCTTGCTCTTGATAGAGATACCAGCGATCAAGTTTGCAGTTGTGACAGCGTCCTAAAAACAACAAAAATGCTGATTCTATTCAGAGCTGTTTTTGACTGTGTCGGCTAATTCCCCCGTACTACTTCAATTTGCATTTAGACTTCATTTTTTCTCTCATATTAGGACCAGCATGAAATTTCAAGCATAGAATTCGGCAAACAAAGAAAAGCAATCTGTTATGACGACTGCTGCACCGCCGTGTTCAGACCGATCTAATATCTCTTTGTTCATCTTTAACATTTCAAGGTGTTTCAGTAGTATTTCGATGACTCGCTCCCTTGATAAAAATGTAAGGTTGACAAGGACTTCATTCTTTTTGGAAAGATTAATTATTACATCGCATCATGCACTGAAGCAAAGTAATGGCCTTATATAGAACAAAACAGCTAGAAAATCTTCAGAACACCTTCCAAAAAAAAAATTACCTGAATGCAAACCGCCGCTTTCTGCAATTCAATCAGAGCTTCACGAGGTTTGGCACGAGCCTCTTTGAGGTGGTTGTTCCATAATTCCCAAGCGAGTTCTTGCACTTTTCGACGCTGAATCTCCCCTCGGAACTTCGAGCGTCTAGCAGTCATTCCGTGCGAACTCCAACCTGAAAAAAGCGTTCATAAAGCTTTAGCTTCGAATTTAGGTCATCTGTTCATAAAATAAATAGATGACCTAAATTCGAAGCTAAAAGTATTGTGTCGGCACGACTGGTGGAGGCGGACACACGCTTTCATCAGTCGGTGGGGCGATGAACGTGAAGTGAAATTGCGTCGCAAAGCTCCTCTGAGCTTTTTTTTTGTTTTTTTGGGTAATTGCGCATGATTAGAATTTCTCCGTAGTCGTAGTCGTAGCAAAATCATTCAAAAATTTCTGGTAGCCGTCCGCGTCGATTATCTTCCCATCGACAGACGATATAGGTAGACCTGGGTCCACATTCACCGAGAACGTAACGTTTGCGTCCAACACAACTCTGTTTGATAAAGATATTATGGATGTTAGTGATATGAACTCACCGGTGTGGAACTCCGAAGCGAGAGCGGTTTCAGGCATTTGGCTGTGTTTTGTTTTGTCAGTGGTTTCCAGCACGAACCCACCAAGTTCGTCTTTCACAACTATATGTTCCTCACTCTTCAAACACTTTATGGTGAGCTCAGTAGAACGAGGACTCCAAATTTCCCAACGGGGGAATTCCACCTAAACATCAATGAGATTATCATCTTTCTCCTAAAGCGCGCAAAACAGCAAAAACAACCTTTTTGCCTATGCTGGGAACACACAGAATGCTAACTGGCATTGAGTCATCATTCCATGCTTGCTTAACTCTTCGCCATCTTGCCATGAACGACTTTTTGTTTTCAGCGCGAACTTCATCCGATACGCTTTCAGTAACACCATTATTGAACATGGTTGTCACCTCGCCGTCCATGAGAAAACGAAACCATCCATTGCTGTTGAAGCTAAAGATGCAAGATACACACATCAGCTATGGTGTGAAAATTCAAAGCTTAACTTTCCTACCTCATTTCAAGCGCAAGAACATCGCACCATACAAATGTGGACTCCTCGCCGCGAACAATACGCCATTCCTTCCAACGATAAGGCATGTCTAAAAAAAATCTATTAAAGAGTAAGCAAATACTCCTTTATAAATGATGTGCATCGGGAAATCCCCAACACGTCCGCTAAGCTCAAACAATGCTACATAAGTAAGCACTCTAGATTTATTTACCCCGTTTCATTTACTTTTCGATCACTGACATCGTTACCCTCGACTTCGCTGTACCCAGCAATCTTTTGGGCAAAGTTAACTGTGACGTTCACATGTTCTCGTTGTGCGCTGTCCCCATAAACATCGATTGTTGGTGAAAAGGAAGTGAGACTGGACGAATGATGAACCGGTAGAATGTTTTTTTGTACTGATCCTATCATCT
This sequence comes from Necator americanus, assembly GCF_031761385.1. Lineage (NCBI taxonomy): Eukaryota > Metazoa > Nematoda > Chromadorea > Rhabditida > Ancylostomatidae > Necator > Necator americanus. The sequence goes on from NC_087374.1 coordinate 2,318,934, forward strand.
TTCTTGCAGGCTGTCATTTCTTTCATTAAAGTCACTTTTTCACTTGAAGTCTGAAACTCCTGATCCATGTGATGTTCAGAGTTGCTGATAGTTTTTCGTTTTTTACTAAGACACTACGATAAAACTGCATCTCGAACTATATCTATTCGACGCAAAAACACAACGTCGAAAATCTCCACAACGTTTGCCTTCCAGAATACAGGAAAAAGAGATTAGAGAACGAGTACCTTCTCGCAGTATGCAACGCATTCCAAAAGCAACTGGAAGGTATGTTCGCGTTCAAGGTGATCATTTTGAATGTTACTCAAACCGTATGTGTAGCACATATAGAATATAGCGAGGAAATTCTTCAAACTCTAGTTTTATTTGCTCTTAGTTTATGGATGCAAAAAAGCGACTTTTAAACGCCAATGATTTTGGCGGGGCACACCCTGTAATTCATAACTTTCATAACGCAAAAGACGGAGTCTGAGGAGGACAACAGAGAGGAAAAACCTGTGCTTGCTGAAAGGGAATTAAATAAAAACTTGCCTTGTTGTAGGACTAGTTTCCCTTTATCGCTCGATGATGTCGGTACCATAAGGGTAAGCGATGTTCCAGCATTTGAATCCACCACCTCTACAGTGGGTGGAGGAGTTTCCGTGGTACTCATATCTTCCACCTAAAGAAAACGTTACGCAATCAAAATGAAACACACGCATGCAAGATTAATCACTACCTCCATCATTACGTTTAACATTGCTGCACGTTCTCTTTCTGCTTCATCGTTAATTCCTGCTGATACACTTCTTTCCGCTACGTCTAGTTCCATGGCGACTGATGGTGTAGAGGTAGTCGATCTATGCATACATAAAGAGTGAAAAAGAGTAATGCTACTCACTGCAGCACATGGACAATCACATACCTGCTCATCGCACTGTTCCGTGCGTTCAAGTCATCTACACGATCCCCTTCGTCTTCGTCATCCTGGAAAAGTGAAGAATAGAAATGACACTAAGTACGATAAACAAGGGCTTTCGCTGACATCTGGGTTCCTCGGCGGTTCTTTAGCCATTGCTTCCACACGTTCAAAGACGCCAAGACGGACGAGTTCTGGAACCCATAGTTCAGGATCCTTGCGCAATAAAGAGGACAGAATCTGCAAGACAGCAAGTTATGAAGTTATGATGTTTCAATCATCGAAAATGATGTTGTAATAGTTCAAGGACAAAATATGAATGTGATGTAAAAATATATATTGCAACACACTCACCAATAAGACTTGTTCTTGCCCATCGTGGTCCTCCTCTTGCTCTAAAACGGAAACCACAACTGAAACCAAGTTCTCTGCTCCAGGAGGCAGATCACTGGAGGAGGTTGCGTGAACATCTGATGAACAACCTGTAACAAAATATGTAAATAAGAAGCAATGAAAATATGTGAATCAAGTCAGGGTCACGCTAGCAGTTACAGCGCTGACCACCAAAATTAACATTTTTCATTTCATTTTTTTTTTTGCAACGTTACACACTTCAGACTGAACAGTGACCTCTCTCCTCACTGCTGAAGAACGTACGCTCCACCCTTACTGAGAAGGATGTGCAACATTTTGTGGGATCATTTTAATCAAGGAAAAAAACAGCCCTCGTTCATTCTCCCTACCTTGAAGCTCCTTCCTTTGTCTAGGAGCGTTACGTAAATCGTCTAACTGCATGTGCTCCACGATCTTACGGAGCAACGAAAGAGAAGTCCTACGGACGCTTGCAGAAAGAGACTTCTAAAAGATAACGAAAATCACTGAGTACGCTAAGTCATTCTCGGCTTAAATGAATGGAAACAATATCAACATACCATGAAGATTTCGCAAAATATTGGTAGTAGCTGGTGTAGAACACGAACGGCTAAATCTCTATCGGGAAGATCACTTGTGCTCGTTTTTCGCACCACAGAAGCTGCCTTCGCCTTATTTTGCTCGTCGGACTCTTAACAGGATGATTTTTAGAAATGTTTAGGGGTCAAAAATTTGCCTAAAAGAAATTTTCATTCGGAATACAAAAATCCACAGTGAGTATTTGCAAATGATCACTTTGCCCTCTACGAAATGAACTGCTACTGTTAAAATCTTTAAATAAAAGAATGTTCATGAAAGAAGGCTCTGATTAGAGACTCGAACAAAAGTTATTACTTCAAAAAGAGATAAAAGGTAGAGATCAGAAATAACACTGCGTGCAATGCCGCATGCTACACATTTCACTCCTACTCTCCACACAAAAACAGAAAAAAAAAGAAAATAAGCAGAAACACTTACTGCTGTGCATGTAGACCGACGGACTTTCAAGAATTTGTGCAACCTGAGTGTGGTCCTCGTCAGTTCTCTCTCGAGCTTTATCTAATGCCGTTTTTCCATCCTCATCTCTTAAGTCAGGATTTGCACCACGTTGTAACAACACTTTTACTATCTGAAATAAGATTCTCTTCTATTATATCCCTACGCATTTGTAGCTAACACTATCTTACATCGGGACGTCCAAAGGAAGCAGCGTAGTGCAAGCTGCTACTTTTGTGCCCTTTGTTGACATCAGCACCCTGGAAATCAGAGATAGAAGGATTATGAAAACTCGTTGATGCAAATGTAGCAACAATACCTTATCACAAAGATACTGCACCATTTCTAAAGAACCAAATGCAGATGCCCAGTTACATAAAGTCTGCCCAACATCATCGGTAAAATTCACATCAACCTGATCACAGCATTTATTGTGGCCACCTGCTAACTTGAGAAATGAAAATGAATCTAGGGAAACGTACAACGCCATTGTCTATTGTATCGACAAGAGCACTCAGATCTTTTTGCCTGATTGCATCAATTAAATGACGATGTGCTCGTTCAGCGCTCTGACCGCTCTGGCCTGGCTCCCCACTTGACTGGTACTGAAAAAGCCGATTTGAAGGAAGGTGAGCACAAAACAGCAATCTTAATAACATCAATTGGCAACTAAGACGTCGAAATTGACTACTTTATGGTTGCTTTCTTATGTTTATTACAATCGGACAGGCAGTTGCTGAGTATCAAAAGGAAGTTGAGATGATGCTTTATGAGAAACTATATAACACGTAAGGAAACTTCTTTTTCTTAAGGAAAATGAAAGAATGTGGAGCGCGTGCGACTATAGTTTCTTTTGCTAGATAGTCTCTCACTTACTCTCTCACCAGATGCGCTGAAAGAGAACCTAAGAGGAGAAAGACTACGGTGCGGTGCCCTTCCCTTCTTCGAAAAAGATGCGCATATTCCCATGTGAAACAGCTTGTTTTTGCTTAGAATGAAGAAATTTAGAGAAATTATGCATTCGTCAATACATTGCTAGGTTCTCGAAAAACAAAGTAAAAGAAAATGTGATTTCCAGGAAATAAAAACTGTGGATCTCTCCAACTTAGAACGTGTTTTGACATTCACTTCATGTACTCGCCTTTAGCTCTTTTTTTTTTACTTTTTTACGGTGTACTACAAATAATCGCACACATTGGACTGGCCTCTTATAGCATCTGAAGCCAGATATATGCGCACAAGCACGCCACGTGATCATCACTCCCTCCACTTAATAAGTCTGAAACTGGAGGTGACCCTCTTCTGGAAAAGTCCAGCTTCAGTCTATCGCATCTATGATTCACACTAAAGATAGCGACATGACAGCAATGTCAACGCTGCCACGTTGCATTGTTCCCGAGTTCAGATTAATTACGGCCCGTGCATATGTATTTATGAGAATGAATATATTTGCATTCACGTGCGTATATTTTATTTATTCACCTACTTTTACATATATCCAGTAGTGGCCGCGGGGATTTTCTCTTTAGCAAAGAAACGAGCGGTAATTTCTAAAGCAGTGAAGAAAACCATTCAAAAATCAACTGATAGAATTAAAAACAAATTGAAGCAACTATACATAAATACCTTAACATACTTCCTAAATAATCACCATAATGAGTGAAACAGGAATTTCCAATTAGTTTAAGACGAGAAAAGCTTCGACTTTTCACTGAGAATGAGCCCAAATCCTATATCACAGTTTGTTTCTAAAACCCTTGTGAAAGCCGCATTCACGCAGAGAACGTATGACTAATATGAATTTGATATTTTCGGCGCAGTAGCTATGTAACTCGAAACATATTGAAAGCTTGAGATGAATAGTAAATTACTAATGCTTACAAATTATTTTAAAGAATAATGTTTGCGAATGCGACGTATAGAATTTGACCTACTCCAGAAGAAAAAAAACTGGAAGCAGACAACAGCAAAAACGTATACGCATTACGAACGGAACAGTCCGTTCATACTCTTCAAAAAGGAATATGAACTACTCACAGCCACTGTGAATGGAAGAGCTGATCTTCCTTCACTTAGGAGAACCACTAAAAGGTCTGCTAGACGAAGTCCGTCCGTAACACAACGATCGTCCTTGTTAGTGAGCACGCACTGGAGCGCAGATATCAGGCGGGGAGAACTAAACAAATATACCTGGACTGCAGTAGAATAAAATGAAAGCTGAATTCCCCCTAATTACCTCAACACTTGCTCGGTGACCGCAGCACTGCCTCGACACAGATTACTGAGCAATGACAGAACAATAGAGATGAAATTGGCAGAATGGGCAGCAGTTTCACTAGACAGTGTGGTTAGCAGGTGCTCAACCAAATTGCTGTGTGTGGCCAACTCAGCGGGGTCAAGCATCTTGCGAATGAAACGATCTGTCAGAGCAGCAAAACAACGTAAAGCACTTTCCGAAACCTGGAAATTAGTTTTATTGGTGTGGTAGTACTTGCGCCTACACAATTAAATAACCTTGGTATCCTCATGTGCTAGCAAAGCTCCGAGGCTTTCAGCACATTGTGGGAGGGCAGCATCATTTGGTTCCATTTTGCCGCACAATCGTGTGACTACAGACATTGCCGAATGCATGGTATCCTGCAAAAAGAACTCATCTCTGGAAGAAAAAAAAATGAGCCACGTATGTTGATGAGGTGTGGCTACGATCACTTCCAGAACATCATTACAACTTTAGTACTCGTAAGTGCAACGACTTCAACGACGAAAAACATCGAGTGTGTTTTAGAAATTAGTGGATTGATCACATGTTGAAAACAAAAATTCCTTTTTTTTGTCGAAAAACAACAAGGCGACAACCTTCATGTCTATGAATTCTAATAATCAGCTCTTCCTGACAATTATTGTAGCTGGCAACAAGTACACAACCAGGAGATATATTATATAAGTTTCCGACACAATTAATTAAGGGATATGTTTCTATCCATACAGAAAAGAAGAGTTTCGTGCATTGCAACTAACCTTATGAACTTGCGAACCATGCTGACGAACAAGGGTAAGCATTGCATGCATACCACCAGCATCATATACAGCGAGTGTCTCGCGTTGACAGATATGTTCCAACAATTTCACGCATTGTTCAGCTGTAACAGTAGTAATTTTTTTTTTCAAACACATCACTATTAGAAAGATCTCAAGTGTTTGTATCCAACTAAGAATATGATGAATGTGCGTAGCGTAGATGACTAAAACGTTTCTGCAGTCAACTGTCCACGCTAACCTTCAAGCAAGTCAATCCTCTCATCTTCCCGTGCTTATAACGTACGTTTATTGTATTACTGGGTGGTTTCTTCGATTTTTTCCGATTATTAGATACCAAAAATTAGGTTTCATGTTCTGACACTTATTTGCTTCAAATTCGTTTCACATACACAGCATTTTCTACTTCCTTGGAGAAAGAGAGATTTTTTATTTCTCGTTATTCTGAAACACATTGTTTTCTGTCTTCCGAAAGTATAATCCCCTTCGTTCGAAAATGCCGCTACTCGGTATCGAATTATTTTCTCCTCCCTTCTCTTTTTTTTAGCCTTTCTTCTCTCTTTTCACCTTCCTCCTATCACCCTTCGCATTCCTTTCTTCCTTCATTTCCCCTCACTCCTCCTCTCATATTCTCCCTCACCTTCTCCTATCTCCAACTCCTTTGTGACCCTTTCTTACTTCCAACTCGTCTTACGACTCCACTCCTCACCACCCATTGGGAAAATCCCAACGTAAGCTTGACCACCAGCCATAAATAATACATACACGTGCACTAACTTCTACGACACGCTATGGCGAATCCCAAAAATTTGTATATGCAAATTGCATAGACAAATGCTGCAGCAAATATAGTTGATTCGTAGATGTTGTAAATAACAAGCCGAAGAGTTGGTTGGCGAAGTGCTGCACAAATTGAAGGACCCAGGTAATAATAATAATAGTAACAGTAGTAGTGATAACAATAATGACAATACTAATAGGAATAATAATAATAAAATAACTAAAATTATTCAGCTTAAAACATTGAAGGTTTGTACTAGATGGAGGAAGAAAGCCAAATTTGTTTGATTCGCAGGATGTCGACAGGCGCAAATATGATTCCACAACGCTAGCAAATCTGCATAAACATTTCCTCTTTGCTGTCGTTGAAAAAACAGCCGGAAACTTTGCTCTTACTTTCAAAAATGCCACCTACTAACTTGCAAGACTATATTTGATTATGCTTGAGAAGGAGGTCGGTCTATAACAGCTTCACCGCAACGCTTACGCAACTGCATCAAGCTTCAGATCATTCTGATTCAACTCTGGTGGATCTCAATGGGAGTGGATTTTTTCTCACGGTGATCTTCAACTTGATAGATGCTTTACTTCATTATAGTTACCTTTACGTAGGATCCGACACTTCACAGAGTCTCGTCCAACATTCAATTTGTTAATACTCGTAGCGGTTACATTCAATATAGACATGGTGAGTCAGAAAGTAGAACGACTTATCGGCATGACCTTGCACCCACCACAGTCCTTTTAGAAATTGCATTTAATATGTTCCTTCTAAAGCAAATGTGCCACATTTTCTCTGCTATGAAAATACAAAATAATCCGTTATAAAAGGAAACCATGTTCTTGGATCCTAGGATTCCCTCTAGAAGAAAAATATACATAAAAGAAGAAGTAGTATTCAAACACTGAATTAGGAGTCCCAATTGTTCAAGGATCATCCGAAGATATATCGCCGTAGGCATAATTTTTGCCGTAGGGTTTATGCTAATAAGTAGATTTTGCTTGCTCTGCTATGGTTTGAGAGTGTCCATTGTGTATTTGTGTACTGCTATTCGCTAATGGCCTTATATCATAAGATGTACTTTTTCGTTTGCTGTAATTTTCATTCGTTATGTTTGGAATGGGGTTAATAGCACTCATTAGTTCACGCAGCTCCTCGCAGATTTTGAGGAGCAAGTTCAACATGTCACATCGCTACATCATTGCCACTTATCCAATAAATAATTTGACCAAACATTCTGTTGGAAAATATAGATCAAATTCACCAAGAAGGTAACACTACTGTTCTAGTTCTTGATATCGAAGACGTGGTGATGTGGGTAGTTTAACTAAGTACGGTTGAAGTGGACTATTTACTACACACAAAAACCTTTGTATACTCATAATGTCGTCTCTATTGGAGCATTTAAATTGTCTCAAGCGAATCTAAACACACCTAGATCCTTGCTGGTTCTATCCGTCATTTCTGCAGCTGCAAGCCGATTGCATATAGCCTTCACTGCACCGTCAACCTGTATTATACGCCGCGTGCATTCATTGGAAACATCGAGATAATATGTAATTGCACGAGCCGTCACCTTAAACCAACCATTATTCAGCATCAAATACCATACTACATGCAGTACGGTTAAAACTGGATACCTCTAGAACGGCTTCAGTTGCAGTCTCGTCTAAGAAGATTTTGCAAAGCGCAGGAAGAAAAGTTCGAGGAGGGCATGATTCAAAACACCGGTCAATATTATCTGACATAAGCAACAACATGCATAGCTGTTCTAGCGCCATCATCTGAAATATGAATTTATATTGCCTGCTCAAGCTGTATTTTCCAGAAGAAGAATAGAACCCATCAAAACACAACCTGGTGAATGTTTGCACAAAGCTAAAGAGCGTCTAAACTGCAAAGGCTGGATGCTCAAGTAAAAACCTTCATTAAAACTTGTAAATACTACAGAATATACTAAGAATTGACAAAGTCTGAGGGAAGATATCCAACAATCATTACATGGCATCATTACGACAAAATCAACAACAATACTTTCGGTTATGCCACGAAAGCTTATCTAAGGCTTTGCAATTATTTTCAGAGTTGTAAACGTTTGCTATGAAAGTATTGATTGACTCTGACATCAAGTAAAGTAAAGTCAATAAGGTGCTCAAGGAAATTCTGTCTAAAATCTAAAAACTCGGCAGCTGGAGCAACTTCCAACGTAATATAACGAAAACGTCAAAGAAAGAAAAATGACTTTTGTTAAGTAGGCTAAATTAAAAAAAAAAGAACCAAGACTGTTGCAAATCTACAAGATTAGCTGAATGTAGTTAAAACTCGAAAGATGTAATCGAAAAGAGTCTGTTTTGTTGAAAATATCTTTAAAATTCTGATCACGACATTGTTTGGACGACATTTTATTTTTATAGCTTACATTACAACAACTACGACATTCTGCGTATATCGATTTTTTTCGCTAGCAGAATGGTAAACAAATTCAAAGCACTACAGCTTCGCATTCAACATTGTGCATTTTCATGTAAATTTGGAATAGGCAAGAAGTGAGGCAAGCAAGCCATTAAAGTTGCGAAGAAAATTTCGCAATATACAAATCATCAGTATTACATCATTATTACTACATTATTTATTTCATTACTATTATTACTTTGCTTCATTACTATTACCACACTACTATAATTTGGCACTTAAATTTGCAGCAGAAAAAGGATATCAAACCACAACCACTTTTGTTTGTTATGGCGAGAGATGGTTACGATTTCAAAGCAAACGACCTGTGTGAGGTCCCATAGTACTTACTTGCTGATTTGGATGTAAAGCCAAGTGTTTTTTTTTAATAGGAAGGACGAACACTTTCAGAATCCGCAAATTAAGTTAAGATAAACACCGGAAATACTTTAAATGATTTCAGGTAAGTGCTCAACATTTAGCTATGTAGAAAGTAATTTTCCACAACCTGAAAAATTCTGCCCGAACAAAGTTTCATGGCACAAGATAAATCCCAACATAAGAATAGTCTCTGTAATAGTCTGAGCTAGTTTTCGAAAAAAAGAAAGCTTGAAAAAAGCCAAATAGCACTGTTCGCATTTTGATTTTAAAAAAGCCAATTTTAGAGAAAGAGAACAATTCCAATATAGTTAAGGTGGATAAGAAATAATGACTCAAACCATATCGGTGTGCTTTGAGGTTTGGAAAAATGATCCTTGTTCTAACACTGCCATTTCTAGTGAGAGCCCAACTACTGATGATTGTCTTCTATTCTAGAGGAAATATGTACCATAACTCGAAAATACAAGTAATATTATAAAATACAAACCTGAAGGTCCCGCTCGTCTCCGATGCCCGTCTGAAGCCATTCTAAGAGCACGTCCGGATCAATACCATCCATGATGGACGCTTCTTCTCAATGTTGTTGTGGGGAATCTTCGCCTATTCTGTTACTTTAGAGGCAGAACAGAAAAGTAATATAGAAAATGGACGCAAACGAAGTATTCCCCCTGCAACAAGACGCAATTAACTATATAAACCAATACAAATTGCCATGAAAAACAACAATCGACAAACGAGATGAAACATCAGAGGACATTTTCGAGGCAGTCGAACACACAGAAGAAAAAAAAAACACCTGTTCTGTTCACCCGCCCATGATTCCAACAAAACATTGAGAACATAGAAGAGTGCGTAAATATCACTTCATTCCCCTTCTAAGGATAATTTACCTCTGTAAGTAATCAAAATATGTTCAAACATTAAAAACGGGAGATATAATGTATCAAGTCCACTGGTAACCACTTTCCTATTCCAAGGAAAACTACCTATATAAGGTAACAATAACACCCAAGACTGCTGTATCTCAAAAACTTCCACAAATGGGGTAAAATGTAGGTGGGGGAGGGGGCGGGGGCACTCAGTGGTGCCTTTTATTTCTCTTTAAGTAAATAATTCCCTAAAATCTAACCATTAGTCTTAGAGGATCTGTGACATGGTCAGTTAGAGCGTCGAGAAATAAAAGCGCCACTGAGTGCCCCACGTCCCCTACTACGTTTCCCCTGGAAATGTCCGTTTCATCGTTTTGTTGTTCTTTTTGTCTGGAATATTCAACATATTCTAATGAATCGGAACAGTGCGTTAGATTCGGTATCACATCGTTGTTACATGATTCGTGATAATTATACGTGATAGATCAGCCGCACGAGAAAAACTAACTGCCTTGGAATAATTAGTTGAGCCTGAGATCAGCGGTCCCATAAAATCAGAGTTCTATGGAATTAGAGTTGAGAAGGATATGATAGTGTCAGGATCAACAGTGGTATATATCGTAAAAATCCTTCTCCGACTCAACAATTCGAAATTGATGCAACCTTGGCGGAGTGGGAACGACCGGGTCACATCGGTGTTCAGACGGTCGGTCGATTTCATCACTTCTGCACGGGAACACACAAAATGCAGTTGTATTTGTGAATAAAGAAATGTCCCAAGCGGTGAAAAGGTAAAAGAGAACTACAAGTTAACACCACATATGAAATCATGCATGAAAGACCGAGACCGACGGGCAGACACCGCCCAGACACAGACTGCTACGTGGAAACCCGAAGCAAGAGCGCGAATCCATATGCACTGCAGACATGGACGTCGACACTTACGCAACGCGCTACTGCTCGCCCACGAATTCAGCGCCGAACTCAGGGCGCTGATGACGTAGGTGTCGACGAGGATGAGAATCAGCTCCTGAAGCAGCATCAACAGTCTCAAGCAGTGCAGATGTGATGATCAGCTGACGCAGACGCGACGCAGAGCCAACGATCGACAAGACAGCGACGCAGGGCGAGCGAGGGCAGCGCGGCGCCCCACTCTCTGCGCTCTGCCTCTCCACGAGCGGCGCTCGTCGTGAGTGTCGCTCAACGATTGAGTGTTCCGGGGAGGCAGGGACCTTCTTTTCTTCAGAAATTCTGTTGACATCCCGAACCTCCTCCGAATGCTCAGATTTCTAAGCTAAGCCCCGCAAATTTCCAATCTTCGAATCTTTGTGATTCTATCCGGGGATGTGGCGTGTGCAGCGCACTCGGTAGGAGGTCCTGCTGTGGCTGCTCGACCAGTCGATGGTTCGAAGCTGGCCCAGTGCCAACCAAGTAATTCATCCCTTCGCTGTTGATAAAATGGCACCAAACCCTTCTAGGAGGATAAAAACACGCTCTTAATACATCGGCTAGCCCCTCGCTCATAAACCTCAAACGATTCCGAATTGAAGTGAACTCGTTGACGCATCCCAAGCGGATTGATTAACTCCAGGCACTGTATCCTTTATTCTGGAATGATAATAAGGGGAGTACCTTGGGAAGTCTAAGTCAGGTTGGGGGGATTTCGATGTCAAGAGAGTCATTGTCCCGTCGAAATCTAAGCTTGTATCCAGTATATGTATCCGTAGGAGGATGAGTACGAAAGGAAAGAAACTGTCCTCGCTTCCTCTTTCCAACCCAGTATTATTTGTTGTTTCCTGGCGCAAATTCGGTGCAGCGGCGCATCGTCGTGACTTACAGTGAATCGTCTAGGTTGAGGCGAAACGATCCGCCTTTTCAATTTTGACATCTATCCTTTTTCTTAGTGATGTTTTAAAGTCGTTAGTCAGATAAATAAGTAAATAGACAAATGTATATGAATACACAAGATGTCGCTGTATTTTCGCCGGCAATTTTTGATTGTATAACGATATGTGCAACCCTGGCTTATTGGCTCACCACCAGAATGTGACTACCCAGCTGGATAAAATGTCCTGGATATTCACTCTGAACACTTCGCTACTACTCGCATTACCCTATACTATACTATAGCCTAAATTACTCGGTCGTGTATAAGAATCAGGGCGGGTGTAGTGTAGCGGTTAGAGGTTCGCTTCCTGCACGATCGATCGATGGGTCGAAACCGCCCTAGTGCTCACAAAGCCTTTCATCCCTACGGGGTCGATAAATTGGTACCAGACTTGTCTGAGAGGATACATCGGCAAGCCACCGTAAGTCATTGTATAGGCCAGCTACACGTTCGTAAACCTCAAACGGTTCTGAATTGAAGTGAACGTGTGGGCGCATCCTAAGCGGATTTATTAACGCCAGAAACTTTATTCTTTATATGTGCACCCATATAATGCATTTTCGGCCTGTCAGCATGTTTTTTGTTTCTTGATGCAGACTTGCGCACAATACTAGATTTACAATGCGCTTTTACCCTCAGGTATCAAACTGATACAAAATTACGAGCACATGTGCTCGTAATTTTGTATCAGTTTGATACCTGAGGTTTCCATTGAGTTTCCATTGATTCTTTCAACTGCATTCTGATCAAACCGACCTGACTTAGTGCTGCAATTCTAAGCGGTTAAAGGCAGCATACCACGAATCTGACGTATTGAGGGAAACTGCGGGAAAAGCTGGAGATTGGGTTGTAGACTGTGGGTTCCGTGGTGGTTCCGCCCAACTCTCCCTATTCGCTGTGAAAAAAGCGGTGTGAAAGTTTTTTTCTTCGTTTTTCACGATGATTTTAGTTGTAACGCGCCACCCTTGCACACGCGCCGTGTCTAGCTAAGTTAGTTAGTCACCTAGCTGAGAAGAACTCACTGGTCGAAGCCCAACGAATTTTCCTCGACTGCCTAGCCAAGAGGAAACAATGTAAACGTTCCTGAGGAGACCAGAACGTATACATAGAGGAGCGTCCTAACGTTCCTCGCAGGAACTAAAGCGGTTCCCAAGCCTTTTTTTAGGGCGATTAGAGGGAGTCGCAATATTCGGCACCATCTCTAGCTTCTCCAGCGGTTTCCCTCACTACGTCAGATTCGTGGTATACTGCCTTTAAACTCGTAGTGGGACCCTCGCTAGACGAAATCGTGCCGTCGAGCGGAGCGAGAGTTCGGTGCACTACTTTGAATGCAGCAGCTCATGCAATTGCCCAACAGGGTAGATAGTTTTGATCCGACTCTACAGTCTTTCTTCATACGAGGTCGTGGATTATCGGGAGGTCTGCAATTCCGTCCATTTCGTCCTAATTGCCTTAAAAAAACAGCCCGGTAGATGCGGCTTTGAGCGTTCCGGGACGCTATTTTCTGCAACGAGTTCGATTGGAGCGTGCCAGCCTTGTGCACCTTCAGCATCTTCCGGGCCGTTTTTTACTTCAATTAGGAAGAAATGGAAGGAATCACCATGCTCCCCATGACCTACGACCCCGTATAGGCATAATCCACCTGAAACCTTCACCGCGCCAGATTCATGGGGTGATGCCTTTAACAGTTGGTTTAGCTTTAAGATAGTCTTATTTTTAACATCGAAATGGGAACCAACCGGGAAACGCAGATGGCTTCGTCTATCCTTGTAGAAGAGAATGAATATGCTCTACTGATGACTGACCTCCAGGACCTCCACTGATCTGATACCCTTCCGTTACACCCCTTTGCAAACACCAAACTCACAATACATCACAGATATGGACAACGACTTTTTTCCGTTAGCGTTTTTTCTCTCGTTTCATTCTTCTTATGTTTCAATTAACAAACCACCGATTGCTATAGATTTTGATAATTTTTCTTCTGGAAAATCTTGGTGTTTGTTTGTTTTTTTTTTTGAGGAGGCCTGCCACAAAGGTATCCGTCTCAGCGTTTGCGCCAATATCGATTCCATCATAGCATGCGTTTTCTTTCCTGATCTTCAGGAGACTATGTCTCGGAATTCCTAGACTAATTCGTATCCTACTTCGATTTTATATCGTCGTGGTCTTCTCAGACGTCTTGTTGGGGGTATTTCTTTGGGTTCTTATAGCATCTAGTAGCAATTATATCCTCAATGAAGTGAAGGAAGTTTAAAGAAAAGGGAAAAGGCGCCGGTGAGGTTTATTGATGAGTCAATAGATCTATTTTGCACGATTGTTGGGCCGTCATGGATTTCATGGGATATTCTATGAAGTATTAAAATCCTATTTATACTCCCAAAATGTTTCTGTTAATTCCTCTCGCTTGCCAATTTTTAAGTTTCATTGGATAAATCACCGACCACTACACCTTTTTATGAATTTGTTTTTTTTTTCGTTGTGAAAAACTAGCCTGTTCCGATTGATTTGGGATAGATCTACTGTGTAGGACATGGATACTGAAGATTTTGTTTATCCATATCCTAAATTATTATTTCTTGGTCGTGATTCTAGTAAAGGCTCCAAATTTAATCCAAATCCACGCATCCATCCAAGGACGGGATGAAAGAAAAAAAAAACAAAAAAAATATTTCTTAGGGCTCTAGTGCACAAGTATATACGTCGACATATATGTTTATATATGTATATATGTACAGAAACAAAAATGATGCAAAGTAGAAGAAAAGATTGATCTACTTGAAGAAAAATCTATTTACTGCCACAATTACTTATGTACAATTACAGAAAATTCCCGGCTACGTCCAAATCGAAGTGGTCGACTGGGAATCGATCAAGAGAGCGAGGTCGTCCCGGGGAGAACCCGTCTTCGTTCACTGATTTCCCACTGATTTCTTCGTCAATCTCTGCCTTTTCAATTTCATTGTTCGTACACGAAGTCCGTGAATAATTACTTCCGATGTACACAACTATTGTGATGCAGTGACATATGTCAGTTCTGAATTTTTTTTTGTGTAGCAGTACATAATCGTGATATCGCACGGAGTTTCCTATTTTCACATAAATTTCTGGATTAGCACTTTTAATAGAATAACAATTGTCAGCTTTTCTGAAACTATTTTTGTTTATCGGATCTCAGGTGTCATTACAGCGGGCCTGAAAACAACGCACCATGACTGAATTGTGCATTTTTATGACTGTAGGATAGCTCATTCACATAATACACATGTTTAAGTAGAAGCTGCCTTTATTAATTTAATTAATTCACTAACAGCTTTATTAATTTAAATAACAACTTTATTCTTTAGTAGCTGTAAAACTTAGTAATCGTTTCACCATAGATTTTTATTTGCATTAGCTGCAGTGATTTTTTTTCTACTTTAAGTTGTTCGCCCAAGTTGCATTTATAGTTTAAGTTGTTCATATCATCCCTACTTTTTTATCTTAATTTATCTTATAATTGATCATTGTTTAATTATCGTTCACTTTTTATTTATTAATCTTTTTTTATTATTTATTTATTTGTCTCTTTTATTTTCTTTTTATTTTTTGCTATCGAATCTTTTCGGATAAACCTGTAGCTCCGTTTGTCGCTGAAACGAGATGATCTTTCAAAAATACAAATTTTATGAAAAATTACTTGTCGTGTATATTGTAGCCACAACATTTCTGCTGAAAATTCTTAGCTCATCTAAGGAAGAAAGCTGTTTTTTTTTTCGAAGTGTTAGCTTAGTGCTAAGGATGGGATTCGATGGATGTTTCTCTCTTAAGGTGATGTTTCTACGGATTTGAGAGTCCCGAATCGATGTCAAGGTACTCTCCTGGCATCTTTAGATTTCAGTGTATGATTTTTGTGTTCAACAGAGAATAAAAAAAATAAAAATAAAAAGTTCATCTAAGTGGCATACGAACATATATTTCCCTCAATCGATTTCCAGTCACGACCCGTTTAAAAATTAACGTTGTGATCTTGCCGAGTAATAAGGTTCCACTAAGACTATGTGAATTGGTAATCGCATCGTATTCTTTACGTGACCTAAGCCTTTACATACTTTACATATCCACACAATCATCCCCTACAGGCCCTATTTTCGATGACTCTTCACTGTCCGGATACCGGATATGCGTCGCCTTGACTCACTAATTTCCAAAGCGGCTGAGATCTTCAACAGAATTTTGTACTGGAATCCAGTTACTTACTAGTTACTATAGTTAGGTATTTTAAAATGCTGATCGTACATTCGTTTCGCAGAATATTTTCGTACAGTCGCAGCGCACGTAGTTTGGAAATCGTGCCTCTCGGAACCGATCAGTCTTCTTAAAATGATCCTTCGGGACTGCTCAATTGTTAATCCGCAATGGTATCTTTTCTTTTGTATTATAACTGTATTTTTGGGGTAAAACAATCTTTTTGATGTGTTTATTGCCATTATTGCATTAAAGGATAAAGGATAAAGTTTCTGGCGTTAATCAATCTGCTTGGGATGCACGCCCACGTTCACTTCAATTCAGAATCGTTTGAAGTTAACGAATGTGTAACTGGCCCATACAACGAATTGCGGTGGGTAGCCGATGGGTCAGTTCAGTGTTTTTATCCTCCCAGACAAGTCTGGTACTAGCTTATCGACCCCGGAGAGATGAAGGGCTTGCTGAGCACTGGAGCGGATTCGAACCTCCGTTCGATCGTGCAGGAAGCGGAACCTCTAACCGCTACGGTACACTACACCCGTCCCAGAGTTATGCACTTTAACGTAGCTTACTAGAGATAGATGGTAGGTGCTGAACGCGTTTAAAGGCAGCGTGTCCCGATATTCACGTAGTACCGTAATGCCAGCGAAGCGGTGGAGTTCAGGTCGTAGAAGAAACCGGACACAAGCGTGGCTAACATCCCAGAAACGTCGTAAAAAACGGCGTGGGAAGAAAAATATCAGTTCTACATTCTCGATTCTTTGTTCCGAGAAAAATATTATTTCTATATTCTGAATTCTGGATAATTCTGAATGGTATGGGATGGAAACCCGTTCCAGAAAGCAAAAGATTTGCATTGTTCTATTTTTTGCTGCATCACTCTGGGATCTTTTTCTTCGAAAAGCGATTATGACTCTGCTCATTAACCCTGACCACGGATTCAGATGATTACGGTCGTTCCGGTAGATTTGGACTTGCAATGAAGTAGGAATGCTTGTGGTGCCCCTTATTTTGGCTCATTTTTTGTTTTCGAAATGCACATCTGGTACAGAGAGCTCGAGCGCAGGTCAGTTTTACTGTAATACCGTAATGGTGAGTAGTATGAACTCAGAAAAACACATGAGCTACACCAAAATGTTCTTATTTAAGAATTTTGTGTAACTGAGTCATTTTTTCCCCGATACCACAACTTTTTGATGCTTAAATTCAACTAAAAGCAACTGACATTTTCAAGGATTATGGTGGTTTAAAAAAACGCTATAAAAAATCTCATGAAACCAGAAAAACAGAGATCACACACAATTGGGTTCTGGGCAAATCTTTCTAATTCTTCACAAAAATTTCCTCTATAGGTAACCACTTCCGACTTCAACTAAAAGCGTGGGTGGGAAGGTCTCCCTATCCAATCACGCCTACGCCTGCTCTCCCCAAGCCAAAGGTTCTCGAGTAAAGAATATCAAACTTCAAAACAACTGCTTTTTTTTTCCAAATTCAGCACTCTGAACAAACTCTGAAGGTTCGAGTTCTTCATCAGGAACGGCATAGAGCAAACATTGAAAAAAATAAGTCGACTGAGGAGATTCCATTTAACGAGGTTAGTTATGCTTACCAGTTACCTGTCGACAAGATTAATACAATTAATAAATAATAAACAATTTAAATAAGATGTAACAAGTAATATAATAAAATATAATGAATTATGATGATACAATAAATAATAATATAACAAATTATAATAATATAATAAAATATAATAAATTATTCAATTAATGTCGTATTTTTTAAGTATGTGCTATAAGCATGAGACACTCCAAAAGACATACGGGTATGGGATTTATCCACTCAAATTCTAAAAAAATATTCGCAGAACTGAAGATAGGAGCGGAACAAAGCGGATTTTCATTTCATATCGTTTTAATCAGTCAATCCTATGGATGCAAAAAAAAAACAGCTTTACTCGATAAACGATACTCGATAAGATTTACTTGATATGATCAGTCTGCTGCTCCTTATTAATTTTTTTTCCCATATAAATGGAGAAATTTCACCTTTTTGGTGTGATTTCCAGACTCCTATGATTTATCTCTAAAAAAACTATTTTTTTCAGCAAAAACTTTAAAAAAAACTTTCAAAACAAAAAGCTCTCAAAAAACTTCAAACAAAACTAAAAAAAGCTTAGGAACAAAAAAAAAACTTTAGGAAAAATTCTAAAAGCTCAAAAACTCAAACTCATCATAGAAGATTTCCGCGATTCTTTCGATTAGCGTCCTATAGAATAATAATAATAATAATAATAATAATAATAATAATAATAATAATAATAATAATAATAATAATAATAATAATAATAATGATAATAATAATAATAATAGTAAAAATAATAATAATAATAATAATAATAGTTACTAGAAATAGAATAATAATAATGATAGCAATAATAATAATGTTAATAAAAATAATAACAGTAATAATAACAATAATAATAATAGTAGTAGTAATGATAATGATAAGAAAAAGAAATATAAAAACTACTACAGGATACGGATGAAAACAGCTTTGAGCTGGTCGAGCTGCAACCCCCAGTCGTATCTGAACGTGTTGTGATCGCAGATGAAGTAGCAGCGGAACCGGGCCAGCGCGGGATCCTCGCCGAGGTGCTGGACGACTCCGGCCGGATCGGACCGATGTTTGAAGTTCGTGGTAAGTGGGTGGGAAAGAAGCGAATACACGAAGGACTACTACTACGTAGATAGAAGCTGATCTGTTTGATCTTTCAGACGAAATCCGTTTTATTCCATCCCCGCCTCTGCCTCAACGTGACATCACTCACGCACATTTCGACACCGTTTTGCTCGAGAAGGAAATCATGATCAAAGTGCCAGTACGTAGGATTTTTATTTCCTAATTTTCTTATTCATTCGGTGTGGCCAGTAATGCTCTCCAGAAAGTATTTCCTTCGGATTCAAGGATCTTTCTTTAGGTAAAATTCTTAAATATTCGTTGTAAAGATTAATTTTGAATGATAATTTGTTGTTTATATGCATCTAATTGGGTAATCGGGTTATCCCTTAGTGTTCCAGAAAATTTCCTGAGACCGCCACCTCCTATGAACTCACACTGAAGCGTTATTCTAATATCGACTTCGGAAAGTGATCAAAAATCCAAATTTGCTAGTGTTAAGCATTACAAAGCGGCTTCTACTATCTTTATGTGAAATAAGTCAAACAAAAAAAAGTAACAAAAAATGAGTGAGACTGTCATTCAATTCGGTTTACTTTTAATACCATAGTCATCTTGAAAGTTTCTCAGTGAAATTTACATCTTATTCATTAGGTAAACAGGGAAAGAGCGCAAAGCTTGGATACTTTTGAAAATTTTGAAGCTTCTATCTGAAGTGCAAAAAAAGTACCATGAATACAACAGAATTCGTCGTAAGACACAGCATGCTAGAGTCGTCTGTTTGCAGCGATTCAAGGAGAAATGAACTGAACCACTCCGTTCCCACAATCTGTGACCCCATATTGGAGAAGTCCATGGGAACTCCATACCACGTCCAATTCGTGGTATCCTGTCTTTAAAGATCAGATACAATAGCCGTATCTCCGGAAATCTCGGAATCAAATTGACTAAGGGATTTACTGCCTCAGCAAAACGCTCTAAGTGATCATTCCACGAACCTAATTCAGTCAGGTCCAAACGAAATGAAGCTTGGCGTAGTAGCGTAAGCGACTGCGTTCGTAGCGGCGCAGTGGAGCTTGCGGTTCGGATCGAGGTGGACGATCGCGAAATGCAACGATCAGTGACGTTAACAAGGGTCCCGCCTCGATCCCAAACCTCTACACTCAAGTTAGGTCCATAGCGAACTGCAGCGATGATTGGTGCCAGCAGAGGTCCGCCGTCGTACGTAACCGCACCGCCCGCTTCGAGCGCAGCCGCTTACGCAACTACACCGGAACTCATGTCTTTCTGACTCGGCTATGCGATCACATTCTCCTGAGTTCATCGTCGCACGTAATGATCTTGTTTTAGCTCCACACCATCAAGCAGATAGTGCATCCGAAGCAATCAGAAGCTCATAAATCTACGGAATCCACCGTATCCCCGGACACTGCTGCAGTGACATCTGAAAATACATCGGAGGAGATGTTGATGGAGGAGTTACGAGAAAAACTCATGAATAGCAAGTATTTGGAAGAATCTTCTGGTGACACATATCGGCGAGTTGTTGTTGATTTCGGGTTTCTACATCTGTTGGCATCTTGTTGACCTAGCTGGGATAATTACAATTTTTTGAAATTTTTTTAAAAATTAAAAAAAAAATTTATAAGATCACACAATTTTATTAGCCTTTCAAGTGCTTGACTGTTCAAGCAATTGAAAGTAATAAAGAATTATCAACAGCTTTATTTTAGTAGTAAACAATTTTGCCTATCATTAAGAATCATTTGAAATCTGATTAAATTTTAAAAAAATTAGACAAGATCTTATCATTTAAAATCTCTTTTATTTTATTAAAATTTGTTTACTTTTTTATTTAAAAGCAGTAAATGGCTGTCGTTTCCAGTGATTATGGAAGCAGTTTCATTCTTCCCATTCTATCGAGCGTCAACTACGACAACAATACCGTACCGACAGCTTTTTCAGGTGAAATATTTACGATTCATTGTGCGTGGAGCTCTTTGAAACTACCGTAACCATGTTCCCCTAGATATTCCTGTTTTCGTTGCTGTACAGCTCAATATACTGTATCTTGCCAACTTCGATAGTGAGCTGATGGAATTTTCCATAGATGTCGAGATGGAACTTAGTTGGTTCGATCTCAGGTTTGTTCGGGCTAAATCTTCTGAGAGCTACAGCTACAGAACAGCTATAAACTCTTACAGATTAGCAAACAACTACACGAAGCCGATAAGGATACGTGAGAAGCAAATCCTTGATCTTATATGGAAACCTGATCCATACTTTGTGAATTCAAAATTCTCACATTTCCATGAAGTTTCCTTCCCAAATTTTCGAATGAGAGTGTTCCCGGATGGACTCGTCAAATACACGATGAGGTAGGAAAGTTTTTCTGTACTTCAACGTTTCTGGAATCATTTTTTCTCCAGGGTAACATCGGTATGCAACTGTTTCATGCTTTTCTGCCTTTATCCACACGATCGCCAAATGTGCGACTTGAGGATCAGCTCGAGTAAGCTCTTTTTCTTTTCTTGTTCTTTCCTTTCTTTTTTCTTTTCTTCTTCTTTTGAATTAATGAATTAAATGAATTAATGGATTTAATGAAATTTCAATATATTTTAATATATTTTTGATATATATATATATATTCTTTATTATTTTTTTTTGATGGATTTAACGAAAGAATTCTCCAAAAGTTTTTTTTAACATATATTTTTTTATATTTTTAATGGATGTAATGAAAGAATTTTCTGGAAAAAAAATGGTGAGAAATTCTTATCGATCACTTAGATGCTAGAAAATCATCATGTCGAGAAATCACGGAAACTCTTTCTACGAAACATTCTCGAAGTTGTCATTTTCAGGTTGGATTTCAAAAAAAGAAAACTTGCGTTTGGAAGAACCAAGAGAATCGGTTCGGTCTTCTCCTAAACCTGCGTTGGGAAATAGGGAAAACTACTGGCTCTGTAAAGGGCAAAGTCTGTGGGCAAATTTCTTCCTTCCCGGGTGGTCTACAAAACTCGTAAGAAAAGACGATCCCCGCTGAGTAATTGTAAAAGTTTGTTCGAAATTCGTGCAAAACTCCCACGTTCATGGTACGTACCATCAAATTAAGTGCCAGCGTCCCGTGAACACGCCCAAGCTTTGGAACACCGCGCGCAACGCCTCAGGACGATCTTTCTATCGCACAGTACAGGTAAAGGGCGGACCACAGAGGTCGCATCCTCTGTTTTTCTGCGCCGCACCCTCCGCGCGTGCCCCTCTCCTTTATAGTGATCTCGGCCTGTTCTCCGTATCTCTTGCGGGTGCACCTTCGTGCACGACAACACGCGAATAAAGTGATTTTGACGAGTGTCAGAGAAATGCTTCCATGATCAAAATATCAGCCTTTAATAATTAACAATTAATCCAAGAGTTTTGATAGTAATTTGATCCTAATTTTCTAGAAAAATCTTTTACTGATCATTTTCCAGGAATTCCAATGATTCCAGGAAATAATTCTTGTGATTCCAGTTGCTTACCCGTCCTCCTTCGTGCATTTCGTTTGGCATTCGGAATCAGTTATGTTCCAATCGGAAATTGCTCTTCCAGAGCTACACGTTCAACAAATTCGAATGGAACGCTGTCATGTTGAAGGGAAACTTAGTGAGATTTTTAAAATCTTTTTAAAATCTAAATTTAAATTAATCTTTTTAAAATCTTTCTTGTGAATTGAAATAATTGGCCATGAGAATCCCATTGTGCTCGTCCGATAAAGAAATTGTCAAGAAGTAAACGGTAGTAACCAGTGGCAAGCAATCTTTGCAACTACAACTATTAATCTTTTGGGGAATCTCTTCTTCATTTTCGAATTTTAGCGATTAATTCAACCTACATATTTTGATTTCATTCAGGATGTGCCAGAAACAATGAAAATGACCCCTCTTTAGTGTATCTGCGCATTTTTCGGATAAAACAGTAGTTTCTCTATATCTAAGTAGCGATATCTATCTACTTGTAGAGAAACACCCACCCTCTAAGGAAGTTCACCTTCAGCATTTGTTGAAAATATTGCTTAAGCGAATTAAAAATAGTTTATTTCTTCTGCCCGAAGTGTTTTTCCGCCCTGTAAGTTAAAAAAAAAATGCTGAAAAAATTAAAAATGTCAAAAATATGAAGTGATTGATTTTTTTGCAGAGCGTAGCTTTTTCAAATTCCCAGCTTTTTTCCAAGTAGTGAATTAACTTATTTTTTTAATTTTGATATTATTTTTTTGATATTAAGGAACCGAATTTGAGCCAACCTCATGCATTTCCAAAGGTTTCCAATGCAATCATCAATGTTTACAGTTCATTCGTCGTGCATTCGTCTAGTTTTCGAACTGGAACGTGATGGTGGACGATTTGTAGTGGAGAAGTACATTCCAAGCACGTTAGCGATGATGTTCGCATGGGTAGCGCCTTATGTGCCCTATAATTACGAGGATGTGCGAATCATTACACCTATCACGGTGAGAAAAACTCCTCACACCTCGATCCGAAGCTGATTCCTGGGAAGAAATGATTTGATTTTAGGTTCTGTTGACGTTGGTACAAATGGAAAAAGGCGATAAGGAAATTAGAACGTCCTATTTGACCTCGATGGACATTTGGTTCGCTGCGATGAAAGCGTTCACCGCGCTTTCCCTCGTGGAAAGTCTTATCGTTTTGGCACTTATTAAACGGAGCAGAGCGATGGTGAGTTGTCCGGATCAGTTTGGGTTCCTGATGTAGTGGATTTGTGAGAACAAAACTCTGTGAAAACGTGTTTGAAGTCCCGTTTACACTAATACTGCTAGTATAAACGTAATCGATTTGACTAGGTTGATATTCTCTCGGTTCAACTATCCTGAAAATCTATGGGACGTATCGCTACTTGCCTACTACTACTTACTACTACTTACTGCTACTTACTACTACTTACTATTAGACCAAAAAAACGTGCACAATAGTGTTCAAAACTCAGAACTCAGTTAAGAATTAGTAAAAAAAAAGGAAAATAAAAACAGAATCATTAGTGCAGTAAGTATTAGTAGTAATGATATTTAATGAATAATTAGTAGTAGTAATTATTTAGTATTTTGCTCAGATTTTTTCCCATGGTGAAGCTACAGTTTAAGGTATGGATTAACCATTCAAACAAAGTTCATCGTAGTTCTTTAATCGCTCATCGTAGCTTAATGTCAAATTAGAGATTTTTTCTCGGATTTTATGAGAATTTTGAAAAAATATTCTTTAGAAAGTGAAAAATTAGCCAACAGGGATTTTTTTTGAAGAACCTATGTAACCCTTTTTCTAAAAGAACCCTTTTGGTAAACTAGAACATCCCAACACATTCCATAGGAAGACCTTATATCCGGCTCCATTCTTCGTTTTGTGACCGCCACAACCTCATTCTTTGTTCTTTAAGGGACATTAAATGTAATTCAACATCCAGCCTTATGCTTCTCATTCAGAAATAATATTTTCTATAGGGTTCAAACTGTTTATGGCTGGATTTCTACTATTTTTACCTTTCCTGGACTTTTTTGCTGATTATTATGGGATTAGAAAAAGAAGTAATAAGAGTAACGAGGAATATTTTCAGGAAAGAAATATGCAACGAGCTCCGAATGAACTGCAACGAGCAAATTTCCAAAGTGAAAAATATCGTCTCACACGTCTCTATCATCGTCTCGACAGTATCAGTCGACTTCTTTCACCTGTGATTTTTATTATGTTTTTTATGTACTATGTTTTATTCTTAGCACAAGGTGATGATCGTGGATGTGTAGCAAAATAAATATTGACATTACGAGTACAGTTATGTGACCTTTGTTGAATTCGGATACTGTATCTAACAGAAAATATTATTTATTTACAATTGCCTTACGGCAACAGGGCCAATTAAAACACAAAGGAGTCGAGAATAACGAAAAAATACACGATCGAGGAGAGTGAGAAAATTGTGTGATTCGCTGCGTGAGCAACTGCAGCATATTTCAACGATTCATCCTCGTGTTTTGTCTTCTGGAAAGAAATATTCTGTTTAGATTATATTTTATTTATTTTTATCTATTTATTCTAAATATTTAGATTTAGAAGAAGAAGGAAATTCACCTTAGGCAACGGTAGAATCCTATCAACTATCTGTACAAATCGATCCACAACATGAGGAGGAGGGATATCCGTTGGTGTGGTGGCCAATCGTTCCAGAATCAGTGAAATCACGAAAAGTGAAGCTGTCATTACCAAGTTGAAGCCGGCATATTTCACTGTAAACAAAAAAACAAGTAAATCCCTTAATTTGGGATCGCAGCTGGAAAAATATTCTCACATATGGTCGGTGTATGAGCGGTAAAGCTGGGAAGTCGTTGTGAAACTAGAATTAGCGCAAGAATTTGTGAAACGACCGAAAAGCCGAGCAGTACCGGTTGTGTTTTGGATAGCTGGAATATAATTTTTTTTATTCTGTTCGACAACTTAAAAAATTGGATAATTTTAGAGAAACACCAATATATTTCAATAATAGAATAATTTTAGTCTTAATATCTTAATAACCTTAAAACATTGACGAAGGAATGGTTTTTGCGTATCTTTCGCATATTTTTTGTTATTTTATTTTATTTCTTTTTTTTTTGCATATTTTCTCTATAATAATCTCTAATATCTTGGTAATCTTAACACATTGACGACTAAGCGGTTTTTTTATGTATCTGGTGTATATTTTTCGTTTTTTTAAATTTTATTATTTAGGTTTTTTGCGTATTTTTTCTTGCGCGCCGAATGTCATGAATTTTCGACTGCATCATCAAAGAATGTCTTAAAAACACTTAATGGATAGCACTAAATATCTGACAACTCCTCATAAAATATTTTTGATGCTGTCCCGCCACGTCGTCGTCGTCGACTTCATCGTCGGATACTTTTTTGAGGGACAATCTGCGAGGACGTGAGGGCGAGGGGGGGGGACATCGAAAACGATTTTTTGAGGAGTTGTCAAATATTTAGTAGAATCCGTTAATTGTTTCTTTTTAATATTACAAAGCAAGAAATTATTGGAATAACACCGAAGCTTCTTTCTACATTTTCCACAAATTTTTGTAGAATTCAACACGGCTTCAGTCGTGGGCCGAGATCGAGTGTAGAGGAAATATAAAAAAATTAAAAAAAGAAAGAAAAAGAAACGTGGTCAAGAACTAGCCGCTTGACGCACGGCCACCTATCCAGAAGGTTGATGAGAGCCGGTAATTGCGCTGCGCGGCTTCCTAACAGCGTCATAATCGCTACGGGAGCCGTAGAAAAATTAGACGCCACTACTGATTTTTTTCTTTTCCAGAAATGTCAGTTTTGATCTGACACAAGCTCTCCCGTCGAAAAAGAGAAAACAGAGGGGAGAAGATTATAAAATGAATTAATAGGATTCATATTCTAGGATTCATACTCTTTAACAGTTTACTCTCGAAACTTAATGAATGAATTTTCAAATAATTTCCGTTGCTGTGAAATTTCTCGTATTCAGATCACCCACTTGCTCGCTTTCTTTTTCTAAGAATACTCCTGTTTTCCTAAAATTCATTTTCGATTTAATTTGAAATTTGGTCTAACTTTAAGTATCTATCCATCCCGGCAATCAGAAAACCTCATCAGGCGTTAGTATTCCTTATCATGAAGGGCGTATTTGCGTACCGTAACGTACCGTAAGAGAGATAACGTTTAGAAACAACTACGTAGAACAAAACGTACACTCTCGGAACTACGTTCAAAGATTAACATAAATCTGAGAAGCCTTTTATTACGAGATGCCTTTTTAATACCGAACCGGCGGACGTATATACGAAACGTAACGTATCGTACCGAACCGGCCATTAGTTTGCCAAAATACTCTATTTTCCACGCGTATTCGCAGCACTTCTTTTCAAAATTTCAATTTCAAATTTCACTAGACGTCCTTCCCTCCTTAGAGGCATCATCCCACGAATCTGAGTTGGCATGGATTTCGGGTGGAGTATTCGCATACGGGATCGTCGATTATGAAGAGAAGGGTGATTCCGTCCATTTCTTCCTAATTGCCGTAAAAAACGACCCGGACGATACGGCTTCGAGCGTTCCGGGACGCTATTTTCCACAACGAGTTCGATTGGAGCGCGCCATGTGTACGCGCCGCATCTTCCGGGCCGTTTTCTACGGCAGTTAGGAAGAAATGGACGGAATCACCCTTCTCTCCATAATCTACGATCCCGTATACGAATACTCCACTTGAAATCCGTAACACCTCAGATTCGTGGGGTGATGCCTTTGAGTTGGGCTTATTTTAAGGATTTTAAGGATTTTGAGGATTTCTGCAGTATGTTGTTACAGTTATACATTGTTAATTGGACAGTTCCAAGGAGATTGGAATCACAAATTTTAGTGGGATCATCTACACTTTTTGAAATGACAATATCTTTCAAAGAGGAGCAATGAGTCTCAAACAAACCCAATCCAAATGAACGTTTCCCTACATAGTTGATGAAGAAAAAACGTACCTGGAAAAATACTGCTGAGATGGTGAATAAAGACGTAATTAAAGCAGGTAGAAGCATTTCAGCGGTGAAGTAGACGGCATTTCTCTGCAGCGACAAGCATAGCTCACAGTTGTCTGATTGAACGTCGAACGGATTCCTTCTTGGATCGGACAGCGCCTCAACGGACAGTGGCGATTCCTTAAACCTAGCAGTTTTAAGAATTAATGAAGGAATACACTGTAGAAAATTGTAGATGTAATTTATATGTAGTGGCTTTTAAGGAAAGAAAGGAGGTTAGAAAGTCGATTGAAACTCTACATCATTATTTTCACTAAAATCTTTCTCATCCAGCCTTTAAGCTCAAAAGTATCCGTTGAAAGATAACGAGATAAACTCACATTGACGTCAACATCTACAATTTTCCATCCAGAAACAAACGGATCAGTGGTCGCCTCTCGTTCCTTGTTCTTCACTCCATCCGAAACGGTGAAGTGAACGGCAAGAAGTCGTTTGTCGTCAAATTTGAAGCAGACCTTGACCAAGGAACATTTTGTATGGTGGAAAAAATGTTTGCACTAGCGACATATACTCGTGAACATAAAATCCACAAAAAATCGCACCTTTTGCAAGTCGTTCGGATAATCCTCGTATTGAAATTTGAAGGGGGTTGAGAAGGAAAAGTCGGCCCAAAGATAAACTTGTCCGGTATAATTCGCCGCTAGCACTTTGCTTGAGACCTGACCAGGGTTTGATGTGGATGCTCTGAAAAACAGTTCTATGTCTTCTTCAAGTTATTGGGTGCTATTATTTCTTATACGGAAAAAACTATGCAGAAATCCAGAACTCCAAGAACTAGAGGACAAAAAAAAGTGTTTACAGTGGTTGAAATGAGCCAAGGATTTTTATTCGATCATCTACAGGAATCAACGCTTGGTAGTGAATTTTTCGAGATTTGTAACAATTTCTTTTTAAAAATGAACCAAATAAGAACAACCAAATCGGCTAAGTCAACAAGTATTAACAATTAATTAAAGATTTCAATTGTTTTTCATGAATAGTACTACGTATTTGTAGTATTTTAACACTTTTGATAGTTTATATAAGTGCATCCTCAGAAATTCTCAAGTTAACTGTGGGCCTAGTCAAGAAATAGGGACTTTAATTTAAAAAAAAAAAACTTCACCTACCCATTTAACTGCACAATTTGTGGTGTCCAGATCTGAATCCAGTAAAAGTTAAGCCAACTCAATCCCCATTGATTTTTGTCCCATGCAATATTTGTGTCGTTCCAGCTCTAAAATATTTGAAACAATTTCTCTCCGATGGCTAGAGATGAAGAAGAAAATTATAGGCGTACGAGAACAAATCTGCCGAAAACCTTCACGTTCTGTTTCCTCTCATCCTGAAAGATGCACTCTGAGATATTTCGAGCGGAAAATTCGAGGAAAATGTGAAATTTATGCTTACGATCTCGACGTTGGTAATGCGAACACTTTCCACTCGTACGATCTTGGTGGCGTTGTCAGTCGCGTTATGATAGTTGGATTGTATATGGGTACGTAATTTCCACGCTTTGTCACCACCTTGGCATGAATGGCATGACTTCCGGCAATTGGCCATCATCCTGAACGAAAATATTCAGTACGGATAACAAATGACATGACAAAACAAATAATAAATACAAAATAAATAAACAAATAACAAATGACAGATGGGGAGATGGAACTGACCACACAGCGTTCGAGGTGCATTCACCTTCAGTGGCCCATTCTGAACATTTTGGGTCCGCATCTTCGCAACCGAGCTCCTTCGCGCTAACTGTAAAAGTTTGTGAAAACTTCGAAAGAAGGATGAATTCAGCTATTCAGTGATTTAAAACGTACGTGAACGTTTCGAAAACTATTTCGTTCACGGTAAAAATGAATTTTCATCGACACAAACAAAACTTGTGATGACTATGGGCCGGCGATTCTTGATTCGCTTTCGTCTGACGACGATAAAACTTGTTCGTGAACATTATTAGCGATTAGCGATTCTCCGGTCGGGTCAAGGCAGGCGCTCAAAAACGAATTCGATAATCCGAACCGGTCCATGCTCCATGGATAATGAAGTGCATCAAATTTTTCTACTCACTTATTCCACTCTACAGTTCTGATCGCCATGAAAAACAGCGTGAGAAACAGTCCCTTGTGCGATTTTTCCTGCGAAGCACCTAATAACGCGCCACTACCCTCACCCTGCCCAGCTCTGCTAGCGAGCAGATGATGATTGGCGAGATTTCTACGGTGGAATATTCAAGTAAAATGCAATGGATAGGCTAATGAGGAAACCGGCGTAAAAATGGCGTTGCAAGGTGCCTCGTAGGAAAATTCGTTCACCAGGACCGTTTCCCACGCCATTTTTCAGGATGGTTAAGATGAATAGAACGTGAACACGATCCTGTTCCTGATCTGAACCCCCAACACTAACTTTTCAGGGAGAGAACTCAAAACGTCAGCTTCGTAGTATAGCTGCCGTTAGCCATGGACGAATCGTCCTGTATCCAGTAACACATTGTTGGTAGTATGTATTTTCATATTGGATTCGGTCAAAGCCGTAGTTCGTTACCTAAAAATTATCTGAGTTACTAAGAATCGCATTTTTTTTACTTAGTGGCCTAATTTTTGAACAACAAAAACATTTCAAGCATAGCATCTAATATTTTTATTGATTGTTTGTTTGATTTATTGTTCATTTAAATTCCGATATGTAAGCTGTGACTGAGACAACAAACATTTTCTTGTCAAGCGGAAAATGGTAGACTAGTTATTTTAGATTTTGATTTTTGATTTAGATTTATTATTTTCGATGAAATTTATTTTCTCAGATTGATTGATTGATTTCCCTCAGATCAGATCAGAGGTTTGGTGGCAAGAAGTAAAAGGGCAAAGGATAAAGTGTCTAGCTTTTTTCCAAGAAAAATTTGGAATTGAATTGAATAATTGATGAAGGGCACTAGGACGATTTCGAACCGCCGACCGATCGTGCGAACCACAACGGAACCTCTTACCGACTGCGCTACACCAGTCCAAGTAAGAAGTAGTGCCTTGTAAAGTAATAAGTGTAAGTGCCAATAATACTAGAGAGCTTATCGTGATAAATACTGACTGTTCCTAAGAAAATCTTTAAAAATTTTACACGCGCGCGCATCCACATGAATCTGGATTGGAAAACTTTAGCAGAAAAAAAAATAGTCAGGAGCGCTGTACCCATATTTACAGAAATTATTGGTTCACAATAAATTCCATGTAATTCTGCTCACAATTAGTGAGTGGATGTGATTCAGAAACTTCTCTAGAATTTTGTTATAGGTAGCAATTTATTGTCTAAGAACTTCTCATCCACACGACCACAACGAAAACCGGTTTTCCATCCTCAAACGCTCTAGAAAACAAGAAATACAGCTATATGTGTAGCGTAGAACAATAGCTGGAACAAATACGTAGCGAACAACATTGTACGCAAAAATAGAAGAATTTTTTTTTTGCAAATTTCTGTGGAACTTTCTCTAACATCGAAAGTGGGAAATAATTGCTGAGGCTTGTTCTGTACTCGTTCCGAAACTCTCAAGAAACGCTCGGGAAAATTCTCGTTAATTTCTACTGTGAAGAAAGGGCAAAACATATGGAAATTACCTCGAATAAATAGAAGAATTGTGGTGAATGCACCAAGAAGAATCATCTGAAAATCAGAAATAAAATGTCGAAGAAGATTATTATCAAAAAAACACCAGGTTATACGGCAAATAATGCAGATTTTTAATCGCACAAATTCAAGTGTGAACGGAATTTTTGAAGAGAGAACTTATAAATTCTATTTGAACGATGAAAGAGGGTTGTAAAAAAAGGGAGAGTGGGAGCATAGCTGAGAATTTAGAAAGGTTCCTTTATGGTAATTTTGAAAAACATAATATAATAGGGATAAATAAATAGAATATCACATTATTCACGGGATTATCTGATATAAATATTTTATGCAAAATATATATACAAAACGCCAATATTAATATTTCAAGCCTAGAAAAAGGGGGATAGTAGTTTTTTCTTTCTTTTTTCTGCAAAGAAAAAATAGCGAGATTGTGTCTAAAATAGACGGTAATAATAATAATAATAATAATAATAATAATAATAATAATAATAATAATAATAATAATAATAATAATAATAATAACGGCAATAGTGATAGTAATAATGATATAATTTAATATATAATAAAATAATACATAATATAACTAAGAATCCAAGAGGAACGAGCGGAAAAGCAAGCGACAGCTAAGATTTTCTCCGTTGTCGTTTAACAGGTATACCGTCAGTCGGACGGATGAGAATGCGGCGGCGGCCGACGGCTGAAAGAGCGACGAGATTCGCAAGGAACGAGATAATCGTCAGCGGGCTTACGGTCTTCCGGCTCGACGACTTGTCCCAGCACCACCACCACACCACCACCACCACCACCACTAACACAAAAGGCAACAACAAAGAATATCGAGAGATTCAGTGCAAACGTCGAGAAGCTCATTCGTCCAAGTGTCCAGGAAAAAAAGAGGAGTATAGCTTCGAAAATAAAAACTTCGTCATTGAGAAATCAAACATCTATACTGTAAGAAACGATGTATCCTGTAGGAAACCATTTATCTTGTAGAAGATTACGGTCATCGTTGATCAAGAAACATATGAGTGAAGCAGACCATTGTACGTGTATGACTGCAAATGCAACGGATAATGATAAATTAGCACCGCACTCCCCAAAGCTGGCTAGTTAACCAGAAAAACCGTGGAGTACGGTACGTAACCGAAGATCGTGAATGATTGAAAGAAAATTCGAAAAAAATACACTCTTTGAAGACAATAAATTGAATTGCGTAATTGGAAGCCATCATGCCTAAGGTATCTCTCATGTGTTGGAGAAATTATTATCTGAAAGGATAAAGGAGAAAATTTCTGGCGTTAATAAATCCGCTTGGGACCCGCGCCACCCCATCCACTTCAATTCAGAGTCGTTTGAGGTTTACGAACGTGTATCTGGCCTATACAAGGACTTGCCGGGGGTAGCCGATGTGTCAAGTCAGTGTTTTTATACTCCCAGACGAATCCGGTGCCAATTTAGCGAACCCGGAGGGATGAAGGGTTTGGTTGACATAAGGGCGGATTCGAACCTCCGATCGATCGTGCAGCAACAGCGGAACCTAATTATCGTCTTATTAAATTATTATTATTATTATTATTATTATTATTATTATTATTATTATTATTATTATTATTATTACTATTATTATTATTGGGAATTACTATGATTCAAAATCGGAGAAAAAAAGGGTGATGTTATCTGAGTGATGCGATAAATAAAACGAAAAAATTTAACTTCTAATTTTGTAAACTTAACCCTTTCCACCTCCAGCACATGGAACACCCCTGCAACTCCAGCAATTTTCCTCTACAAATGCTATCCCAATTTTGAATTGTATATTTTGAAAAAAGCAGAAAATATAGTTATTGCAATAGTATTTATTTGTTGTAAACACTATTACTAACTAATTTTACCAATTACTTGCCAATTATACCAATTTTATACCTTGTAAAATAGTGACAGAATAAATTGTGTATGTTATTAAATCTCTCAAAGTATCGATATTTCAGGAAGTAGTCGCTCCTAAGCAAGACGAGGCGTTCCAGAACAAATATCAGAGATCTCGCTCGTCTCGGCGTCGTTCTCCCTTTTCTTGTCCGTATAAACATACAACACTGTCTCTTTTCTTTCCTGTTCGTAATATACGAAGTAAAGAGAAAAAAACAAGTAAAAAATAAAGATGTAATGCAAAAAATCGCTGGAACGAATGAATTTTATTTTATTTTTCTTAAATCTAGAAGTGCTGAAATAAGTTAAACAAGCGGGTCGCCGCTACGGCGACAACGGAGTGGAAAGGGTTAAAAGACATGAGGATTTCTATCATAAAACGATGAAAAACAAGTTGTCTGTTGGAATTATGCAGTAATTTTCGTGCATGGGAAAACAATGAGAAAATAAATTTAAAAAAATTAAAAATGCCGTGGAAAATGGAGATATTGTGATAATAAGTGTATATGTAGATTGCCAAAGATTAAAGGATAGAATGCTTCCAGTAATTTATCAACATTGAACTGTGCTCTCATACAATGGAAGAAATACATATGCACTGTTTTTTTGGATTTCACCAGTGCAGCCATAAACAATGGATCAATCTGCACTGGTTTCATTTTACATAGTGAGCGAGAGCGCTATCCAGAAAAAAAAAGTATTCTGCTATTCCGGTTAGCAGAACATTGATGAAGTTATTGATGAACTTACGTGTTTTAAAGTTGGGAACAAAGAAGAAGGAAAACGTTCCAGACAATGGAAGAAACGATCTCTGGGCTGTTTTAAAACGATTATAATTCGTCTATGATATTTTCTGATATGATAATTTTTCTTTTAGCGAATATTACACTCTTACATCTAGTGTAGTAGGTGTAGGAGTGTAATATATAGTTATATTTTAAAACATAAATTGTACGGATTGGAAACAGCGCTTTGCAAACTTTAGTTAACTTTAGAAGAAGTTAAGAAATATTTAGGGAATTTTTTTTCTTGGAAAACAAGGATTTGGTCTACCTCGTTCTTCGCCGAAGCCGTGTGAACAACAGTTTAAAAAAAACCAAAAACCCCTAAATTTTTATTTTTATTCATTCACGTACACCAAGGGTGCACCGATAAAAAAATAAAAAAAAATAAATGCACTTCGTCTGAGTTAGAACATTGAAAAACTTGATAGGTTTACCAATAAATGGACTTTTAATTTTTCCTCTTCCTCAACAACAGATTGACTTTGTTGGTCCCCCTACGTTACCAACCTTAGCTTCAAAAAAAAAGAGAAAGTTATTTTTGAAAGGATTTCAGCAATCAAGGTGTTTCTCCGAAAATCATTTAGTCCCTAGCGGAAAAAAAATCTGAATCATCTGCATTTCGCTCACGCTGCCCAAAAACCTCCCAAGCAACGGAACCGAAACTTCAAGACAACTGTTCTGTTTACTTCAAGGACTTCAATTGCACGTGTTCTTTGAGAAAAAAAAAGTGGCGGTTACAGTAACGGTTCCTCTACATTCGAAACAAAAGCCAAGTAGACTGCTGACTTATTTAGCGCTTCTGCATAATGTAAGAAGACCGAAGAAGAAGCAGAGAGAGGCGGAGAGGCGGCTGTGTAGATGCTCAAACAGTTCACATGGCAGACAACTACTAGTATCAAGAGAATTCTGGAGCAGTGTTTTACAAATAGATGTTTAATTTCGACTCCTTTAGAAAGCTCGGTTAAAGGATAAAAGGATAAATTCACTGGCGTATCAATCCACTCGGGATGCACCAACGCGTTTTACTGGAATTCATAATCGTTGAGGTTTTGGAACGCGTTGTGTTGAAAAACCTATACAATGACTTGCGGGGGCTAGCCGATGATGAATATTTCAAGTCTTCATAAATAAAAAAAATAATAATAACAAGCTCGGTTATTGTAGAAAAATGAGGAAGAGGAAATGAAATGCGAACGAGAGAGAGAGAAAGTAAAGAAGGATTTATAGACTATTAAGTGATTATCGAAGAAACGTCTGTAGTTGGCAACCATTAATTTCCACAGCAGCAGCGCTCCATCGAAGACGAACAAAAACAAAATAACATTTAGATATCCATATAAACTTCTATTTCAATGGAAATCTTGGGAGTTGGAACCAAATGATACACGCTTCTTCTAGGATTTGTCAAAACGTCACTGAAAAGCAGCAAATATCTTGATTCGAAGTGTTTTTTTTTCATCAGAATAAAAGACAGAGTTGCATTCCTTAAACTTTCGCTGAATCCTTGTCAGTTGAATTAAAATTGCAAAGTTGGCGTGCCCCTTGAGATCATCTCCTTGTGACAATGACAATTTCTCATACATTCGCTTTTCAGACTTTTCTCCTTTTTTTTCGTTCTATTATTACTTACTTTTACTTTTGAATTACTTTTGACAAGAAATTGTATCTATTATATGTGGAAAAAAACGAGAAATGTAATAAATAAAGAATAAAAATACTCCGGGAAAATTTCGTTTATTTCCGGGAAAATGACGAATTCTCTGTGAAAATAAGCGGGGGGAGTACAGATTTAGTTTATCCAATTCATGTTAATAAAGCCCCTACCAATAAAAACGATGTAACTAACAAATTTTCTTGGAAATTGGATTTCGGCTTTTTGACACTAAAATCTTCGTATCATTCGTATTCTTAAAATGAAATTTCACAGTTGCACACCTTTTTTCCAAAACGATATTCAGCTATTGAAAAAACTAGCTAAAAAGAAAAAGCCATTATTTAAAAGCCATTCATTTTATGAGTGGAATGAAAAAGTGAAATGAGCTAATAACTATAGAAAACTCGGACCTGCATGTACTCAGGATTTAGCTAAATTCAGACCTGAAAGATAGTGGAAACAGGTGAGAATGTGCTAAATTCAGGCCTGAACGATAATGGAAACAGGTGAAAATGTCATTAATGTTTCACAGTTCTGAGGAGAGCAATAAACGAAGAGATTGCTATGGAGAAATGAAAATCACTAGAACTGGTTCCCTACTTATCGCGTCTTCGCTGCCGGTTACAGCGAATGTTCGTCTTTACTTTGCAATATGTGTGTATGTGTGCAGCAGTGGAACGAAACGAACATAAAAACAACAAGGTGATTATTATTGAGAGAATGTTGTCCTTTTTATTTATTGATTCTATTTCCCGAGAAAAATCATTATTTAAAGATAACACTTACAAAATGAACTCAAAACTAGGTATCATATATGGTATATTTTTCATTTTCTTTACAACATTTTTAATAAAAACCAAAGAGAAAATCCTTTTGTCAAATACGTAGCACGTAGTTACCGTATTCTTATCAAGAAACTCGTGAGGTCAGTGTCTGATTGTAGTTCAGTTGAGTCAAAACGACAAGCCACACGGCGCAATTTCGTAAGCGGTTGCGCTCGAAGCGGTGCAGTAGAGCGTTGCGATTGCAGCAATGGACGATAGTAGCAATGGTCCCCCCTGGATTCTAACCGCTAGCGCAGCCGCTTACGCAACTGCATCGTTTTCCATGTCGTTTTGATTCGAATATAGTTAGTTTAGCTGTAAAGTAACAAAGGGTGAATCTTACGAACGTATTTCAGTTCTACTAGGTAAAATATTATTCTCTTATAAGTTGTCTCATAAGTTTCTCTGCTACATTCTCTGATATTTTCATTTTTATATTTTTTTATTCAACAACAAAGATGTTCCAATCAACAATCTAGTCGGCAGAATTGTCAGTAGTCCATCGATGTGTTCGTGTTGTTTGTTGTTTCTGTTTCTTACGACGGAAGCCGTAAGAAACAGCGACGTCTCTCTGTTTCCTGGGTCGTACGTTTACATTGATACAGGGAGAGATGAACTTTCTCCCCCACAATCTACGACCCCGTACAGACATTACCCACCTAAAACCCGTACCACCCCAGATTCGTGGGGTGATGCCTTTAACTGTGATCTGTAATGACTGTAATCTAATCACGACTGATGCAGACGTCACTCTTGGTTGAGGACGATTTTCGTGTAAAAGTTACGTCATGAAGAGGCAATAAATCTTAAAACGGTGAGAAGTTCCAAACAGCGCTGACGACGCCACTCCCTGCGCTTTTTCTTGAATGCTCCGGCCATTCTCCTTTCGTCTCAGCTGGATTGGTTGGTACTACTGACCCTCGGAACTACATACTGTACTTATTTCATAAGTCCCATTATATTTATGTCTTCTAGTAACGAAGAAATCGTTGCCAGTTGTGCGCACTTGGAATTCCCGGGATGTTGACATCCGTCTAAGAGGTGGAGTGTTCGGCAAGAGGCAGCGCATCAAACGTCCTCAGTGTATTCTTGGTGGCGCATTATATAGGAGGCAGCATACCAGTAGACCGTAGTAATGGGCGTATCTGTGCGTAGCAGTGTGCGTATTCCCGTATTCGTGCTACTGTCTCCCACTATTCCATTGTTATTCAGAACAAAGGTCCTACCACTGACAAAGTATTCCACTGAACCACCTTCTACAAAAGGCACTACACATGGGGCTTCTCCCCGGTTGAAGATTCAAAGGAAAGCGAAGGAGGAAAAGAAGGATAAAATGTCTGGCATTAATAGATCCTCCTAGGATCCGCCACCGCATTCACTTCAATTCGGATCTGTTTGAGGTTTACGAACGCGTAACTAGCCTATAGTCACAGTTTTTATCCACTCAGACAAGTCTGGTACCAATTTATCGATCCCGGAAGGATGAAAACTTGGGTTGGTACCAGGACAGAATCGAAGCTTCTCGCTACACCGTCGCTGCAGACAAGGGGATACGGTTCAGTTAGGCGTCGAATATTTTGCAGCGTGTGAAGCTTACAGCCTTCACCCTGCACTTACGACATGCTAGAATGATACCTGCTGATCTGTAATCCTTCGACTTTTTAATATTCTAGTGCCTCAAAGGTAGTTTTTCTCTCTTGCAGTCCCTTCGGTTTATTTATCTACCTGTTTATCTCTTAAAGGCATCACCCCACGAATCTGAGGTGGTACGGATTTCAGGTGGAGCATTCGTATACAGGATCGTCGATTATGTAGAGAAGGGTGATTCCGTCCATTTTTCCTAATTACCGTAAGAAAACGGCCCGGAAAATACGGCCTCGAGCGTTCCAGTGCGCTATTTTCTACAACTAGTTCGATTGGAGCGCGCCAGCCCTGTGCACGCGCTGCATCTTCCGGAACGTTTTTTACGGCAATTAGGAAGAAATGGACGGAATCAGTCCCCTCTCCATAATCTAATATCCCATATAAGAATACTCCACCTGAAATTCGTACCACCTCAGATTCGTGGGGTGATGCTGTCATTGTCATTGTCAGTAATTGTCATTAGCTACAGTAGGAGAAAGGATTAAACATTCGTGCCTCAGTTTCATTTCTTTTTTTCTATCGTACTCCCATTTCCTTTTGGCACTACTGCGCTTCGAGCGCATGCACTTACGCAACTGCACCGTGCTTCATATTGTGTTCCGACTATAGCTTTAAACGCCAGTCTGACTGAGTGAATCAGGGTCCTCTTCCACGGCGAATGCATAGTCGGGTCAAAATGGCATGAAGCTCGGTACAGCGGCACTTGGAGCCAGCGGTTGGGATCGAGGTGGGATCATCGCGAACTCCAGCAAAAATTGGTTCTAGTAAGAGTCCGCCCTCGATCTTCACCGCTGCGCCTCACCGCACCACTTCGAGCGCGGCCACTCGTGCAGTTGCACCAGATTTCAAATCGTTTTGACCTAACTCTAAGTTCTTTATGCTGTTTTAGGAGCAGGCTTTCATCCATAGGTCGTATAGGCAATGACATCGCTGAACGCAAAGCAGAAACTGGCTCTTCTCAACCTTTACTCGGAGGAAATCATGAAACGTCTGACGCCAATCTACTATTGTCCTGAAATGGTTAGTTTGTTTGTTAATTAGTTAATTGGTTAGTATAGTTAATTTGTTGCGAGTTCTTCTAGGCTCGTACTAGTTTTTTCTTTGAGTTTGATTAGTCACAGGTTTTGGCGCGGTTTGGGCGACGCAGCGAGGCACTTAGGCTCGGGGAAAATATACTTGGGGGAGAGAGGGGCTCTCCGTGACCCCCTTAGTTCTGGGCGTTCTATCTTACTTTTTCGCTTAGTAACCTGAGTCTGTCATAGATAATCTAAGACTAATGCTATATCAATCAATCAACGTTTTAGGGCCCTGATTGATTTAGTTGTTTGCTCCTAGAAATTAACTAGGCAACCACATTTTACCCACAGGCCCACACCAGAAACGGCAAGGAGCACGATCGACGGTATTCCACGCGGTGTGATAACCAAACAACCGTCGTATATAGTAGGGTTAAAACGACATGAAGCACGTACGTAATTGCGTACGAGGGTTCTCTCGAGGCGGTTCGCTGGGGCGTAGCGGCTAGGAGCGTGGTGAAACCCTTGCTGACACCACCCGTCGCCGCACTTTGCGACGGTCCCACCTCGGTTCCAACTGCTGCCTCCACCGCGCCTTTTCGAGCGCGTACGCAAATGCACCGCAACTACACTCGTGATTCGTGTCGTTTTGACCCGACTATAAAGCTTATGTTACAGAGTATTTAATTATTGATATGTCCTTTCGGTAATTAAAAAGCCTTCTCGGGGTCGCACAGAAAAAGGTTTCATCCCCCTTCACCTGTTAGTTGCCATTGTTGTTGTGGAACTTCCTTTATTTCTATGAACTGTTTCAGAGCGGCGTAATCGCAGAGTTGCTGGATATAAATAGACTCGAAGAGCTATGCATGGAATCTTACAATGAAGACGACTTCAGTAAGAAGTTGTGGGACGAGTTGGCCGCCTCTCCTATGAAGAATGTTTTGTACGACACTATTCTTAATTACCTCTCCAAAGGTTCGGGTTTCTTTAAACGTCGGTTGCTTGTTGTAGCCATGTTTTTTCAAGATTTGAACGCACCGAACGTCCCGCGGAAGTTCCGACGACCTGTCTAGGTAGCTGTCGCGAATGCGCTGGTTATTTTCCGTGGGTTAAGGGACAGACATCGACTTGGTGGCGGGCACTTTTTAAAGGGAGGGTTTAGGAATACTCTCAATGTTGGATTTTCTCCAGCAGCAGAAGGGGTTCTCAGTCGTTGTCTGGAGGTATCAGTGCGACGGCACCTACTTAAATTTCATGATGCGAATTTCATTCTGTCACTCCTCTGGGTCTGAAGAGTTACCTCATTGGGTAAACTGAGGTCTGCGGTTGATGGATGGGTAGAGGGTGTTTCACGTTTCCGCTTCCATTCATAAAACTATGTCCCTAACTCTACCTTCCAATGGAAAAAAAAAACCCAATATCAAAAAGTTCCACGAACTCTCAGAGTTGATACGTTGGGCCTAAGGCTTACGACAGTGTCAACTTGGTAAGGCGCGAGATTGAGCTATGAGTAGTTATGAGAGCAATAGAATAAGCACCTCACTGAGTTTGAAACAATTAATTTTGTCGTTTTGAACCAGCACTTTATCCGTTAGTTTCAACCATACCTTAATAGTGCGCACATACATCGCTTTTGTTGGCCATTCACTGGAAAACGCTTCTCAGCAGAGAATTGTACTTTTGAGTGTAATAATATTAACAATTTTTGATTTCAGTTGATGCTTCCTTACACTCGATTTTATGCCTTGTTTCAGAGAAGGACACAAGAAGTCAGTTCGGGTACGTTTTTATGAATCTCTCGAGACAATTTGAAGCTGTATAATCAATTTCAGCAAAGTTCTGTCTAATTTTGAACAGTTTTGGACACACATTAATGTTGATACAACAATGGCTTTTCTTAAGAAGATCCCCTGTTACGATAACATCATTATGAACATTGAGAGAAGTTGGAGAGGTTCCGTTGTAATTTACAATGTTATTCTACTTATGTTCTACAATTCCGCTCTTCATATTTTAGGTGACGAAGAAGAGGACACTAAAAAGAGAATTGTTCTCAGAACAATACCTCTTCTTGGCAGTAACGCAATCTACGACCTAATGCGATCCATATACGACAACTCGGAAAAAGCGGCAGCGTTCGTTGATCAGTTGCACCCCTGCTTTCTTCGTTATTACGGTTTGAATGTGGTGCACGTTGTACTACTTTTATGATCAGATATCTATCTATTTAAACGTTTTATTTAAGAGTTGATCGATAAAGAGAGGAATTCTCCGCGTGGGGTCATAAACTTCTGCCCTGCAGGTCTGCCCGTGCAAGACGTAATTGACGCGGGAGCACTTTCATCTGAGTTTGTTGTTTTGCTTTCATTAGACATTGTTGTATTTAATTTCCTGTGCTTAGTACCACACTTCTTGATGATAATACATTACAGTAGTTAGATTGTGAGATGGTTGCAGCATCTATTACTTGTAATCGTGCAAATTCTAGGAAACACAAATTCAATTTGAACTATGAAGATCTTCCACCTGCTTTGTTGGGTAGGGAAAATCTCGCTGGTCGGCTGCTGAAATCAATAAATGATAGGATCCATGCTGGTAGCATTTCGGCAATATCTTTGATTACCTGTCCTTTATCTCAAAACCTTGCTTTTATTCAGAAATTCCAATTCTGCTCCGTCATTATCAAAGAGAACTCTGTGAAACAGCCATGAAGGGCGAAAATACGATCATTGCAGCTCCTACAGGCTCTGGAAAAACGATCGTGGCTGCCTATATTATAAAAAATCATATGGACTCGTGCAGTCTCAATGGAAGAAGCGCTAAGTTACCTAGTTACATTATATTTCACTCATGAAGACTTGTCATTATTTTTTCTTATCACCTTACTTAATGGGGGTGTGGTGCTGTGTATCTATTACCAAAATTATAGGTTGACGTTGTTTTCTTGCAGAAAAAAAAACAGACTTTGTTCAGTCTTTCTTGTTTGTTTTTATCTTTGGCGTTTTTTCAAAGATTTCGTTCGTGATCTTCGGTCTTCCAAATGACAGAAGAATTAAGAAACCGAAATGTTTTGGGATGATTGGAGAAGTTCTAGCTCACCTACCTACAGTCTGCGGGTAACCTGTTGTTTGGAAGGCGCTCTCGGTGAAGGGACTGAACACTCTCTACAGTAGGTGGAAAACTCCTTGAACCTCTTTTCTTTTTGTTTTTGTATATTTCTTGTATGATAGTGCATGAATAGAATTATTTAGTCTTAGGAAAGTCCTTTCTTGTTAGTTCTATGGTTTGGTCTGCTCGTAGGATGCCTTTTAAGACCTACCTCTCACTTCTAAGATTTCATGGGGGCTCAATTTCTGTCCGTTTTTGTGACGTAATTGTGCAATATTAGCGCTTGTTGTACTCGTAGACGTAGTGAGGTCCGAAAGTCCTTCTTAAAAGTAAGCTTCTTAATACATAGTCACGAAAAAAGTGGAGCCGAAATCCAGCAAACGTTCTGCAAATCGTAGCATTGTGGAGATCCTCTGGAATCAATAGAAGTTATTGAACTAAGGAAAAGGGACTTTCTTGGTACTAGGGCTAAGAAAGATGATAGAATTATCGTGCGCAAGTGAACAAAAAAGGGGCACACAAAAACAAAAAGGAGTGAAGATGAACCACTAGAAACTAAGATCTAAGAAGGACCCTACTAACTAAAAAAGACATGAAGGTAATCGAACAATACGGCTGTATAGTCGTATTCATGCGCTATCATACGAAAAAAAAGGAAATCTATGAAGAGCAGGAAAAAAAGAATTCCAGGAGTTTTCGAACTGGAGAGCTGAAAGATGGTAATATTAGGAAGTGATAAAGTTGGAGAGATCCAGATTATTGAGTCGTATCCACCCGACCTTTATAATTCTTAGCACATGTTTTGAGAGCATCCGCCCATCTCGTTGGCGTTCTCATTTGAGAGGGTTTTCGTGTCTCTCGGTTCTCGCTCTAGTTTCATTTCAGCTCATTGGTCCCCGCTTGTATTTCACTAGGTCACGAATGCAGGGCCTTACATTTAAAGACACTGTTTCACGAAATTTGATGGTCTATCTTTAGAAGTAGGTAAGGTTCTGGATGTATAGTCGGGTCAAAACGACATGAAGCACGGTGCAGTTGCTTAAGCGGATGCGCTCGGAGCGACGCGGTGAAGATAGCGGTTTGAGTCGACGTGATGGACCCTGCTAACACCATCTGCAGCGCAGAATGGTGTTTGCAGGGTCCATCTTCGATTGTAACCGCTTCACTACTAAGTTTTTGAAACTAAGCTGCTCTTTATACTTGTAAGGATAATGAAATGCACAATACGTTTATCAGTTTTTAAAATGTTATTAGTTTAGTTACACAAAGAAGTGTCTGGTTACACCTTTACGAATGATGAAATCCGCTATATCCGCTATCATTTCATCATTCGTACATGCGTAAAGAATTAATTCGTTGAGTAAATTTATCACTCTAGCGTTCTCGATCCATTTGATTTTCGAAATAGTAAGTTCTGACGACAGTAAAAAAAAACCAACACCGAAACTTTAAACGAAGGTTACTTTTGAAGACAGCGTATCACAAAACTCTAAGGGCATGAATAGGGATAGGATTTAGTTTACGAAATTGGTGTTCACGTTCATTTTCTCCAAATAATCCAGAGAAAAGAGTGGGAAACTAGCTTGGTTGCATCCGTATTCCCTACAATGCAACTTATTGGAAGTAGTAGGGCAATGCCGCTGCGCAACGCGCCTGGGATTGTGTAAATGTGGAAGCTTTTTGTTTCGTTTTGTTTTTGTTTGTTTCGTATGCCTTTTTTATGGACTTCAAGATAGAATTGAACGTGATCACGCTCATAGTCGTGAACTACACCCCTACACTATCCCGCTATCTATTCATCGAGAGATCCCAACATCTTCAGTTTCGTGATCTTATGCCGTTAAAGACAGTATACGAGCCGCTTCGAACAGCAAAATTGTAAAACATGTTCCTTTCGCAAATATCGCTTTCCAATTCCTCACAAATGTTTTTTGTTTGGTTTCATTCGTTACAGTTGGTGAATAGCCTTTAGTGATGTTTATGGATATATTTCGGGGAAGTGGCGGCATAGAATCGCATGGATACCACGTAGATGCACAATAGGTTGACGCCCTTAGGTTCTAATACGAAAACTTTTCTCTGCGAACGAAAATTGTACTACCATTAAACTGTCGCTCGTTCTACTCCTGTACTCTCTTTTTCTCATCGGTCATCGTATTTTCCACATGCAATTGTTATTTAGTACAAAAAGTCTGAAGAATAACTGCATAGGTTTAGGTTAGCCTCCACCTTCTTATTTTAGTGTAGCACATTTTGATCAGATCATTTTCTGTTTGCGAAATGGTTGGCATTCTTCTTTAAATATTTTTCTATTCATTACTTATTTAGGTGCTATTCATG
Organism: Necator americanus; assembly: GCF_031761385.1. Taxonomy (NCBI): domain Eukaryota; kingdom Metazoa; phylum Nematoda; class Chromadorea; order Rhabditida; family Ancylostomatidae; genus Necator; species Necator americanus. Next base: position 2,363,038 of record NC_087374.1, read on the forward strand.
ACCCCAAACACGGTCATTCTCGATCAGCAAGCAGCAACTCTGCGCAAATTCCTAGATCATCGTTACGAGGTTGTTGAAAACTTCATTTATTACTAGATGCTGATTTTATTTTCAAGTGGTTAGGATATATGTAAAGTTCCTTAAGGGACCCGAGTTTTTCTTTTAAATGTGTTTCAAGGCTAATCTTTCTTTTCTAGCTGGCTGTTTGCGTTGTTTAAAATTTATCTCTTTAGTTTTCTGTATTCAGGTGTTCGCTGTACGAGGATCTGACGACATCCCTCTTCGACAAGTTATTGCTGCGAAAGACGTCATTGTAACCACACCACAGTTAATTGTGTCAGTTTTCATTACTTGAACATTCATTTGCTGAACTCCTCTTTTATTGCTCTGGAACATTCAAGAACGGTGTTCCTCTTTGCCAAGCACAAGATTCTGGAGCGATACGTTAAGATAGGAATAACACTGGTATTAAGGGGGTGTTAGAAATTTTTTCTTGCCTTCTTCACCACATTTTCGTTGCAATTTTGACCTCTAAAGCCGCTAAAGTATCTTCATGTTCCCACCACTTTGATTCCTCATCTGTATAGACATGGCTGGATTTGGATATATTCTTTCCGTTGGAAGTAGGGATAGTAGGAACAGAGTTACACAGAATTACAATTGTTCAAATAAGATCATCTTCTTCATGGTCGCCATCCTCCAAATGTTCCGTTTGGTGTTCCAAGGACGATATAAGAGGAATTGATGCAAGCGCTAGCTATCGACTTTCATTCGCATCTTATTCTATTCCCATTTTCTTTGTAGAATAGAGTTCAATATTTTGTGTGAAACTTGTATACTTATACTGTCTGTCTGTCACCTCACGGTAGTAATGATGTTATTGAAGAATGATGAACAACAAATCTCAGAAACAAATCAAACAGATCTCAACAGAATCGAAGTCCTCGACAGAATCCCGGTAGATGTGAATGAAACAACCACTTTCACTCACTTTTGAAAAAGTGAATGTATCCGATTGTGAGTCTTTTTCACATAGATAGCAGATTAGGCGATAAATCTCTATGACATGTGAACCCGGCCGCCGACACAGCTGATGAGGACTACCCTCTGGTTCCATAGATTTTGTACTTTGGTTCTTTCCTGAGCTGAGTGCGGTCCTGACCTACTTTATGAAACCAGCAAGCATCACTAGAATGAATAATTTACTCGGAATTTATCTCCGCTTTCTCTGGTATGATTCACATTTTCTCAGGCAATGTAGTGGCAAGCAGACAGACAAAGTCGTAGAGATTAGAGCAGAAACAGGTGATTTTTTGCCTGCTTGAAAATAAGTATAGGAGCACACATGGTGTTCAGTTATCCACTTACTTCTTCTCTTTGGCGACAATTCACTTTAAATGCCTAAGGTTTGAAGACCGCACTGGCTTCGCTAATCCGGAGGTACGAAATTGCTATTTTTTTTTTAGCTGCACTGCTTTGAAAGTCGTTCTCACGATGCGTTGTGTTAGTGAAGTAACTTCCGGATCCAGAGTCGTAGACATATAAAATGCCTCCGTTGCTTCCGATTAATTAATACAATCCGGTCAATAAACATCTTATCTTCCCCTGACAAAAAAGCGAATTTCACAGTCGCATAAAATAAAGTGACTTTACCGACAGCTGATAAGATTATGCATCACCTCGCTGAAAAAAGCAACGGGTTGGCTACTCTCTATTTCAGGAATCTTCTCAAATATGATGAACCTGGAGAAACAAGCGATGAAGTCCGCACCGAATTTGACTTGACCACATTCACTTTGATGGTTTTCGATGAGTGTCATAATGCAGTGAAGAATTCTCCTTTTGCTGGTATTTTTTCCAGTTTTTTTTCTGTCAAATCCTGGTATGGAGACAATTTCTAGTTGTTAGAGAGCAAAGATTTCTAATCCTAAACTATGTGGCTTAATTTATGGGCGACTATATTCGGATCGAGATGGTTCTACTAGAACAGTTGGGTCGAAACAACCTGAAGCTTGGTATCGCTGCGTAGGCGGCTACACTCGAAGCGGTGGAGTGTAGTGGTTGGGGTCGAGCAAGGACCCTAACTCATCGCATCCAGTCTGAAAGAATCTAGTGATGTATCCACCTCGATCGCTATCGCTAGCCCCACCGCTAAGCACAACAACATCGCGCTTTAGGTCGTTTTGACCCCATTATTCCACAAGTTGTTCTCTGAACTCGTAGTGGGGCATTCCTCGACTTTTCCTTTTTTTCTTGGATGGGTTAGGATTCGACAGACTGTTGCACAAAATATGGCGTACAAACTGGTGGTGATATCAGCACTATATTCTATGTGGGGTACAAGACTATTGGGGATGAGCGACACTCTATAACATAATATCGGGCCGATCGGTTTAATTGCCTGAGGTGAAGATGATCTTTGAGTGTCCCTGGGAATTCGCATCATACAGCCGAAAAAATTAGCACTTTGATTTATTAGGTGATGTATAAAATAAGATAAAAGAAGACAAAGAAAAATGGATAAAAGATAATACAAGATAAATCACCTGCATGAGTAAGAGGAACAGTTTAGATAACAAACAGAATGCTCAATACTGACATATTTAGTTTTTCAGTGCTTATGAGATTCTACCATCGTCTGAATTTCTCGATGAGGTTGAAACCCGGTTGTAAATTACCACAGGTTCCTATTTAAATCCTGGAATTCGTTTTGTTGCTGTTTTTTCGCGTCATTTATTATGTTGTCGTTTAGGTAATAGGATTAACTGCTTCCCTAGGAGTGGGAGGTGCTTCTAATGAAAGCGATGCTTTAAACCACGTTGTGGGACTGTGTGCTTGCTTAGACTGCTTGGTGAGTGCACCGTTAAAAACAGTATTCTTAGAAAAATTCGAGGTTGGCCTCATCAATAGTAGCTAGAATGAAGGGCATATTTTACAAAGATCACATCAAGAAAAGTAAAATTCCTACCATAAATCGAAGAGACAGAAGAAGCTTGCGTGCTCTCAAAAAATGGGGCCAGTCATGTAGAGCAGTACAATTCTTCTGTAACCTGCTGTAATTTGCGCACAGGCAGCGTTTACAGAAGTTTTGTTCATTTTGTGAGGACGGGGAAGTAATTTTGTCGTATATGCTTTCTGAGACGCACTGATGACTCTGAGTGCTTTTGATGCCTCAAATTCCTGGATAGTGCTTGAATACTACTTTTCGGCTCTTACACACTTGTCTAAAGATCCTAACCTCGAACTGATTCTATGTGTTTTTTATTTATTCTCTCTTTTAAATATTCAGAATATAAGTACGGTTCAAAAATACACAGATCAACTTCGGAAGTTCTCTCCTATCGTTGTCGATGGTGAGTTTGAGTTCTTACCAGAATTGGTGATAGTAATTTCAGGATTTCCATGTTCTGTACTTTTAGAAGTGCACTTTACCGATGATCAAAATGATTCTTTGCGTGCTCATTTTATTGACACTTTATGTACGCTTATGAAGCTTTTTGAAGAGAAGCTGTATGAACTTTACAGTAAGTCCAAGTGTTATTTGTTTGTTGTTCTTGCGTTTATTATTTTATTAATGCTTGTTTTTTCTTTTTCTCCGATCTCTATTGCTCCTCATGAACTTATTTTTTTTTGTTTTTCTTTCTATTGTTCTTCTGATATATACGTTGCTCATCTCGCAATCACCTTTTTATGGATTCACTCAATTGAGTCTTAGAGAAAGTTTTTGCTCTTAAAAGGTGTCCATTTTGTTCAGGCAAGTCTATTTTACCTTCTACACGGGAAATATGTATGAGTAGCGAAGAACGTGACCAACCGTACGTGGTCTACAACACCTTCAGAAAAGCTCCTGATGATAAGTTATCACAAGGTTTGCAATTGTTTGTTTGGAGTCGTTCTTTCACTCCTTCTTGCATCGATGATGTGGTTCCTCTCATTCAATTCCAGTACAATTTCATAATTTTTTGTTTGAGGCAAAGTGCGATATATATGCGATTTTTATCAAGCTGAAGTTTCAACGAGTTTGCCTTTTTCAGGCCCTCAGCAAGTGCGATTAACCGTAATTCATGAGGTCAAATATATCGTAGAAAACTCTTTCTAGTTTTTTTTTCCTTTTTCACTCACAAATTAACGAAGAAGTGCCTTACTGAAGATCTATTTCGCAAGTTTTTTTCTACATTAATAGAATTCGTGATTGTAATCGCGAAATACACCTTCACTCCTATCTATTCGATTAAAGATCGCAAAATTGTCGCTATCGTGACACATTACCTTTAAAGTTGGCATTCGGCCAGTTGGATTGCGGTTGGTCTCTTTTCTGGATGTAAAAATAAGAACAAGCGGGAAATCCAGTGTGATGAAAATCATATCATTCTCGGCCTTGGCTGTAAACTAAGAAAGCTGGACCAGTCAGTTTCTCATGCCTAAACCCAATTGATGTCAGACATAGCGGCTACATTAAATCAGTTTCATATCTATGTGATTTGTCTGGCGGTAATGGGTACACCTTCATTCGAGAAAGCTAAGAACATACGTCAACTTGATTTTACGAGTGACACGAAGAGGCACAAATAATTTCCTTTCCTCCAATAGGTACGAGAAAAAAATAAACCGAATCGAACTTACAGGTTATCTGAACTGGGTCAGCGTTCACCTCCGACGCATAGTTCCAGAAACGCTGTTTTCTGAAGAGTCAGTTAAAACCCAAGCTATTGAAATTTTAGAGATCCTCAATGTCAGTTTTGTTTCGTTTTGTTCTTATTCTTCAGATTCGTTTCCTTATTCGATGCGAATTTTTCTTATAGGACCTCTACCGAACGACTGAAATGTACCAAGATTTTTCAACAGCTGAATCGTTAAAATTTCTTAAAAACCAAATGGCGATGAGGATCAACTCGCTCACTGAATTTTCACGTTTCCATTGGAAAGGTATTTGTGTTATGTGGACGAATCTCAATCCCTACTGTACAGTATCTATTTGGCTGTTAGGACTAAGGTGTTACCCTTATATCTATCCCGTTCTTCATCTTGTGGCTTAGCAAGTGAAGAGTTAGTTCAGATATTAGTATTTCTAACGGTTTTTTTTAGAGTACTCAGAGAAACTCTCCTCATTTCAATCTTCGGAAAGTAGCCTGTTCTCTGAGCTGATCAAGTGAGTTGTCCCGTTCTGCGGTTGTTTCGTTCATCTTACATTTTCAACCTACTGAAAAAATGAGGGGCATGATGCTTTTTGACCTGATATTTTTACATATGTTTTGTTCTTTTTTTTACTTTTTGATATTTGCAAAGTTCAGAAGAAATTAGAATGAAATCTCTATGGATCAGCTAAAACTATGTTTGGGGTTACTGTATATCAGTCTGCACGTCCGGCTAATGAGAGACTTTCTGTGTTTCTCACTTAGCTCGTCTTAAGCGATAGGAGAGTGTGGAACAAAGTTTGTAAATTTTTGCCAGAAAATCAATGTTCTTATTGCTTCAAAGCCTATTTATTCTTCCTTCAAAACTATTCTACTGATCGATTTTACAGTATTGATCATTTTACAGTATTGTCACTAAAATGTTAGCGCCAGTCACCCTACACCTATGTTTTCTTGATATCACAAAAATTTGGAAATATTATTCGAAGAGCTGGAAATAACTCCTCTTTTCTCAATTAATCAGTCACTAAGCCTTACTGAAAAATTGGTCTAGTTCTGAGGAAGAGAAATAATATTTCTATTTTTAATACTACGTATTAAAAACCTGTAAAAATCTGGATCAGTGCGGAACAAAGAAATTTTATCAGATTTTGTTCTTTGATAGAGATCCCCGAAATGTGTTTAACATTTCAATATTTTGCCCACTATTTAAAACGAGGAAAAAAGAAATGACCGTATAAGAATACAATCCGGCTGAAACTGGAGGTGGGTTGTTATGAAAGATTAGTAACTCGAAAAAAAAATGCATAGGAGAATAGAAACAGAAACTAAGAAGGTTGGCCACCAGGAATTGCGTTGTTGAGTTCTAAAACCGAAAAAAACGCGAAAAAGAGGGTTGTCAACATGTTTGGATGGATTTTTAAAAAAAAAATTATACCAATGCTTTCAGGCACTTAACAGATAACAACAAAGAAGACTTCCGATGTATTATATTTGTTCGAACTCGAAAAGGTGCATCTATCCTTGCTCGCTTGCTAAATTCCTGTCCGAAGTTAGCTGCTTGTGATCTTCGCGTTGAACCTATTGCTGGCAAGTTTCCTTTTATAGTAGTATACTTTCTTCATTGTTGAGTACCAAGTTATGATGTATTTAGAACTTTCGAAATGGTCAATTTCTTCAATCAATTCGAAACGTCGAATTTCATGCTCTATAATACCAATAATTTGTTTCATTTATAGGATTAAATAAAGCAGCGGACGAGACTACGACGAAGCGAGAACAAGCAGAGAAGTTGAAAAGGTTCTCAAACAGAACTCTTTCAGCTTGTTCGTCCTCTCAAACCTCTTAGAAACCGTAAGACGTCTATTTTTATATTTCAGATTCAGAAATGGAGACACACGTGTGCTTGTGGCCACATCGGTTGCCGACGAAGGTTTGGACGTGGCTAAGTGCAGCCTTGTAATCAAGTATAATTACGCTAGTAATGAAATTGCACATGTGCAACGTAGAGGTGAGGTTTGGTTACAAAATTTAGTTGATAAAAAAATCTATGAAGTACGTTGATTACGTCTTTATCTCAAGTCTGAAGTTTCATTAAGTTCACGTACTCATCACGAAGTGGTTAAGGTCGTGGACGTGCCGAAAAATCGCGAAGTATCTTGTTGACGCAAAATTTAAAGCTCAAAAATCAAGAAGAAAAAAACATTCTCAAGGTTTTTCACATGTTCTGAAAATTTTTTCTTTCAATTTCATTCTCGTAAATCCTAGGAACGATTGATGAACCATGTTCTTCGCGCAGTTCAAGAGAATCGGATCAATCTTACTACTCTTGTTGGTAAACTCAGATAGAACTCAGATAGTTCATTAACTAAGTCCCTTTCATAGTTACAGGTGAAAAAAGCTGTTGAAGAATTACGACTAGAAATCCAGAGAGAAGATGCGATGGTGATTGCTCGGAAAATGGCGCAGAAATCTTCAGGAATTGTGTTCAAAATTTTATGCAGGTGTTTTACTGTATTTCTTTTTGCCACGTTTTTTTTTTCATAGTATTTCATGTCTGCTTTTCTAGTAAGTGTGACGAGACGCTATGCACTTCCAAGGACATTAAAACCTATAAGAATTCACAATACTGTGTCTGTAGCCCATCATTCTGGTCAAAGACCAGAAACGAAGAAATCAAAGATGATGTAAGAGAATCAAAGTTTGGATCTGTTGCAAAGGTTCGTTGGAGGGATACCCAAAGAACGTTTCTTTGTAAATTAACTCCATAACACTCTTTGAAGAACTTTTTGCTTTTGATAATGATAATTAACATTCCAACTATTTATTTGTAATGGATGAATCCTGTGAATCTTCAATATGGTTCACAATTCAGTATCCCAGTATTCCACCTTTCCGGGAAAGTTACAATTCCCTGGGACCAGATGTAATGCTTAAGGGTGGGACAAGTGGTAGTGTGGCAGGGCGAAGTTTGAGGAATACGGTATCACTTCCCAAGAAGCAAAAATTGTTCAACCCTTTCACTGGCCTCAAATCCGCTGTTGAGTTGATCTCTGAGCACCAACGCCACAGCTTCAGGGATCCCTCCTAGGAAGATGGAACACTGCAGTAGATACTCATACTGAGTACTTTTGACGGATGATCTTCTACATGTAATTGAGAAACTATGAAACTGTAGACGATATGCGCGTGTAAAAAGTAGTAAGTAGCCAAAGTAATAGATGTAAGGACTTGGTTTTTCGATTTGGTTGTCTAAGTTCTGAGAATAAATTGTGGGGAATAGAAGAGTTGAACGATGTACTAATAAGTATCCTATAGATAACGTATTTGATGGGGCGGGTGTAGCGCAGTCGGTAAGAGGTTTCGGCGTCTGCGCGATCGATCGGAGGTTCGATTCCGCCCTAGTGCCAACCCAGCCTTTCATCACTCCGTGGTCGATAAATTGGTAGGAGACTTGTCTAGGAGGATTGAAACACTGACTTAACACATGGGCTACCCCCCACAAGTCATTGTGTAGGCCAGTTACTCGTCCGTAAACCTCGAACAATTCTGAATTGAAGTGAACGTGGTAGCGTGGGTCCCAAGCGGATTGATTAACGTCAGACACTTTATCCTTTATCCTTTAACGTACTTAATAATAACGTTCGTCCATCATATGTACAGATCGTCGTTGTCATCATTTAGTCCTTTTATAACGGCCTACATAACTTCCGCAATCCTCAAGACTTCCTTGAAACTGTAGTGTTAGGTGCTTTTCGGATTCAGGGAGACTACCACCAGATGTAAAGAAACCCAAGAGCTCCTTTTGGGTGTCCTCCCCGGTAAACAGAACATAAATTCATGACTAGACTTGCTTGTGAAACGCCTTCTTAATATTTCGGGTTTTATAGTTTCAACCTTGGAAAAAACATGGTCCTTTCCCCCGTGGTTGTTGTATATTTCCTTTACTTTCAGTTGCACTACAGTTAAAAATGTCATATTTTTCAGTTGTTTTGTGTAAGAGAAAATTGCCAGAATGTTCTCGGAAGGGTGGTATGCATTGAGGGAATGTTGATGCCAGCTCTGGCAGCGTCAGGTTCGTTGTCAGCTATGTAGCTCATTAAGGTACGAAATATTTTTTTTTTTTTAATTCTGTTGTAGCATTTGTCTTGGAATTCACTGAAGCTTCAGGATCTATTAAAAGGCGTGCCGTGCGCAAATGGAAAGAGGTAATCTAGTGCTGTGGATTGATCACATTTTTATAATTGATTTTTCCTAATCTTCTAGTACGAGTTTCAGGTTGTGAAGGATTACTTCACTCCTGATCAAATCCGAAACTACGATCTTGTTGTCATGGCTAAATCTGCGAATAAACCGATTATCAAAAACATGGGAGTATCCTTGAATTTATTTTGATTTGTTGTCGATTTTCTACTATTGTAAATAAGTTGCAAAACTAACCTAAATTTTATGGGTAACATTAACGGCAAATCTTTTCCTATCACTTCTTTTCTACTAGTTGCTTTATTTCATGTTTAGGCTTCCAGTTCTAATTGAATTAATTTTGTTATCTGTTGTAATTTTGTTACGGTAACCCGTTTCTGAGTTATATCATCCGATAGTTTTAAACGAAATCGAAAGAAATTACAGATTAACTTTTTTCATTCGTTTCTCTCTGTGTCTAAGAGTTTTTAAAAGTTGGGAAGATTTTCCAGGTTCATATTTCATGTTCTGCTTAATTTTCATTAGAACTATCTACTTCTGAAGTTGTAGTTTCATGTTTTTCAAGTCAGAACAGTATTTTGGGTCGCTGTTTTCAGATTAGGTGTTCATTTATCCTAATATTAGTTCTTTGTAGTTGTTGTTACTCGGTTTGATGAAATGTTGCTCCTTTTCCCACTAAAATTACCTTTACTTGTAAAAAGCTACCGATTCTGCCCTTATCTCTCCTTTTTTTGTAGCTATAGTCTCTATGTATCCGGTTTCCTGGTTTCTGCCACTGCTTAACTATTGTAGTCGACCAGAAAGATTTGAAATGCTAGTTTGATTATAGTTTACTAATGTTTTTTTAAAAATATTTCTCTATTGTGATATCGTCTAGAAATGAAGTATCTTATCTATCACTGGTGTCTTTTTTTTTTGTTGACAGCGATGTTATACAAGTCAGTAAAACTGATTACACGTTGAGAGTTCAGTCGGGGAGAGAAGGAGGAGAGGTTCGGAGATTCATGATCCTGGACGAATTGATTCCTTTAATTGAAGAAAAAAATGCCCACAACATAGAGTCATTCAAAAACCAACCTGTTGCTCGTTTTTTTTTTCTTCTAAAAATTCCAAAATTATGGATTCCAATACTTCTAGTAGAAGTCTGTGCAGTGGGATCCCTTATCAACTACGTTCTCCAGTTGACGGCGATAGATCCTTGGCGGCAATACAGTAGAAATCACATGCGAGTAGTTGAAAAACTCACTTTGAACACAACCGCTTGTGACATACGAAACTATAAATCAGGCGGTTCTGGTTCGTGGAAGGGAGAGGTTAATTTTGCGACTTTTCGACGACCAACAACCGTTGGTAGCCCGAAAATCGAAAATTTGCTCGAGTGCTATCTTAAAGGCATTATTTCAGGTGGAGAGTTCCTATACGAGGTCGTAGATTATGGAAAGGAGGGTGATTCCGTCTATTTCTTCCTAATTGACGTAAAAAACGGCCCGGAAGATACGGCACGTGTTCAAGGCCGGCGCGCTCCAGTCGAACTCCTTGTAGAAAATAGTGCGCCAGAATGCCCGAAGCCGTATCTTCCGGGCTGTTTTTACGGCAATTAGGAAGAAATGGACGGAATCACTCTCCTCTCCATAATCTACGATCCCATATACGAATACTCCGGAAATCCGTACCACCTCAGATTCGCGGGGTGATGCTTTTAATAAGATGGGAATTGAATAGATAATAGATGATTGATAGAAAGAAATAGCGAGTAAAGTGCAGTTTTGAGAGAAATGCAGTGTATTGTTGTGTGTGGATCGCCAGATCAGTGATGTAGATGATTTGATCTACACGCACAATATCAGGCAGTTATACGATCGCATGGCAGTTTAGCAATACTCATTTGCTGGTATCCTGAGCAGTGACAAGCGTGTGTTACCAGCTGCTGTGCATCCGCTGGAACCTGGAACGCTACGTAAGACTATTTTCAATGTATATGGTGTCAGCTTTCTCTATCTTGAGCTATTATCGAAGCATAGATCCAGGACAGTGTGGGACTCGACGGAACAGACGTAGGATTGTTCCGATCAACCTCTATTTAGGCCTCTGAGGACAGCGAAAAAGGTGAAACGTCAGGAGAATAAACGTTCCATGCGAAAAAGAAACCCTCAAAGGCTGTTTGAAAACAGAAAAATGCCGAGGTTTAAAGAAACGACAACATTTGAAGCGTACAGTTTAAGTTTATATCTATACATTCTACCAAAAATAGGGACTGTATATTTGTTGGCTCAGGAATCAAGAAGAATTACACTTAAACAACCTCACAACAACAACAACAACAACCATTGCCAGGAATTCGCTTCGAAATCCACGGCAACTATAAATTTGGTGGATTTATTGGATTTTCTCCCCCAAAATCAACAAATGTCCGGAGCCTCTTCTAGGCGAAATCGATTGTATTATTCATTCAGATTTGTAGAAACAGTGGGGACAATATTTGCGAATCTTTTATTCCATCAATACAGCGATAATTATATTCGATTGAGCCCGAATTTCTCTTTTCTGTAGAAAACAATGTCACATCACTAGTGTTTTTCCCATCCGGAGTTCTCGCTGATTTGATGGGGTTGATTTATCGATCGTACGACCTCGACCCCGTGCACTTACCATCTCACCGCAGTCACCACCTCCTTTCTACTCGTACCTATCAAACTTTCTCTTGTATTACTTCAAATATTCTCGTGTCTTAGAACCTTGGCATAGTTCTGTTTGTTTTTTCGACTATTATACCTACGGGGTTTCTAGAACTTTCATTAGTCTGACGTTTCAGCTTTTTTGCCGTCTTCACAGTCCAAAATGAAGGTTTTAAATAAATAAACAAATAGAACAAATAATAAACAATTGTTGATTGATTGAGCAATTTACAATTCCCGACGTTCCATCAAGAAAATCATCTGGATCGTACTTTCCTAGTCATCTTGGTTGTTGAGGACGGCGGAATAGTCTCAGGATTCACGCCATTGTCTCTGACCATTGGAAATCCTCCCAGAGGCTTATAATGTTGTGCGTTTTTGTGTTTCCATCATCTCTTCTTTAATTTTTTTTCTAAAGTCCTCCAGTTCTCGATTCTTCAAATTATCTATTGTAATTGAAACAATCAAAACCGTTCTTTTATTTGTGTTTACTGCCCAGTTACAGTTGAATTCTTTGTAACATTCTTATCAGTATTCGTTCTCTCCGAAATTCACTGTAGACTGCCACACATTGGTAGATTTAGATGTTTCAAACATCCACTTCACTTCCAGTAGCTTTTTTTCCTGGTAATTTCGCTGCACAAACAGTCAGCGCAGACCGTGCCCGATATTGCTGAAATGGCACATCCTCGTTACAGAGTTCTGTCTCTTCCTTTAAAAAAATCGTAGCATTCAAATTAGAGAATAACATATTTTATCTGCTTTTGCAGCAGAAATTTCTTGAGATAAAATAAAAAGAACCTGCTAAATAACGTTTAGTTGCAAAGGAATGGGCACAGAAATCGATTGGCTTGCAATCGAACGGATCACTTTTTATGATTTGTTTATTGTGTATGTTTATTTATATGTAGTTATATTTGCTATGTATTTGTTCTTTGTTTTTGTTATGTTTATATATGTTATGTATGTATATGTGTTTGTTCTGTATACTTATGTCTAGTGGGGCGGGTGTGGCACAGCCAGGTAAGAGGTCCGTTGTAGCCACACGGTCGACGGTTTGAAACCGCCTTTGTGCATACCAAGCCATTTATCCCTCCGGGGTCTATAAATTGGTACCAGACTTGTCTGGGAGGATAAAAACACTGACTTGATGATCGGCTGGCCCCCGCAATTCATTGTATTGGCCAACACGCGTTCAAAAACGTCAACGACTGCGAATTGCAGTAAAACGCGTTGGCGCATCTCGAGTGGATTGATACGCCAATGACTTTTTCCTTTATCTTTTATTTATTTGTAGTTATAACACTTATAGTGCAACCATTAACATCCATCTACAAGAATTTATGCAAGTGTTGAAGAAGTGAAGTGTTCTCTTATAGAATAGAAGTTTTATAAGAATAACGTTGATATTTATAATGGAACAAGGTATATAGCTTTTAAGTCTCTTAAGTGAAAAAAAAGTGGAAGCGAATTATCCTTTTGTCTAATAGTTCCATATAACGCTACGTAAAACAAGCTTTTCCACTTTTTTTGCTTTCTCCATGCTAAGTGCAAAGTATTCCGCGTAAAGTGAAATAAGTGTTAGGTGGGAATGAAGCAGTGGTGAGAGATTACGCTACGCTTTTGGGACAAAGCCAACCAATCTCCTCATTCATCGTTGTCGACGAATCGGTACGAAGTCTATCTCGAACTATTAGGATCCTGAGCATTGCTTGCAGCCCGTAAGTCATTCCATGGGCCGAATACACATTTATCGGCGACCCCGATGATAGGTATGGGGCGTGGTATAAAGTACCGTTCGCTGTTATGGTTATTTTTCGTGGCATAACGACTTGTACCGTCCAAGAGTGTGGCGGACAACGCTCTACCCACTCATTACTTCGCTCACATTCTCTGCCTACTGTATAATAAACACATTCCACTGAACCACCATTTCGATCTGTTCAATTAGGGTGATAAAACCCCTAAGTCTCTAGTCACCCACTCATTTATGAGCGATGCTATTCTGAATTGGAGTCGAATGCGCTGGTGTATCCCGCAGTAGTCGATCCGGATGCCGAGCACTTTAGTTTTTCAGTCAACTTTTAGAGTTGAAGGAATGTTTCCAAGACCAAAACACAACCAGAAAATAAGGAAATCCACGGAATGATCACAAACTATTAGTTAGCCGAGAAATGTGAACGATTAACCGCACGCCACACACAACACACTACACTACACAAACTACGCACCACAGAACGCACAAAAGAGACCACCTCCTCTCCTGCATGGTCAACATCGGTCCCAGTGTAGATAAATCAGTTGTTGCTTGTAGTTGCTCGACTTCACATGCTTTATTTCTCCCAACTAACTTTATTTCAAACCTTGTAACTAACAGTGTTTATGTACAAACCGTCTAACTCGTTGATTAACTCGATATTCATAGGTAAGACGTAGTGCAGTTCTCTGCAGACTAAGTGATATTTATAAAGGTATCATTACTGGAAATTTAGGGGTAAAATCTAGTTGCTTGTAGTGATTATGACTTGTGATTGCTGATGCCACTCAGCACTGCTCTAATCGACTTGTGCTTTGGCGCGAAAAAAAAAACATTCTTAGAGCGCGAAAATCATTGCGCAAAACCCATATATAAGGCCTGTGTGGAGAGTTTGGTGAAGTCAAAAATTAGTAGTTCCAGCCCAATCTTCTTTTTTCAAATTTTAATAGCTTTAGTCTCCATGTTATATATTCTTTAGTAGTAGAGGTTTTAGGGCTCTGACTGAGTTAATTATTCATTTTCAGTGATTACCTTTCGATTGATGAACTGTCGTCTTCTCACATCAGATAGCCAGTTGTCAGCTAAGAACGTTTTTTTGCGCTCTATGGACGTTTTTGCGGTCGAAAGTGCAGTTGGATTAGAGCTCCCTAACTACTTTTGCACCAAATTGAGCGAAATTAGCATAAAAACTGGAAGCAATTTTCGATTCAGTGGTGCCCAGCAGTTTGATTATGATTTGTTTTTGATTTTTTTTCTCAAAATCATAAGAACACACCCTTTTCAAGCTTTCACATCGGCTTACTACTCAGAAATAGATAGAAAAGAATCATCATGTATGTGTGACGAATTTTCCCGAGTATCATATCAAATAAGTCGGGAAACATGTGCTTTGTGTTCTGATAATGTACAATGACCTGTAGGGAGTCGGAGCGTCGTTATCTTTCCTTAAAAAATCCTAGCGGTTGACGTCGTTATCTCAATTTAGACGTCACAAACTTGAACTGAAATTTCTTGTTTGTTTTTGCTACAGTTTGCCAAATGTCTAGTCTTTGACAATTTGTCACATAACTCTTTTATTGTTCTTTTAAAAGACTTTCTCGTACTTGCGAAAGTAAATGCACATGTTTTCGACAATAGTTTTCAGTGGTGAGCTTCTTCAGAAATAGGTTGCCCGTTTTCACCCAGTATTACAGAGGTTTTATTATTCTTTTATTACCATTTTTATTGTTGACATTATATTATTATTGTAATTGTTGTTATTATTGCCATTAGTGTTATCACTATTGCTTTTCGAAGTAGGTTGCTAGTTTTTACACAGTATTATGCCGATATTATTATTTTATTACTATTACTATTATCGTTACTACTACTATTCATTATTAACAATTGTTTTTTGTTGTTTTTACTATTATTGTTATTATTATTACTTATTACGTCAGAAATGCTATTATACATCACTATTTTCCTTAGTTGGAAGTGGAGACTGGAACGTTTGATGTTAATGACAAACGACTGGAACGTTTATCAACACTCGATGTCCTGTCACAACATTTTGTTCGTGTTTGATGGAAGAAAACCGTTTGGGAAACACTCAAATTGTAACATGGTTGACGTCGATCGTCTTAATTTAACACTTCACCATTTCTGTCTCGTATCACTTCCTGCGGTTCTCTTCTTTTTTCACTTCATGGTCTAATTTGATAGATTTGACTGGACAACTGTGATTTGTGTTGTTTTGCACTTCGAACGAACTTCTTAAAATCGTCATCCAATAACCTGAAGCAGGCATCGTGCCTTGGGAATTCTGTATCATGTGAATCTGCATTTTCCATATGTAATTTTTAAGAATGTGTCACTTTTTGTTCGAAAGCCCTGAATATAAGGCAGTATCTGCTTAGCCGTATCATTCTGTCAGCATTGGATCGAAACGAAATCACTTGTGCAGTTGCGGAGCGTTTGCGTTCGCAGTGAGAAATTCGCTATAGTTATAGGGTCAAAACGACATGAAGCACGGAAAGATGCGTAAGCGGTTGCGCTCGAAGCGACGCGGTGAAGCGTAGCGGTTGTGATCGTGCGGGGATCCCTGTTACCGCCACCAATCTCTGCAATTCGCTATGGTCCCACTTCGATTCCAACCGTTGCGCTTCACCGCACCGCTTCTAGTGCAGCCTCCTACGCAACATTCCGTGTTTCATGCCGTTTTAACCCGACTATAGTTCTAATAGGGCTGAGCAACTGAATGAAGGTCTTACTGCGCACCTTCGAGCGCAACGCAACGTCTACGCAATTGCACCACAAATTTAGTCGCTCTGATCCGACTGTACTAAAAACTGCTCATAATTTTTTTTTACATTGTAGATCATGTCATCTCCACTACCTTCCATTCTCGGAGTTCTCGGCGGATGTATGGGTTGCATGGTTTTCGTCGAAAAAATCGCCAAGTAGGTCTGGTAACCAAATTTGGGATTTTTTTTTATCCTCGTGAAGCTCTTATAATTTTTTCTATTGTTGATAATTTGTAGTTTTTTAATTTTTTTTTGTAATTGAAAATATCAATTTAGAGCAGAACCATCATCTATGAATCTCATGACATTCTCAACATTTCTGTTTATTGCTAGTCAAGGATTAATATTCACATCAAAATTCTTCACAGTTCCAAATAAGATACCTCTCAGGTAAGCGTTCTTTATCCCCAGATAAGAGGAACAGGGAAGCGACCTTCACAGACGACGTGAAATGTTTTGTTTTATGAACTAACCAGAAAAAAAGTGAAGCAAAACTTGATTAAGAATTATTTCAGTTTTTTTAAAGTACAATGTTTTGCTTGACCGAGAGCGAATCCTAGGTAGTGATTTGTGAGAAGAAACAAGAAAAAAAAACGGGGGAAAATGAAAGATAAAAAACAGTGGTGGGATGAGAAGCAAGATGGTGGGTTGAGTTTATTGAGTAGATTCAGTTTTGTTTCATTTCATGTGTGCAAACGCTACGTAAAGACATTGCGATAAGGTCTCGAAAACAACCCGTGCTGATTACAGCCAGCGTAGTACGAAACTGAGAATGTTGTGGTCTCTGTGGGGAAATATAGAGTTCGGGATGTAGATAGGTGTAGATTACGATTTTGAGCTCGGTCGCGCTCGGTCCCCTTAAGTGTCCTGAAAAATGGCGTGGGAACCGCTTTAGTTCCTGCGAGGCACGTTAGAACGTGCCACCCTTGTAAAGGCTGTGGTTCTCTCAGCGGCATATTTATTGGTTCTACCTGAGTAGCCTTCTGAAGAGACTTTATTTGTCTTCGAAATTCGTAACAACGTCCTCAAAGCTCCTTCGCTCTAGGTGATCTGGTCCTCCCAATATCTAGAGGATAAAAATCCAAAGAAAAAGATTTTGAAGAATTTCGTTTTTTTTTCGTTCCAAATTTCAAAAAAAAAGAAACTAGGAAGGTCCAGCAATCTATCTGTTTTCCGGAGCAAACCTTCTATAATGAAACGCGTCTGAAATTATTTCTCAACGAGTTCTTCCTACGAAATTATTGAACAAACTTCTAAGGCAACAATTTTAACACAGTCCGAACATTTTTAGCTAGTAAACTCAAGTGTAAATTGTTGAAAATCATGTAACATTGAGTTTTTAACCTATTAGAAAAATTCCAAATTTTTTTCCCCTGCAAAAATTAGGGCAATTCGATTAAATTAGGGCTTGTTGGATGCAGTTTGTAGCTCCGGTAATGGAGGTAATGTGTGGCCTCTTAATTGCAGCTTAAGCTTATGAAAACTTATTTTCGTTCGCTCTTACTGTAGAATGTTCTCTTCTTTCTTTTTTTCGAGTTCAAACTTACTATACATTTGCAGAGGATACCTACCTACTGTCATCACTTTCTTCACTGTTAACGTTGTGAATAACCAAGCGTTAAATTTCCATGTTCCTGTCCCTCTACATATAATTTTCCGCTCAGTAAGTATCTTAGTTCATTAGACGCCTCGAGACTGAATTGAGCTCTATTCTGTTCAGGGTTCTCTTCTTGCCAATCTATTACTGTCTGTGATTCTATTGAAGCGGAAATATTCATTAAGGAAGTATCTGTCGGTTATAGCAATTACTATAGGGATTGTTATTTGTACGCTAGCAACAAGTGATCTCGAAAAGGTATGATTGGTAGAAATTATCCAGATATTGTAAAGGTGCTGTAGTCCAGAACATCGCCGAAGTCAATCCCAAATAGGTCAGATACCTAGAGAGCGTGTAATCTTTGGTAACAATACTTCTTTTCGTTACGCTTAGCTGCCGGGCGTTGTCGATCCGAGGTGCTCGGGTCACTCGGCGCTGATAGGTAGTTCAAGCGTGATAAAGGTCTCACAGAAACATCTGGAACAGTGACGAATTGATGGATTCCGTTCGAGCTCTTGCTTTGATCGAGAAGGCTGGACAGAGTTGTACTCAAGGACGACTCACCTCACCGATTAAATTCAAAAATAGGGTGTGCAGATGTATTCTTTGATAGGTTCGCTGCTTAGGCATTGGAATTCCCGTGCGTAATCAAGGATTTATCAACTGGGTTCTTTCCGAATGGTTTTAGAAATACCAATATTAGCCTTATTATAACACTTGACTTAGGGTGAAATGCATCTTTAGAAATGGTTGTGTATTACGGAAAATAAAAAACTTAACTTTTCTTCTTTCAGAACTCAGGGTTGAGTTATGAAGAAGCAGCAAAACACTACCACGAATGGATGATTGGTTAGTTTTTCATTGGCAACTAGAATAAATTTTAATAGAATTAATTTTCATGATAGGAACGATTTGATTTTAAAAGTTCTGCCAAAGGAAATGAGTTTCTGTACCAGTGTTGTAGAAATTGTGACATCTACAAATGTAGTTTGGAAAGTTGAGAAAAATGGGTTTCTTATGGCTGCACAAAATCTTTGGAACTTGGTGGTTTGTTTTCTGAGCGCCCCTAACGGCACCATACCACGAAGTTGACGATTTTGGCATCTCTCCAGAAGAAGATAGTGGAGGGTGTGTAGATTACCAGTACTGGCTTGGATACACTCAATTCTTTCCTAATTGTCGTGAAAATCGCGTGGAGAACGGCCTGTTTCCCCGTTTTTTTTTGTCAGGAACCTTTCATACAAGACGCCACCTTAAAACATCACCTTTGGGTGGAAGAGACGGCGCGTTCCAAGGTGTCTCGTAGGAAAAATCGTGCAAAGAGGTCATTTCCCACGCTGTTTTTCATGACGATTAGGGATCATGAAGAGTGGTCACGCTCAAACACGTAATGTGCACCACTAACTCTATCTTTTCCTGGAAAAATTGTCAATTTCGTGATATGCTATCTTCAAGTCAAGTTATTCCCGGATTATCAATTTGTTCTTCTGCTTTTTTTGTAGTCTTCCAGTGAATTATTGGTAAGTGAACGTCAAATTCTCACGTTATGTGCTTCTACGACTGTTGAAGACGAAAATTCCAGGAATTTCTATGCTGATATTTGCTTTGCTGGCATCCGCATATCTAGCCATTTGTCAGCAACGAATGTACGAGACGTATGGGAAGCATCCCGAAGAAGCCATGTTTGTTATTGTTAGTATTATGGTAATAGCAAAAGTAACTACAAATAATAATAATGGCAATAATGAACTATAATAATTAATAGCAGTAATTAATTGCGTCTTTTATGGTAATTTTTTAAATGTACTATTAATAATCACGATATTAAGCTTAACAGTTCTCTTGAATACCTAGTTCCTCTGTTGGTTTGCTTAAATTTTGGGGTTATTTTGTGGTTCAAATGTATTCGGCTGAATACTACATGGTGTTATCGGCACAAAATAACTGAACTTTGCATTTTTTTGACTTTATCAAAGGTTCAAATTCCAAAGGTTTTTGTATTGATAAATGATGGGTTCCAGTACCAAATAAAAAAAAACCAAAACCAAAAATTTGAATATATAGTGCGATCTTTCGAAGAGGTTGTAAACGAAACTTTTTTAAATGATTTTTAAGCTGAACTTGACGAAGTTTTTCACATCTTTCAGCATGCCGTATCACTGCCACTATTTTCATTAATGGGTGCGGACATTATGGCAGCAGCGAGAAAGTTCAACGAGGTATTTATTTGTAGTAGTCTTTAATGATTTACTTTCTTATTAAATTTAAGATTTTTTTTAATATTTCTTAATGAAGTTTAGAGCGCTCCATTTGAATTAGGCATCATCTCACTTCCTGTTCCTTCTTTGTGGATGAATCTTTTCCTCAGCTGTATCCTACAGTGAGTTGTTATCGCTAGTTATAGTAGAGTCAGAACGACATGAAGTACGTACGCAATTGCGTACGCGGATATGCTTCGGTGGAGCGTTGCGTGGTGAAACCCTTGCTGGCACCCATCGCTGCAATTTGCGACGGTCCCACCTCGGTTCCAACTCCCGCCTCCACCGCGCCGTTTCCTGGGTGTACGCAAATGCACCGCAACTACACTCGTGATTCATGTCGTTTTGACCCGACTATATGTACATCACGCTTCATTCCGTACTAATTGAGCAATTTTTAGATATTATTGTATCCGTTTTGTTTACCGATTGAATGCTGAGGTAGAGGCATTGACCGTTACTCTTGTTGTGACTCTACGAAAGTTCCTTTCGTTAGTGTTCTCTATTTGGTGGTTTCAGAATCCATTCACAGGTTTGTGTTATTTCAGTTTTTCAAATCCTGCTTTCATTTTTCCGCCGAAATGATTTGAGAGAAATATCACAGCTGCAGTCCTGCTTCTCATGACACTGCAAGAATTACTTTGATTACCAATACAAAATAAGCAGAAATCTATTGACTTTTCGGTCATATTTTTCTTTTCTTTCGGTATATTAATGAAAATTGTGTCTATCACTTTTTGTAACTTTTGAATCTTTTTTGTGCTAAGAAAAAAAAGTTCTCCAACCATGACAAAGGTCATGCAAACAGGTTTTTCAGCCGCTTGAACTTTGGCGAGAAGTGTCTGTGTCATTTCATGTGAAATATTATTACTACGCACAACTATGTACCATATTTCTAGGTAAAACTTCTAAATTAATATTAAAATTCGGTGTAGGTCACCAGAAAAAAGAAATTGACGCTTTGACATAACGCTTTTGCATGATTATATTATATTTATATTTTGCCCAGTTTCCCGGGTAAAGGATGATCTTTTCAGAAAAGCACTGGATAGGTGCTTTCCTTGTTTTCGCTGGTACGTTGGCGTTTGCAGATGTTTGGAGCAAGAAAGAACTGGAGAAGAAGAACAAATGAAGCTTCGATAAATACTAAGAAATGCGGAAATCCCACCCACCACATATAATTTTTGTCTGTATTCGAACGTTTGTTAGTTGCTGCTACCTACGAGAAAATCACCAATCGGACCGCATCTTTCAAGGATTCATCGTTATACGTTCGCTCACGTGTTCTCTAGTCCTGATTTCTCCAATATATTGGAGGATCCAAGTGGCAGCTCGAGGAAATAGTTTTTAATATACACTGTTAAGAGGATTGTTAAATAAAATAAATAAAGTAAGAATTAGTTTTGTTGCACTCTTTTTGTTTTCGCTATAAAAGATCTTCAGTTTTATTTTACTCTTGGGCTATAGATTTAAGGAAAGGAACTTCAACTCCAGGCTACGGAGCAAAGATAACTGTTATCCCCTAGTTCCATAGCAAAATCGTGAAATGAAGCTGAATAGTGATGGATTTAGATCTCAAAGGGGCCGGCGACGTCCAGCTGCACATGGGATCTAGAGCTTAGGGAGAAAAATGTTATGAAACATAATAATTATTCATAACTAATACCAGAAATGGCAGGTGTTGTGTAGCGGTTGGAGGTTCCGCTGTCTGCATGGTCGATCAGAGGTTCGAGTCCGCGCTAGTGCTCACCAAGCCTTTCATCCCTCCGGGGTCGATAAATTGGTATCAGACTTGTCTGGGAGGATAAAAACACTGACTTGACACATCGGCTAGCCACCGCAAGTCATTGTATAGGCAGTTACAGGTTCGTAAACCTCAAACGATTCTGAAGTGAAGTGAACGTGGTGGCGCGGTCCCAAGCGGATTGATTAACGCCTGACACTTTATCCTTTATCCTTTAATACCAGAAATGTCGCCAATTTAAGTATCCTTAGGAACATATAAATAGGAAGGATTGGACAGGGAAATTCCAGTCTATGGTTGTGTCGAATGCGTTATGATCCTTGTGATAGTGGTTATGGAAATCAGACATACGGAGAGATACTTCTCCTTGTAAATGTTGCTTTTAACTTATAAGTTAAGATCAAGCTAAAAGTTAAGCAATAAAGTTTGTTAGTTTGGGGTGGGTGTAGCGCAGTCGATAAGAGCTTTGGCCTTGCCTGCACGATCGATCAGAGTAGTTTGAATCCGCCTTTGAGCCAACCAAGTGTTTCATCCCTCCAGGGTCAATAAATATAATACAAAGTGATAATATGAATTAGAAGTGCTGGAAAAACGCTGACTTCACACTTCGGATAGGCCCATCTAGTCATAGTATAGGCTAGATTCGCGTCCGTAAACCTCAAACGATTCTGAATTGAAGTGAAAGTGGTGGCGCGAGTCCCAAGCGGATTGATTAACGTAAAACATTTTATGCAGTTGATGTATTCGGTAGGATAATAAGACGTGAGCGTTTTTTTTCTTCAAATTTAAAAATACCCTTACAAACAAAATAAACGAATGAAAAAAAAACGAAATATGTTGGGAAATTCCCACAACTATTGAAATCTTGGTTACTTTTTAACCCGATCTAAGCAAATTCGCTTTTTTTTTAAAGGGATATTATCAAAATGACATTTGAAACTATTTGATAGAGAATTTCTCGCTCTACGCAAAAATGGTTTAAAGAGTCTTCTATTTTTATTGATTATTGTTTTCGGAACATTAAAATAAATGGGCATAAATGGCGCAATGATAAGTGCACAAGCAAAGTATATTCCACACTACATACTTTATTTATTAAAGCATTTTATTGAAGTGTTAAGGCTGCTGATATTGCGATACTTAGTGGGTGGGTGGGGGAGATCAGGAATGATTGAAAATTACTGATTATCGATGATCTTTCCTCTCGACATGGGGGGATTTTGACCTCAAAAACGGATCACATATCGATCAATTGTCGTTGGTTGAGGAGAAATCCACTCCTTCGCTATTGAGGAAATAAAACTAGGATAATTTATGGCATATTCTCTAGTGCGTTGGTCCTCCATTCGTTCCCAACAACTTCCCCTTATCAGCTTTTCGATCCTCACAGTCTGACTTTTTCCACGTTTACTTTTGTTTTGTTTTCTTTTGTTTTTTCTTTGTTCTTTTTCTTTTGGGATTCATTCTGCTTTTTTTGTGCTCTTATTCAGTGCTTTCTGCACACAGCATGATTGTCCAAAGCGCTTATTACATCGATCATGCAGATCTCAGGAATGCTCTGAAAAAGCACAAAGCTGCATTGTAAAGTGGGGAATTCTCCTCCATCCAAAAATTGTCCAATACTGGATGTTCATTCTTTGTTTTTTTTTAAGTTAATCCCCTTCTTAATTAATGGCTGCGTGAGGTGCTTTATGTTTCTGAACTTCTTTAATAGTAAGTTTCATCAACTCATCACTAAAGAAACGAAAATGCTAAAAAAAAAGTACAGAACTGCATTGTAAGGTGAGAAATTCTCCTCCATCAAAAAGTTGTCCAGTAAAAAAAAAATAATAATGACCTTAATAAAGAGGTATAAGGGCTAACGTGGGTTTGCCTGGTCAAGTGACAACCTGCTGCAGGGCGTCGAGGGCTCCTCCTCACGACTGTCTCCCTTTAATCTTTGGACCGGCGCTGCACGAGGCGGCTTGAAGTAATTATCACTAGCTAAATAACCCCCAATTATTTGATGTTCTGTGATTTTTCGCGTTACGAAAAGTTTCGTGATAGCCAAAATCTCTCGAGATACCTGATTAATCACCTTGCGAAGAAAAATGAAAAGTTGAAAAATTCTACAAAAACCGCCACTCATCTCATTGTACCGAAATTTGTGGATTTGCAAACTATTCTACAGAACTAGGATTTGCTGAAGAATTTGATCATTGTGGTTGAGAACTGGGTCGTGTGAAACTTCATTCCGTCTCTAATGGCAATTGATTGAAGTCCTGATCTGCGTCGAATCTTTTTTTTTCTGCACATATAGGATGTATATAAAATATATTTTTTAAAGTCAAAAGCTGAAGAATTACCAGAAATCCATGAATGTTCCCAGGAAGAATTACGGTAAAATTATTCACATATGCCACGTAGAACATGGATTTGAAAGACTAACTTAGATTTGATCACTCGAATTTCAAATTTGTTTTTATCAAAAAAAGTCTTTAGAGTGTAGCCTGAGGGAATGGAGATCAGTGTATGAGAGCACCAGATGGAATTTTATTCCTTCAATCGTGAGGAAAACTAATCTTAATGAGAACATTTAACAGATGGCGAACGGCCACTCTATTGATTTCAATGCACGCGGCAGAAAATCTTATCTGTTCCACGAACTCCTCATCAGATACACTTTGAGCTGATAAAAAATGCTTTTCGGGAGACTTTTGACTTGATTAGAGTCGTTTTTTTCTTTCTTCGGCTTAATTTGACCATAAAATTTCTTTCTGTTTTATCTGACCACAACTTTTTCTGTTTTATTTAACCACTGCTGATTTCCTTTCGGTTTTATTTGACCATGACTGCTCTTGTTTCGGGTTTATTTGACCAAAACTGCTTTTCTCTCGGTTTTGTTTGACCAGAAGTGATTTTCTTCCGGTTTTATTTGACCAAATCTGATTTTCTTGCCGTGTTGTTTGACCACAATTGATTTTGTTCTGGTTTTATTTGACCACAACCAATTTTCTTTTAGTTTTATTTGACCACAGCTGCATTTTTTCGGTTTTATCTGACTACAACGGACTTTTTTTCTCGGTTTTACTTGACCACGATTGATTTTCTTTTAATTTTTCTTGACCACAACCAATTTTCTTTCGGTTTTATTTGACCAGAACTGATTTTTTTTGGCTTAGTTAATCACAATAGGGTTTTCACCGATTTTAATTAATTATTTTTGCTTTTCTTTCGATTTTCATTCAATATGTGATCTGCTTACCCTGAAACTGTGTTCCATTTCTGGTTTAAATGCATATCTAATCTTTTCTATCTTATCCGGTTTCTTTTTTCCATTTTCTACCTGAAACTCATAGGATTGTGTTCTGCTAGCCACCAGACCCCAGTGGCAGCACAGGTATTCCATTCTTTGCCATTCACGCAACATTTTTCTGTCGAGTCATGTGACGGAGATTATTTCATGACCTCCAATTTATCTTCCACCAATTTTTCTTTGTTTTATTTCTTAACGCCGGAAAATAATGTATGGATTCATTTCTCGTGATGTCAACAACACTGTAGTTATCGAATGAGACATAGATTTACATTTTTTGAAATAATAATGCGTATCCACACTTAATAACACGGACATCTTTATTTGTTTCTGCTTCCTGAAGGTGTTCCGTACGTTTCCAACCTTCCTGTTGTTAGGTGCCTCATCTCCGTAAACAACTAGGAAGTGTGGTTTGGTTTTCCATCTACTGAGCAAAGATAAGGCGTTCTTCCATGGCTCGCGTGGACTTGCTCCTACTGCTGACGTCACTAGCCGTGGCGGTCGCTGAAAGAACCTTCTCGATCGACTACGACAACAATCAATTTTTGCGGGATGGAAAACCATTTCGGTGTGTTTTTAATTGAATTTAATGATTTTATCTCTTTTTTTAAAGGTAGCGTGTAATGAAATTGACGTAGCACAGAAACCTGAGGAAAAACCTAGACTTTGGATTGCAAATTACGGAAACAAGCACCTCCCCCAGTCGTAAAAACTAGTGTGGAAGATGCCGTTCTTTCCTACGTAGTCAACTGCAACGCACCATTCCTGTGGACGCGCCGCATCCACGTGCGAGCGGTCGAAAACCAATCAGGTTCTCTCTCCAGCCTACTCTATTAAAACCAATGAATAGGCTGCTGACGAGACCAGAGCATGTGGAAAGGTGGGCGTTCTATCTTCCATCGTAGGAATTAAAGCTGTTCCCACGCCGTTTTTCAGGATGATAAAGGGCCGAACTAAAACTGCTTTGGTCCCTACGAGGTACGATAGAACGCTGTCCTTTCTAAAACTTGAATCCTCTCGGCAGCCTATTCATTGGTGTTTCTTTGTGTGGGCGCTGGTAGGAAGACCTCATTGATCATCGACCGCTCGCACGTGGACGCGGTGCGCGCACGAGGATGTCACGTTGCAGCTGATCTCGTAGGAAAGAACGGGATCTTCCACGCCATCTACACGACGATTGGGGAGGATATGAGTCACGCTTGTTTTCGTAAACTGCAACCCTAACTCTACGTTTTCCCAGAGGTTTCCGTACTGTGTCAGTTTCGTGATGCGTTGCCTCTAAATCATACTAACCAACTACCATAAAACAAGAGAAACCATCTGAAACTATGCAGAGGCAAGGAGAAGGAAGATACAGTAACTGAGGTCGATGAACTCAGATTTCAGATCTGTTGCGTTGCATTTATCATCGTAGTTTTTATCTAAATCGCTTATGAATTGTTTTTTTTTACAAAGGAAACTTTCAGTTATATCTCCGGCTCTATTCACTACTTCCGAATACACCCGGATCAATGGGAGGCTCGTATTCAATCCATAAGAGCTGCCGGGTTGAACGCTATCGAGATGTACATTCCTTGGAATTTCCATGAAACCTATAAAGGAACGTATGTACTTCGATTATTTACTAAAATCCATACCTTTTTATTCTTGTAATAAATTGGGTTTCAAGTTAGAATCCCAAATTTAAGTTTGGTTACTGTAGACGAAAGGAATGGTTGGTACGTCTACGCCAGGATTTTTGTCCAAGCAAAGTTCTTTTGAAATAATGAGACCTCATTTTCTCTCAATGCACATTCCACTGTAGTTTCTCCTTTTTGATCCTCTGAGTCTTTTTTCACAGATTCATTACGGTATAAGAAATACGGGATAGGTATCTTGTTTTTGTAGTTTTTTCTGTTACTATTATTATTATTATGTTTTCTGTAGAAAAAAAAGAACGGAATAGGTATCTTACTGCCATAAATAATGCTTCACGAAAGGTTGGTCGCGAATAACTAGAAAATTTTCTTCCACAGCACTACGAAACTTAACTAATTATTACTACTAACAAAATGCTACTTTATCCAGATACGATTTCACTGGAATGCGTAACTTCACTCATTTCTTTGAACTCGCAGCCAAGTATGACTTGGCTGTGATCGTTCGACCAGGTCCTTATATCTGTGCCGAGTGGGAGAACGGTGGCTTGCCATACTGGTTGCTGAAATATCCGAACATCAGGCAACGCAGCTCAGACAGCAAGTACGTTCTCTTATTATTATTATTATTATTATTATTATTATTATTATTATTATTATTATTATCGCTTATTTTTATTATTATTATTATAATTATTTTATTATTATTATCTTATTAATATTATTATTATTATTATTATTATATATTATTATGCATTATTATATAATATATATTATATCCATTTATTATTATTATTATATTATTACCATATATTATATATTATTATATATTATTATAGCTTATTTTATATATTATTATATATTATTATTATTATATGCTATTTTTATATTATTATTATTATTATTATTATTATTATACTTATTTTATATTATTATTATTACGCTATTTTATTATATTATTATTATTATTATATAAACCTATTTTATTATTATTATTATTATATTATACGCTATTTTTATTATTACTATTATTATTATTATTATATTATTATTATTATGCTATTTTATATTATTATTATTATTATTATTATCGCTTATTATATTATTATATTATTATTATTATTATTATTATCGCTTATTATTATTATTATTATTATTATTATTACTATTATTATTATTATCGCTTATTTTTATTATTAATATTATTATATTATTATTATTATTATTATTATTATACGCTATTTTATTATTATATATACGCTTATTTTATTATTATTATTATATATTATACGCATACATTATTATTACATATTATATTATTATTATTATTATTATTATTATTATCGCTTATTTTTATTATATTATTATTATTATTATTATCGCTTATTTTTCTTATTATTATTATTATTATTATTTATTATTATTATTATTATTATTATTATCTTCTTCTTCTTCTTCTTTTTATTATTATTATTATCATTATTATTATTATCTTCTTCTTCTTTTTATTATTATTATTATCATTATTATTATTATTATCGCTTATTTTTATTATTAATTTATTTTTGAATTATTATTATTGTTGTTTTCATTACTATTGTTTATTATTATTTATTATTAAATATTATTTATTAATTTTATTGCTGTTGCTGTTATTAATTAATACTATTATTAGTAATTATTATTGTTATTAATAATTATTATCTATTAGAATTATCATCATTATTATTTTTTAATCAATTAATTTTTATCATTCATTATTTTTATAATTATTGTTGTTAATAATTTTTACTTTTATTTTATTTTTACTACTATTACAGATTTTATTATTAATCATTATCATTTATTACTAATTTCTACATTTTTTATCTTTATTACTATTGTTGTTATTAATTATTACCACTGTTACTAATTATTATTATTAATTATTACTAATCACTAATTATTATCATTTATTATTTTTATTACTTCTGTTACTATTGATTATTACTATTATTGAAAATGGTTATTATTATTTACTATTTCTTATTTATTAGTATTTATTTCAACGATGCTTTTTTTTGAAACAGTTTCGTTTGCAGCTTTCTGCGCGAAGCGCTTACGTGGTGGGATCAATTGTTACCAATGATAAGACCATACTTGTGGAGAAACAACGGGCCAGTGATCATGGTTCAGGTGGTGATCGCTTAAGGGCATCACCCCACGAATCTGGAGTGGTATGGATTTCCGACGGCTAAAGACTATAAGGAATCGTAGATTGCAGAAATGAGTGGAATAAAACTCATTTCTTCCTAATTGCCGTGAAAAATGGTCCGAAAGATGTGGCGCCAGCACAAGGCTGGCGCGCTCCAATAGAACTCGTCGTAGAAAACAGCTCCCCGGAATGGTCGAAGTTCCATCCGCTGCGCATCATCCTGGCCATTTCTTACGGGAATTGGGAAGAAATTAGCGTTATCCCACCCGTTTCTGCAATATACGACCGCTTATGGTCTTTAGCCGTCGGAAATCCATACCACCCAAAATTCGTGGGGTGATACGTTTAAGGGACTTACGGTTATATTGGAAACGATGGAGAGATTATAGATCGAGAATGAGTACGGTTCGTTCGGTTGCGACCACGTCTACCTAAACGCGCTGAGAGATAAGGCCATTGAACAACTTGGGAACGACACCGTTCTATTCACAAGTCCGTCAAACATTCGGGAGTGCAAACTTCGGTTTTTTTTTCTTTCGCGAAAATCGTCATAATTCAACGGTGTATTGTAGTTCACTGACGAACATTAACCTAGCGGAACATTTCAGCGGATCCTCCTGAAACGATTGAGTGCGGTTTGATCGATGGAGTATTTGCAACGGTCGATTTTGGTGAGAAAGGATTGGCTGCGGCTGACGAATACTTCACAATCCAGAGGGAGGCCAACAAAAAGAGTAATTTTATTCTGCTTTACTTTCATCCACAATTAAAAACCTAATGTGTTGCCTATTGTTGATGAAGTTCGCCTCTGCAACTGCGAAGACATGGTCCGCATATAATTCCTCATGTGTCGCTTGCACTGGCGCTGATCTCAGTCAGAAGAAGCGTCTGAGGAGGAAGTTGCGTCATTGAAACGTGATCGTGAGAACGAATGAGCGTCAAGAGCGAAGAAGCTCGAAAGAGCGTAGGAAGACAGAAATCCGAGAAAGTCTGGAAAAGTCTAAGGCTCTGCAAAGGCAGTATAGTGGCAAGATGAAGAGGTCTGTCCTCGTCTCAGTCAGAAGAAGCGTCTGAGGAGGAAGTTGAAACGTGATCGTGAGAACGAATGAACGTCAAGACCGAAGAAGTTCGAAAGTTCTGAGAAAAGCCTATGCTCTACTGGGACAATGAGCGGCAAAATGAAGAGTTCTTTCCTCATCTCACCCAGAAGAAGAGTGTGAGGACGAATGAACGTCAAGACCGAAGAAGTTCGAAAGGGCGTATGAAGAAAGAAATCCGAGAAAACCTTAAGGCTCTGCTAAGGCAGTATAGCGGCAAGATTAAGAGATGTTCGCCTGTCCTCAACATTGCCAATGAAGTCGCTGTCAGTGATTCATTCCTGTCCAATTCGGAGGGAGCATTTCAACGGCTTCCTTAACCAGCCTAAATCCTATCTCTTCTCAAACTTGTTAAACTTGAGCATGTCTAACAACCGATATACACCGCGGTCAGCAACTCATCAGAGTTCAGCGAGGAGTCACCGATCACTGACCCAAATCTCCTGCCCCAAAAATTAGCTTTGACAAAAAGATAGTTTTTCATATCTGAAATAAACGTAATGAACCCTCAAGTAAAAAGTGAAATGTCAACTTTCCAGAAGGTCCCGCTGCAAACTCTGAGTGCTACCCCGGCTGGTATCGTACTTGGGGAGAAAAAGGAAGTGGAGGCGATATCTCTGCTAACGTAGGTAAGCCTTCGTTAATTTTTATCCTAATTTTCTTTCCAAAATCGGCTCTTTTCTGAGAAAACTTCACACTAAGAAATAATACTTCAGTTCTGAAACTGACAGAGAAGATGTATAACCTGAACGCTTCGTTTAACTACTATATGTTCCATGGTGGTACTAATTTCGGCTTCTGGAATGGTGCTGAGTACGCTGCAGGGGTTTGTGACATTCTCGGTGACGATAATAATTTTAGCTACTTTTTTCTTTGCAGCTTATCACTTCTTATGATTATTTCGCACCAATGACGGAGAACGGGGACTACAACGATAAGTACAAGGCAATCCGTGACTTTATCTCCGGAATTAAGGACTGGCCTAACCCTCCGCAGGATTTGCCAGCTAAGCCAACGTCAGTTTTGGTGTTCTTCTGCAAACGCTCACTCAACTCTCACTTTATACGTCATACTGTCATACTTACACACTCTTTAGAGAATATAGTTGGGTCCAAACAACATGAAGCACGGACAGTTGCGTAGGCGGCTGCGCTCGAAGTGACGCGGTGGAGCGTAGCGGATGGGATCGTGCAGGGATCCTTGGTACAGTTACCCATCTCTGTAGTTCACCACGGTCCCACCTCGATTCCATCCGTTCTTTCCACCGCACCGTGCGCAGCCGCTTACGCAACTGTCTGTGGTTCATGTCGTTTTGACCCGAGCATGCTTTGCTCACTTTACGCTTTGGCAATCTTGCTGTGCCGTCGTTTCTCCCTAGTTCTGGATAAATTGTGTATTTAATGCCTCAATCCCTCCTTCTCTCTGTTTATATTCTTTTAAATCTTTTATACGCTTAGTATGGTTGATTAGCGTCGGTTTAGTTACCCAATTTTGAAATTTTGGACATTTGGCGCAACTGTGTGTATTAGGATCAGAACGACATAAAGCACGTGCGCAATTGCGCACGCGGGTCCTCTCGAAGGGTTAGGAGCATACTGGGACCCTTGCTGGGACCACCCATCGCTGCAGTTTGCAACGGTCCCACTACGGTCCCAACTGGAGGCTCCACCGCGCCGTTTCGAGCGTGTACGCAAATCCACCGCAACTACACTCGTGATTCACGTCGTTTTGACCCGACTATACTTTCGTGTACTGCACGGACATACGGAGGACCCGCATGGGATGATTTGTCCGGGTAAACTCATCCGAATCTTATATATTTATATTCTAGAACATTCGCACAATCAAATGTCGTTCTGCAAAAAATCGGGAACTGGTTCGACTTCGAGGCGAAAACAATCAATTCGAGTCGTTGCGTGCAAAGTCCACTACCGAAGACGTTTGAAGATGTTTGTCATATCTCTTTTTATAGAACAAAATAAATAATAATTTTAATAATTAAATAGAGAGCGGCCTGAGATTAAGTGATTACAGCTCGATCAACCTATGGGCTTCGTAAAATACTCGATTAATTTGAATTTGGGCGGAAGTCTGCTGGACGGAAGCAAAATACGCGATTTCGGTTACGTATTTGTAAATAAACAATTCAAGGTTCTATTTTTAGAGTACATTTTTCTTCCCGTATACTAAAAATTTGTTTTGCTTCATCTTTTTGTAGGGTAGGCTCAGTCCACATTACAAACCGCATGAGGTCAAAGAACTTAGGCTACAGTTAAGAAAAAACGATCTCTTGGAGATTTACGTAGAAAATCAAGGAAGGCTGACTTGGGAAACTGCAAATGACAAAAAGGTTAGTTTAACATTCAATGTGCATTTTTAAAATATTTTTCAAATTTGTTATAAGTAATTTTTCTTTTGTTTTTTTCTTTTCTCTCTCTTTCTCTTCTTCTTTTTTTTCTTTTCTCTTGGAATTTTTGTTTTCGTACTTCAGTGACCAGAATATTCATTTCGAAGTAAGATACAGTGTTTTTTTTTTGAAGAAAACTCGGTGTTCTAGATCAAAAAATCACTGGAGTGAAATCTGAATACTGCAAAACTTGCGCTTTTCATGACGAATGTTGTCCATATGATTAGAAATATGATTAATTTAGTAGAAAAACAACCTCTACAAGAAATTTCTACGTATTTTCTATGAAGTACTCTACGTAAATACTTGGTAAAGTTGTTCAATGGTAATTTGTCCTCAGGGTACATGCCTTATAATTGCTCTGCTATGGGCAGCTGTACTGTCCCATCGCAAAGAAAAGTCTACGCAAGGTTCTATTTGGCTCTACCTGCTCTTTTCCACTGGAAAGATTCAAGGTGGACAGTTTCTGTTATCCCGAATCCCTCTACGAGCCACCTAATGACATGTCGCGTCTGGAAAATAAATTAAAGGCATCACCTCACGAATCTGGAGCAGTGCGGATGCCAGGTGGGTTATGCCTATACGTGTTCGTAGATTATGGAGAGAAGGGCGATTCTGTTCTTTTCTTCTTAATTGCCGTAAAAAAAAACGGCCCGGAAGATGTGGCTTCGAGCGTTCCGGGGCGCTATTTTCCACAACAAGTTCGATTGGAGCGCCAGCCTTGTGCACGAAGGAATGGACGGAATCATCCTCCTCTCCTTGATCTATGACCCTGTATAGGAACTCCACACCTGAAATCCGTACATGATTTCACTTTCACTACTTTAATTTGCTAGTAAAGTTACTAGCGTAACCACCAGGCAGTGAAAACAGCTAAAATTTTACAGTCATTAACTGTAAGCACATCGTGTTCCGTAAATTTCCGTATTTTCTGCTCATTCAGGGTATTATCGCTGGGATTACGCTGGACGGTTCTCAGCTCACAGGATGGACGTCATGTCCGGTGGATGTGGAGCAATTGACCGGCGTCTCAGCTTCGCAAACAGTGAATTTTCCAAGAATTTTATTTCTAACTCCGGAGATTACCCGAAATGGAAGCGATCCAGAATAAATTGTGACGTTGTTGCAGGGAACAAACGCTTTCAGTGTCGGTGATGTATACGGTGGAGATTTCTCCGCGTCTGCCCAGGGGGATACTTTTATCGATTTATCAAATTGGGGTAAAGGAATTGTATGGGTGAACGGGTTCAATCTAGGCAGATATTGGAGTACGGCAGGACCACAGGTACGATCGTTGATGGTGTGAATAGCCATGGTTAAGTCCAGAATGTTTTGTGATTTCCAGAAATATCTCTACGTCCCGTCACCGCTGTTGTCAAATCGTACAATCAATCGATTTGTATTCCTGGAATTGGAGATGCTTTCGAGTGACTGTAAAGCCGATGGCAGCTCATGTTCCATTAACCTCCTTGATCATCCTATAAAATATAAATAAGGAATTTTTCCACACTATTTGAAGCGTTTATGAGTTGTGCCCTAGTTTTGTTTACTCATTAGCAATTTTATTTATTTATTTGTTTATTTCTGGAACTAACTTGTAACTTATAAACTTCTTGTAGGCTTTGACAAATAAAAATAATTAGTAATATTGAAAACTACTAGGAAATAAAGCATTGAATGTTTAATTGGTTTTTTTTTATTGACTTGCTTGAGCTGCAACCTAAATTGGTATTGATTTTTCTCAAATAATGATCAGGTGACGTTTTGGCGTTATCGCCTTCGTCAATTCAAATAAGGAATTTTTTCGCACTATTTCAAGTAATGAATAATATTGAAAACTACTAGGAAATAGTGAAAAAAATCAAGTCAAATCAATAGTGAAATCAAATCCCGGGAAATCAAATCCGTCATTGAGTTATCCTCAGTTATTTGGATTTTTCAAAAAAAAAATCTCAACTAAAGAAAAAAGAAAGAAAGAAGAGGAGCCAATTGCTGAAGTATTCAAAGAATTGTCAAAGAATTGCCAGAACCATGCAAATGTGTAAGTTCTGGACCTCGAAGAGGTTTACTTCACTCGAATATGTAAACTCCGGATGAACCCTTATCACGTGTGCCCCGCATGGTGCGTGATTAGGCCGCTGGTTTGACCCTTATCTCTTTCCAGGCTCTCTTCACTTCGCCGAATACTTTCATCGCCACTTCGCCGCTCGCGCCCCCGGAAAGATGCGAAAAATTCATTTTCTAATTTTTTCCGTTCTCGCCTCGGTGATTGCAGTTGATGTGAATTCACGTGTGGATTGTTTCCCGGAGCCAGGCGCAAGTGAAGATGCTTGTAACGCGAGAGGGTGCATATGGCAGGAAGCTGCACAGGTAGACGACTATATTAGCACTGTATGCAATACTATACTACAGTAAACAAATGAGTAAATAAATAAATAAGCAAATAAATAAATATGCTCAGTAATTGTCT
This sequence comes from Necator americanus, assembly GCF_031761385.1. Lineage (NCBI taxonomy): Eukaryota > Metazoa > Nematoda > Chromadorea > Rhabditida > Ancylostomatidae > Necator > Necator americanus. The sequence goes on from NC_087374.1 coordinate 2,397,791, forward strand.
GGTTCATGGATTTGTTACATGTTTACAGGTGGATATTTATGTTTAGGGTAGCCCAGTGAACACTCCGTGGTGTTTCTACTCGCCACAGTCAGGATACAGAGTATCTCAGGAGAATGTGAATTATTATCAGCTTGTACCAGGTATTTTCTTAATTTTTTTTTAATCCTGAAAGAGTGCAACAGGATTTTTGTTTCTATTAGTTCTCTGTTTTACCTCTGTGTTATGATTGCGTTCATTTTCAGAAAATAATTTTCTAGGAATTTCTTTTAACTTTTATCACTTTAATTTTTATTTTATTTTGAAGAATTTTATAAATAACTGGTCGGGACAGAAGTACACGAAGCTCGGTGCAATAGCGTAAGCGCTCGAAGCACCGCTGTGGAGGTAGCAATTGGGACCGAATTGGGACCCTCGCGAACTACAGTGGTAAGTGGTGCCAGTAAGGGTCCCGGGTCGCTTCGAGCGCAGCCACTAACGCAATTGCACCTAACTTTCTGTCATTTTGACCTGACTACACTAAATGAAACAATTTTATTTCCAGAAAATAATAAAAATCCTTACGGCGAGAACATATCACCTTTGGATGTCAAGATACGCAAAAATGGAGCAACACTACAAGTTAGTATAGGAAATAGTGGAAGGTAAGCATTCAAGTAGTCGCCGTGTCCCAGTAGAAATGAAAGAAAAACTTTGCTAAGGTTTACACCTCCCGTGCAGTTCCCGGAGAGTCCCGGAAAGTCATCGGAATCGCTGAATTTTGTGTCCACCGTGATCGATAACTCTAATGTGTTCGCGTTCCAAATTGTTCGTGAATCGACGAATACTCCACTATGGGACACTTCTATAGGTTAGATTTTACATACATATTTAATAATTTGAAAAAAAAAGATTTAAATTAATTAGTTTTATGGTGTTAAGGTTGTCGGGGCGAGTGGCGTTCAACCACTCTTTTTTTCTGGAAGTGAATGACTATTTCAATAGGGGACTTAAAACCTAAGCATCAGTCTTAGAGGATCTATGAGACATGGAGGCTAAAGCCACTAAGAGATCAGGGATGATGGAACTTCCAGAAATAATAGCGCGGCTGAGTGCCACCCCCAGCCTCTAACTACCCGGGCAAAATTATGATTTGATTTTTTTAAAAATTAATTTAAGAAGGAAAAAAACGACGTTATTAAGGAGGAATGCAGTTTGCTGATCAGTTCATTCAAATCGCAACTTACCTGCCGTCCACTAACGTCTTCGGCTTCGGGCAGCACGTTCATCATCGCTTGAAGGTAAGCACAAAAGTTCACATTTTACAATATAAAAATATTTAAAAGTTTTTTTAATATTACTCTCTCTTAAAAATTTTTTTCATCTGAAAACATAAGAAACGCATCCATTCGTTGTCTCTTTGGCGCAGCTCAGTTCTTTGCCTTTTGATTTTTTCCACAACCTTTTCTGGACACACAAGAAATTAAAGGAGAAAAGGGAAGGAGAACTGAAGGAGTTGAATGAGAAACAGACTAGGTAGCCCATTTTCTGGATCAAAATTTTTGAAGAGCCGGCACACCTTTTGGAAAAGAATTCTCGAGAAGCTGGTCCTTGCCTAGGATTTAATTTTTTCCAAGTATTTTTCATCTTTGACTTCATTCACTGCTTAAAATTTCCAGAATATATGTGATGCGCAACTTTCCAGCACGACCTTTCACGCTATACCGTATGGCCAATGTTCGCACGTGATATCGGACCTGATTCAAGCAGTTCGCTCAGCACACAGAACCTTTACGGGGTTCATCCTTTTTACATTTGTGAGTTCACCTGCGCATTTTTTCTTTTTTATTATTTTTTTCGTTCCCCAACTAATTCGCAGTTTATTTTAGGCGTCGAAAATGATGGGAAAGCGCACGGTGTGTTCATATTAAATTCGAATGCTCAGGTTCGTTGAAATCGAGAAACTTTGCTTTAGAAAATTTCACACTTTTACTTATGCAAAATCGATACAAATTTTACATAGTAAGTGAAAAAATGGTAGCAAGTAAAAATTGTAAACAGGAATGTCTATTGATCCTCGTACTACAGTCTAAAAGCACTGACTACATCGTCTGGCCCTGGAAATTATTGTATGGACCGCATACACACGCTTGTAACGCTCTAAGACTCTGAGCTGAAGTCGAACGTAATGGGAGTTCCAAAATGATTGATCGAAATCAAACTTTTTTTCCATGAATTTGATCCTAATAAAGATCCTAACGAATTTATTTAGTTTCAAGTGATTTTACCGTTTTATTCATTACTTCTAAAGGGATAAAATTTCTTGATGTCTTCAAAATTTAAGGAAGTTGAAACCGGACCAGGACCTCATCTCGTGTATCGTACCATCGGTGGGCAGCTTGACATCGCGTTCTTCCCCGGCCCAACACCGGAGGAAGTCGTTCAGCAGTACCTGAATCATATTGGCCTACCATTTCTTCCCGCGTACTGGGCACTTGGATATCAAGTAATGGGTTCGATCCAATAGATGATCACGAAAAATCTAATCTATTCTATTTTCAGCTTTCCCGTTGGGGTTACAAAAATTTGGAGGATATGAAGGCGGTCGTAGGACGTGTGCAGGCGGCTCAGATCCCTCTTGACATTGTCTATGCGGACATCGACTACATGGAACGATACAAAGATTTCACTTTAGGACCGGTATGAGCTAATGCTAATTTTCTTGATCAAACCAGAATCAGCTGCTTCTTCTTGAGTAAAGTAGTTTAGTTAGTTTCTATTGCATAGATCAAAATAATAAATGAAATGAAATACCGATAATTCCCAGAAAAAAACCAAATTGCTCTTCTTCTGCACTGATGAGTTTCCTGTTCAGCGCTCTTTTGTAGATAAATGAAGATAGGAATCCAGACTAAGTGCAAATCTAGATATCCTTAATTTTGAGTTACTAAGTGTCTTAGGATATTATCGAGTTTGATAAGCTGTACACGAGGTTGTTAAACAAATTTATTGGCTAACGTTTCGGCTATATCGCCTTCTTCAGAGCCTGAAAGGGGCGATATTCAATCTACAATTCAAACGACCAACCTCTCCACAACTAAACTGATAGACTCCACGCCTACTTTCAATCACAAATTTAGCGACTACACTGAATGCTCACCTTATATCGGAGACGCCTAGCATGGACCGCTGAGTGGTCGATCACGAGGGCGAATGGTTCGAATGCCACATTCGGATCGGACAAACCATTCGAGATATGGCGCGAGTTCCCGCGTTATCGACAGACATTCACCCTTGCGGTATTCACCATGCTAGGCGTCTCCGATATAAGGTGAGCATTCAGTGTAGTCGCTAAATTTGTGATTGAAAGTAGGCGTGGAGTCTATCAGTTTAGTTGTGGAGAGGTTGGTCGTTTGAATTGTAGATTGAATATCGCCCCTTTCAGGCTCTGAAGAAGGCGATATAGCCGAAACGTTAGCCAATAAATTTGTTTAACAACCTCGTGTACAGCTTATCAAACTCGATAATATAAATTCAACTATGCCGAGGTTCATTGAAAGTCGAACTTTTCAACTGTCTTAGGATAACCTACAGTACCAAAACTACCTCGGAATGCCACAAATCCGCCGCAATGAGTTTTCTGATTGAAATACATCTCTGTTTTCACAGTGATAGAGAAAGTTCTAGAATTTTCTTGAGTGAAAAAACCGTTAAGTCAAAAATTAGCTCAAGATAAAAAAAAGATATGTATATGTTGCTTGGTAATTAAATGAAACATGCAAAATATTATAAAATCTTTCATCCTAATTCTTCATTACTCATTTTCAGAAGAAAAAACTCCTCTATTTGAGTCCTAGCTGAATAAAACATACGACTTCATTGAAGGTGGAGGTTTTTTTTTTGAAAAATAGATTTTGATTGAAAAAATGAAGCTCGCTGTCGTAGAAAAAATGAAACTGATAATGTTTTGAAGGCAGTTCTTATAGGAGAAAATGTAGGCGGATCTAGCATACAAAAACAGTTATGCGCGCAAAATTCCTGGATAATTTCTCCGAACGTTGCCAAACGTTAAATATAAGTTTATTATTGAAGTGCGTAATGTATTATTATATAAATTTATTAATTTCTATGAAATTTTGAGCGATTCTGTGAACGTGTTGGTAAACAGAATTGAATTTGAGCTTATAAATTACTGTAGTTTTTGGCTAAGGAGGACTTAATTGCCTAATTTTGACATTTTCAACGTACTGTATGCTCAGTGCTGTTTTCGGGAGAAAATGTTTAACTTGAAATTGTTATCCAGACATCTACTGCTACTATTGTTTATATAGATATACCAATCTTGACGCCCGGCTTCTAACTTTTTGCGGTTTTCGCTTCGTTCGCCTTCATCGATCAATAAAAATTGGTTGAACATTTCCTATAAAGTTAAATATTCTATAGCTTAATAGCACTTACGCACCAATTCGACGCGATGGGACCCATCTCATACCTTTTTGGAATTTCGTGACTCGATATACATACACACGTGACATAATAGACCCGTTATTATATACCAAAATACTATGAGATACTATGAGTTCCCAAATATTCCATATCGACAGGATTGGGCCGGTTTCGGCGCTTATGTGGACGAGCTGCATGGCCAAGGGCTTCACCTTATCCTCATTTTTGATCCTGCTATCGAAGCGGACTACGGAAGTTTCGAGCGAGCCTTGAATCAGGTTTGAAAATCGTCAAAAAGTGGGATACTGTACCCATACAGTAAGAAAAGTTACATCGCTTTTAGAATGCCTCCTTCATCGAGTGGGCAAAACAATCGCAGGTGCCGAAAAATATTCAAAGTCAATATCCTTTGGCTGCTAAAACCTTGGTACGTGCTTCCAATGTTTTTTTGAGCCCCAACATAATGTACCACAGATATTTTAGATTATGCTAGGTAATGTTTGGCCCGATAGAAACACGGCTATGCCAGACTTTTTGGATCCAAACAATAAAACACAACAGTGGTGGACGTCAGAATGTCAATTGTTCCATAAAACGGTAATGCTTAAAGGCATCACCCCCCGATTTTGGCGTGGTACGGGGTTCTGGTGGGTAATGCCTATACGGGGTCGTAGATTATGGAGAAGGGGTGATTCCGCTTCTCTCTGGCTGTATCAGTATAAACAGACGACCCCGGAACGCTAGCGCTTACGGCAGCTTCCATTAAAACGATTTAAACCACCCTTGCACCCCGACTCCGCCTGCGATTCGTTCGAATGGGTTTTCGACGAATCACAGGCGGAGGCGGGGCGCATGGGTGGCGCGTTTTAATAGAAGCCGTCGTAAACATAGGGTAAATTACACTGATGCAGGGAGAGATGGACGGAATCACCCTCTTCCCCACAATCTTCGACCCCGTATAGGCATTACCCGCCTGAAATCCGTACCACCCCAAATTCGTAGGGTGATGCCTTTAAGGATTTGATCCAGAAAATTGAACTCCAGAAAATCAAGGAGAACTCTCCTAAGCTCAGGTTGCATTCGACGGGATGTGGATTGACATGAATGAGCCGTCCAACTTCGACACAGACACCTACAGCGAAGGCGAACGGAGCGTTGATGACGTCACCGCTCATCTCTCCTGTCCGATTACAGGCCCGGATTCCGCGCTGGACAATCCGCCATACAAAACTTACGCTGTAGCTGGTTAACGTTGTCCTGACGTAGGAAATTAGGAAATTTTTAAATTTTTCAGGTATACAATCGACAAGGAGAGCAGCTCTGTTCAAAAACTTTGTGCATGCTCGCAAAAACCGGACGTCGCACCATGGATTTCTATAACACAAAGAATCTCTACGGGATGTCCGAGGCCAAAGCCACGAGCCAAGCGCTCTCGGCGACCACTAGCAGAAGAGGAGCTGTAATTTCAAGGTTTTTTTGCTTCTGGATTTTTTTTTTGCAAGAAAAATTTTCGAGATTCCACATCTACGAATATATCCATATTATTCACCAATTCCTGGAAGTGAAGTGTAAAGATCTTTGGAAATTTTCCATTAAAATTTCTTGAGGCTTTCTCTTAGCAAAACATTATTTTTTTCTTAAACTCGGAATAGAGTTCTGGCTAGAAAAACTATACGGAACTTTTTCCTTTTCTTTAATAAAAAAATACAACAAAAATAAATATAGTAAAATAAAATAAAATAAAAAATAATATAAATACATAATAATACACAATACATACATAAAATATAAAATAATATAATAAAAATAATAAGTACAACCAGGAGTTTTTACCCTGCAAAATCTCCTTCCATTTTTTTCCAACTTTTTATAAATTGCTTACGGACATAAGAACCAGACTTACTGTTGTGCGAAGGTAAAAACAACAGGAACATTGGAAAGTAGTAAATAGAATGAAAAATAAAACAATAGTAAAATACTGTAAAATAATTGTGATAAAATAAAATTATAATAAAATAGAAGAAAAACAACAACAACAGTTTAGTCCACCACTACCCACAGCTCCAAGAACAAAGGATATTTTTTGAAAAAAAAACTATACTACTTCATTGGATAAATACCAAATATGTGAATAAAAATAAATAATTACATAAAATAATAAATGAAAATGAATTTCAAATTAAAATTATTCATGGAAATAAATATCAGAAAAAAACCAACTTCTTCTTTTTTCGTACAGATTAGGTTCTTGTTTAGTGTTTGTTTATTTCCCATGGAATTTTCCACAAATTTTTTCAGGTCTACTTTCCCTTCCTCTGGTCATTACGGTGGTACTTGGCTGGGTGATAACACGGCAACGTGGAACGACCTTCAGACATCGATTGTAGGTGGGTGGGATGATTTTTTTCTCGGAAATAAAGTAATTTTTTTCTGGATTCCTTCATTTAGGTGTAATGGAGTTCAATTGGTTTGGATTACCATACGTTGGATCGGATATTTGTGGATTTAATGGAAATACCACCGAGGAATTATGCCTACGATGGCATCAAATGGGCGCATTCCATTCGTTCTGTAGGGATCACAACACTCATGACGGGATCCCGCAAGATCCAGCCGTATGGCCATCGGTAGCGAATGCGGCACGGATCGCGCTGAGTTTTCGCTATCGGTACCTTCCCTATCTTTACAGGTAGGTAGTAGTACTGTACCTCATGGCGTAACTTAGGGGCATCACCTCAGGAATCTGGCGTAGTATGGATTTTTGTTGCAGTATACCTATAGCGGGTCATAGATTAGGAATACAGAGGTGGTTCCACTCATTTTTTCCTGCGTCCCTGTAAACAGACGGCTTCGGTTCCATCTATTGCACGTCCTCTATTGCAATGTGCCACCCTTGCGCCCCGCCTCCGCCTGCGATTCGTCGAAAATCCATTCGAACGGCCCGACAGTGAATTCATTTCATTCGACGAATCGCAGGCGGGGGCGGGGCACAATGGTGGCTCGTAGCAATAGAGGACGTCGTAAGGAACCGCATTCCGAAGCTGTCTGTTTACAGGGATCCAAGGAGAAATGAGCGGAACCACCCCTGTATACATAATTTACGACCCGATATAGGTATTCTCCAACGAAAATCCATACCTCACCAGATTTCTGGGGTGATGAAATTCAATTTGAAAACGTGGATATCTTTAGTTTACACTATTCGGCCGCTCTCTACGGTAATACAGTAATTCGACCGCTTTTCTTCGAATTTCCCCAGGATTCTACAGTAATGGAGGTGGATCATCAATTCATGTGGGGTTCAGCGTTGATGATTGCACCCGCTGTCGAACAGGTGCATAGGTTTGTCGCCAGTGGCACGAAATCTTCTCATTTGAACTGTCCGAACCACTTTTTCAGGGCATCACCACGGTCCATGCGTATTTTCCGGATGGTGTTTGGTACTCTTTGGTTCCAGAAACTTACGCACAACGTATGGATGTCGGTTATGTTGACGTTGATGCTCGTCTTGATTCGTTGACCCCGGTATATGTCAGAGGTTTGTCAGTGAATGAGAATTATGCGAATTTTCGCGAAAGAACCGTCGTTCAATTGAGGAATTTTCAAGCATGAAAAATCCTTGAATTCCTAAATTTATGCTGGTAGAGGTTGTGCCCCAGCAGCAAACGAGAATTATGCGAATTTTCTCAAACGAACTGCTGATTAAATGGCTCTGACGTGTGAAAAATTTTCCAATTTTCAACTTTCTTCCACGTGTGAAAAATACTTGAATTTCTAAATTCTTAAAGAGAGAATTGTGGACTTTCTAGGTGGTTACATCCTGCCACGACAACAAGGAAATACCACAACTACTCAGTCGAGACGTAACCCCTTGGAATTGCTCGTTTCTATCGCCGACAACAGCCCATCTCAGGTTTGTGTGCTCTGGATGATTAGCATTCGCCTAGTTTTCTATTGACCGTAGCGCCATCGTCTCTCGGCCTATATTCTCATCCATTGTTAGTGGATTGTCTCGTAAGAAAGTGTAGAATCATCTAACGGACAGCCTCAACCAAAAAAAAAAACCAAAAAATCGCCCAGATCACATTTCTTACCCAGCTACTTCAAACATTTTGATCATAATTATAATTCTACGAAAAATAACGCAATTAAAAGTGGAAGAGAAAAGAACCGTGAGAAGAGGAACAACAAAAGAAGAGCAACAAAAGGCAAAAAAAAAGAAACATAGGAAAGTAATTCTACTAATGGTAACATTCGAGAAATTTCCCGATGTTGAATTCCTCTCCATAGTAGATAGAATTCAGGATGTACAATATTCCATTCCAATATTCCTTTGCTCCAATATTCTTAAACAACGTAATATCCGAACCTACCACGTATTTTTAAAGGCATCACTCCACGAGTCTGAGGTGGTGCGGTTTTCAGGCGGGCAATGCCTATACTGGCTCGTAAATTATTGAGAGGAGGGTGGTTCCATCCCTTTTCTTCCCAATTCCCGTAAAAACGGCCGAGAAGATGCAGCTTCGTGCGTTCTGGGGCGCTATTTTCTGGGACGAGTTCGATTGGAGCGCGCCAGCCTTGCGCACGCGCCGCATCTTCCGGACCGTTTTTTACGGCAATTAGGAAGAAATGGACGGAACCACCCTCCTCTCCATTATCTACTATCCCGTATACGAATACTCCACCTGAAATCCGTACTACCTCAGATTCATGGGGTGATGCCTTTAGCGGTAACATTCGAGAAATTTCCTGATGTTGACTTCCTTTCCTTAGTAGATAGAATTTGGGATTTGTGTACAATATTTCAAACAGACCTTAAAAAAAAAACGTCATCTCCGAACCTATCCTGCATGCGTAGAAGACAAGGTCACATTTTCAAAAGTCTTCGCAAAAAGCTTCGTCGCCTGCTTCAGAAGCGCTCGATCTCTACGATCAATACGATCATGTGAAATTCTGTGTTACCTTCAATTTGACCTGACACCTGCTTAATTTTCTTTTTCTTTGGGTAACAGATGCAATCCGTACCAGGGAAAAGCCATCCGAGTGCTAAAGGTCCTAAAATGAACCTTTTTTTTTGAACACGAAAAAAATCCTATTTTTTTTTACATTCCCTTCCGTACAACTTTTGCTTTTGCTACTTTTTTTCTAAACACATTTTTCTTTTTTTCCTATAGTTACAAGGTAAAATGTTTTCTGGAAAACGAATCTTAATTAACGTTTTGCGCAATAACAACGACAAAATATTGGTTTTCAGGGAGAATTGTACTGGGACGCAGGAGATGATTTATACGAGAGCCTCGACAAACATCAAAGGTAACATCTTCCACATTATACTCGTAATATCGCAGTAATTTTCAAACAGAAAGTATTTAGCTGGTTAGGAAACACTACAGTAGAATTAATTACGTTAATTATTATTTATTTGGATGAGCTCTAATGTGTCCTGGAAATTAAACAACTAACGCCATACAGAAGCCGTTAAATTCAGTTAAATTCCATGGGAATTATTATTATAAGCATTTTATCAGAATTAAGTATCTGTACGAGAGTTTACAGAACCACCGCATGGCTATACATATACATGGGTCAAAACGACATGAAGCACGGGCGGTTGCGTAAGGGCCTGCGCTCGAAACGGCGCGGTGGAGCGCAGCGGTTGGTATCGAGGTGGGACCATCGCGAACTGCAGCGACAAGTGGTCCCTACCAAGGGTCTCTGCGCGATCCTAACCTCCTCGCTCCACCGTTCGTTTCGAGCCCAGTCGCATACGCTACTGCACCGAGCTTCATGTCGCTCTAACCTGATTCTTCTTCTGATCGCATTTTGATCTTGATGCCGACGTTCTGAAGATGTCGTAACGTATTAGGGTCTTATTCCTGATATTCGTTGAAGAACAGTTCAAAGTAACAGAATCTAGGAAGAATCTATGTTAGAGAAATAATGGGAGTGAATTTTTCCATGTTTTTATGCACATGGCTCATTGTGGATACGCTTATTAACTGTAGCAAGCAGCTCGCTAGAAAGTACTTAAAGAAATTCACGGAATTTAGGCACCACTGGAAATTTACATTCAACGTGACGGCGAATGCAGCTTCTTTAGCTGGCGAATGCGAATCATGTTCTCCAGTGAGAAGACTTTTATCTTTCTCCATTTTTCTTTTTTTTTCTCCAGAAGAACTCCACAAGATCCTGTATGGAATCGGTTCTGTTCCGGGGAAGTGCTAATAATTCCACCAGGATGCTGACATCCATCATCGTCAAATCCATTGAACGTGCGGCTTATGTTGTGCGTATTTCAGAGTGTGACCATACCTTCGCTAAACTTGATCGATGTCTTCGGTTACGGATACTATCCAGATTTCACCAGTTTCCAATTAGACGGGAAAAAGGTAGTTTTTGTGTCTTCTCCTTCGTTATTGATTTCAACGATACGGGGCATACCTCACTAATTCGAGGTTTCGAGGGAGTTCACCATCTTCATTGTGTCCATCACGCTTTTGACGAATATACAGTAGATATCTGCGTCTCAGGACCACACCAAAACACTAACTGGGTTATAATAATAGGGTCCCAGTCACGTTCAAGCAGTTTTTGACTGTGCCGCTTCAAACATAACCAATTACACTGCCATGCACAATAAATGGAGTCGTTTCGACTGCACTTTACGATTTTTTTCTACATAAAACAATGTTTTCCCACTATTTCCCAAATGAGATTGGCGACTGTAGCGCAGTCGGTAGGAGGTTCCGCTGTGACTGCATGATCGATAGGTGGTTCGAAACCGTCCTAGTGCCAACAAAGCAAGTAAGAGAGAAAATTAATGCGTTCGTTGGTTTGTTGATGGAGTTATTTATGTACATCAAGAGATGAAGAAAAATATAATTGGGAAGAAAACTATCTGCACATGAACGCCGCCGCGGGTCACAAATAGAAAAGAGCCATCACTGTTCATTTGAATTTTTTTCATTTATAATTTATATTTATTTAATTTTTCCTTCATTGGACTATTTACCTTCATCCATCCTCATCGAAAAGGTTTCAATCGATTTTTGTGATTATTAACTTCTAAACAATTTTTTTAATGCCTTTTCTATTCCAGGTAAATATCAACGTCTTAACATCGAGCTTCAGCCCAATAACTCGCAGACTTGTCATTTCAACGGATAATCTCGTCACTCTCAGCAACTACGTGAACTCCTCAAATAATCGTTTTCTACTTTCGTGGAATCATCAAGCGATATCTGTAGTGTTTTGATCTCTACAATAAATGGGGTACAGAAAGGGGTTTATAGTCCTTGACGCGGATTCCACGCAACTCTTCTCATAACATCTAAAGGACGCGTGCCGCTGACGCGACGAAGGTCCCACAGATCTCCTCCGTTTCGCGCGCTTCAGATTTTTATTTTTTATTTCGTTTTTCATGGAATTTTCTTTTTTTCGGCTCCTTTTTGAACTTTTTTGAAGTTGTACAACATAGAAGCGACCCTGATATGGATTCTGTTAATTTTTTCTTGAACAAAATTCTCACTAAAAATGCAATAAGTCAAGTAAGAAAAGGTAAGAATAAATACAACAAAATGGCAAACAAAAAAGAACACACAGACTGTAGGAGAATCATTTCGAGAAATTTCTTCCCGAAAGCGACATCAAAAATCGCCTTTCGATCCGAACAACCTAAGAGAATCGGTGCTAAAACACTTAGTGTCAAATTTTGGAGGAGTTACACCCCAAGCGGCTGCTGTTCCTCCCTCGAAATGTTCTTAAGTCGTTAATCGCCGTTTCACTATACTGAATTTCAAATTTACAGTACAATACACTAGTTTACTGTAAGTAAGCATGACATGATCTCTGCACACACGTTTTTCTCAATCTACTTACAGTCCTCTTCATTCGTGTATCTCAAAATTTGGTAAGTAATGCGCTAAAAAAAGCAATAATAATAATAATAATAGTAATAATAGCAAAAAAAAAAGAAGATGAGTCTGTCATAAAATTAAAATTTCCGGAAAAAAAATTACAAATCATTAGGTTCATCTCTGGAGAGATCTATTCAAAAACCGGAATATCTCAGAAAAAGGAGCAATATGTCGCCAAATATTCGCCATAGGGCAATAATTAGTATCAAACATACCCTAAAGTTAGGATCGGAGAAGTGTCCAGAGGCTCAAATTTTCACATTTCGTCAGAACTGAACAGAAATTGTTCAAGGCAGTCGTTTGAAATCGTTGTTCTATTATTTTTCATTTATTTCTACATTTTTGATTCCTGTAAAAAATTGTGGTATGCGAGCAATTTCAGAATGTAAAACATTCATTTGTATTCTTGTTTTTATTATTATCTATTATTATTTTTATTATATTTTTACAAATCATTGCACATGAACTATTTTTAGGACTTAAATGTCCTCCTACCTGAGTTCTAGTGGACACCAAACGTAATCAATAATCCTTTTTATTAGTTCTGGCTTTCTTTTCTTAATATTTTGTTAATATACTCAACTATGAACCCTAAAAGGGCGGGTGTAGTGTAGAGGTTAGAGGTTCAGCTTTCTGCGCGATTGGTCGGAGGTTCGAATCCGCCCAAAGGGTATTACATGTCACATTTTATTACATTAACATTATATTATTACGTACACATTCGTAAACCACAAACGATTCTGAATTGAAGTGAACGTGAGGGCGCATCCCAAGCGGATTGATTAACGCCAGGAACTTCATCTTATCTTTATGAAGTCTAATCCTTTGTCTGAACAAGGAGAAAGAAAGGCTGTGGATGTTTCTGTGGTAAATAAATAATTATATATATATATATAAAGTTAACGGTACCATTGAGGATTTTCTTAAATCTAAAGCAGTTAATTCGTCTAAAATCAAATCAAAATCAAAAATTAACCAATCAACTGAGAAAAGATGAGGGGATTTGAAAATCCTTATCACTATAAATCGATTTTCGTCAGGATCCTGTAAGATTCGACTATTTTATCGGGAACAACATTCGGAATAGGGATCATTGAGCGGAATGATATTGTGCAGATTCCCCCCCCCCCTTCCCGGACGTAGTATCACCGGCTGCAACAAACAGGCTCATCATCTGATGAAGATCTAGTTCCGCTGCCTTGTTTACGGTAGTCGACGATAGTCTTGTGGTGTTAGTTTTTGTAACATATCTCTAAACACACTCCTTATTGTCATAACGTCCGCATAAAACCAAGGAACAGTCTACGGGGAACAGGAGCGATATATATATATATATATATATATATAATATATTAATTTATATATTTATTATTATTGATATTATTATCATATTATCATTTTCATATCATATTATTTTTATTTCTATTTTTATTTATATTTTATTTATTCTTTAAATATTTTGTTGTTTTTATTATTATTTATGATTATTTATTTATATATCCTTGAAAAGTGTCATTTATGCATGTTTCATGGAATTCTCCCGCTTCGCTCCTATCCTGTGACCCTTGGATCTTTGTAAAAAAAAAAAATGTTAAAAAATACACAGACACTACAGATAAGACATAGATTCTATTTCTGTCATAAAGTTTACTTATTTACATTTAAACAGTTTTTTTTTCAAACCTTTATTTAAAGCTTCATTTCTTCGAGAAGTTATACACTCTACGGAAACAGGAACGATCTATCCATGAGAAGCGTCATTTATGGATATTTATGGATATTCCATGGGATTCTACTGTTTTCTTCCCATTCTGAGGAAAAACCTGAGGATTTCCTCGGGCTCTTGTGAAAGCAAAAGAAAAACCTGATTCTACAGAAAAGACATGGATTCTACTTCTGTCATAAAGTTAACTTATTTACTTTTTCAATTTTTTTAAAATCTAAATTCAAAACCTCATTTTTTCTGCTCAAAACTATACTAAAAAAATTAAAAAGCTACTAAAGCTGGAATCCTGCATGGAACTTACAGCCACTCGTTGTTCAACGCGATCAACAGGACATCAATCGATAACGGAAGCACGTCATATTTGTCATAAACTCAGTTCAGTTTCCTTAAAATAACCTGGAACATCCTGAAATCCCCAAAAACAGTCATTTATGCATGTTTTATGGAGTTGTTCCGCGTTGCTCCAATCCTAATCCAGGGGTGCTTGTGAAAAATGAAGAGAAAAATTCTGCTGTTGACGGTGGTGTCGAGGAGAAATCAACTAAGAATGTTGGGCACCACACGACGTTTTTCTGATGAAGTCTTCGGTCTTTTCCAAAATAACATCCGAGCATCAGATGATCAGACGTCAAATTTCTAATTGTTTACTACTATTATTGTATTACAATTACAATTTTGAGATCAATCTTCAGAGTGTAACATATCACTCCTTTCGATTTTATTTAACGTAACGTGAGCACCACGTGAGTTGAGGTGATGTCACCGTACCGTAACGATTAGTTCCTGCTTTTATGATTTCTGCACTGTGAGAGAATGACCTTATGTTTTCTATTTGTTACAAAAATACTCACTGTCAAAATATACAGTCAACAAAAAACAGAAACATGGTGTCAACAGCCGAAGCGGGTACTGGGCGAAAACAAGAAAAAATTCCCAAGAAAAAATTTTATTTGTATTTTATGTTTGTTATTTTATTATTTTTAGTATTTATTATTTTATTATTATATTATTTGTTATTTTATTATTTTTATTATTTTTATATTCTATATTTGTATTTTATTTGTAAATATTTGTATGTGTTTTTCAATCTATATATGTGTGTTGTTTACTAATTGTACGTCATTGTTTACCTCCTTTTCAAAGCTCAAACGGAAAGAAAAGGAAAAAAGGAAGAAAAATTGATTGCAAGAGATCTATATCGATCGATCGGGATCAATTCTTTTGCGCCTAAGGCGATGCGTTCAACTTCAATCCAAATCCTATGAGGTTATCAGAAGTAGGAGCATGAGTACGACCATGTCGTTGCAGTTGCCTCTAATTGACCCAAAAAGACAGGGTGTGCGTGGGATCGAATTTCCCTATAAGGCACCTGATTACGGACCAAATCTACGAGCGTAGGCTTACGCGCTGCGTCTGCTAGTAAGCCGACAAACGCTAATGGACTCTTTGTGCTGTTCCCTCTGTTTATTAGCAGCATACGCTTGCCCAACGCTGTGGCCGGTTGCTAAGTGCTTCGTAGGAAAATTCAATCACTACGGCAGTTCTCCACGCCATATTTCAGGACAATTAGGGTAAAATGAGCACGATAACGTACTTAATTTCCCCTAATTGTACTCGTACTCAAAACCCGATCTTTTCGCGGCGAGATCCAAACACCGCTACTTTCGTTGAGTGCTGCCTTTAACAAGAATTTGCACCTGCAGTGGCCGCGGTGCAATTTCTTAAAATTTCTCCAATTTGTGTTGAGGTTTTTCTTCGAGGATTCTTGCAGGGAGAATCCTTGATGGAAAATTGTTCTATGAGACATCGAAACATTCAAAAAAAAAAACAACTAAAAATTAACAAACAAGAATTAAATTGAAAACATTGAAAGCATTAAGAACCAGAAGCATCATCTTGTAGAGAAAGAAATACACTTTAAAAAAACATGTCACATAACCCTAAATTCTTTTTTTTTCTGTGCTCGAATTTAAATTCTAAAAAAACGCCGATACTTTTGAATTATTTTTAATAATTAGCCTACTACTGCAGCATTATTTTCATAAAGAAAAATTTACTAGCCTTCAACTTTTTTCGTCCTCTTTAGACTTTGGGGGAAAAATCGAGGTTTTTCAAAATTTTCTAACAATCCTTGTTAGGGATTACTGAAGAAATCGAATAGAACTTGTTCTTACCGGCGAAAATGTGAAAAAAGTGCCCTTCTGAAACGGGTTTCTGGAGAATTTAATGCTGGATAAATAGTGGCAATGAAACCCTGGAGGTTTTTTCCCCCGTGAGTAGAAATTCATCGACGATATTTATCATTGAGCGTCGTCTGTGTTGTTCGGAGGTTTTCTTGACAGCGTCTGGTCGCTCGGATGTTTCCTACGATGTTTTTTTCACTTTTTTAAGTGGAACAATGCTCGTACAAGCATGGTTTTGCCAAAATCCAGAAACAAAAAAGTGTGCTCGTCAAGGTTATCCCGGTTTTTCTTTTCCGGTACATCTACACTTTTTATCGTGAACAGCTCCTTCTTTCCGTTCTAAACCACATCTACCCCTCTTTCTTCTTCCTGGAAGACGTTGTGGAGATCTTTGGCCAAGCCGGAGCGGCAGCACTCCATCCATACCATCTCCCACGTCATTCACCGCATAGATATCGACCGCTGTTGTTTTTCTTTTCTTATTTTCAGTTGATTTTTAATCTTAAAAACTAGTTTTGAGTACTGAGACCTAACATTAACCGATAGCATAAATACTAGGTGTTGATTGATACTGTGATTCTGACTGCTGCTGTTGTTCCCGATTGGAAAGGATAATTCCATAAATATCCATACGGCTCGACGCCACATTCATATATAACCCGCTTTTCCAGCAGCGAGACCCCTGTGGATGTGGCCTGTGCGACGCAGCGCAGCGCAGCGACGGGGCGTTTAAGTCCTCAATGTATTGTGTCGTCTACAAATCTTCGAGGCCAATCCTCAACGTCCTTTTGTGATGAGTTACGCTTTTGTTGCGCCGGCTTTGTTGATTCGTTCTCTTAAGCGATCGTTTCGTTTCACTTTTTCGATAACGTGATATTTTCATTTCTTCATCTCTCTTCCCTTTCTTTTTTATTTATTTCCATTTCCAAATCCGCTCCTGTGAAGGTAAATTGAAAAAAAGAAATATTTTTCCTAATACTTTTTCCTTTTAGTATAAAACAATTTTTTTTCCTAAAATAAAATAATTTTAAAAAATCTTGAAAGAAAGCTGCTTGAAATATTGTTCTAAAATTTCGCTAAAAATTTTTCAGAAAAAAATTAGAGTTAAAATAGAAATATACAAAAAAGGGAGGGTTTAGAAAATTTTAAAAATCTCGAACTTGGTTGTCTCTACTGCAGCTGTGGATTTTTTTAAAGAAATTTTCAGAAAAAAATAAAGCTAAAATAGAAATGTAGGGGAAGGAGGGTTTAGAAATTTTTTATTAAAAAATCTTAGTACTCGGCGTTGGCAACTACTAAATCTACGGATTTTTCCCAATAGAAACTATGAACATGACAAGCCAATCGATTTCTAAACTATAGAAAAAAGTTCTGTTGAACCGGTTTCACTTTTTCGACCGATGTGTAAACGTAAACCCTCACATCCGTCTTTTCTTAGGAAGGAAAACTTATTTTAAAAGAATTTTATCTACCGTTTTTCGCTATTAACTTCGCTGAACATGCAACTTCTACAGAAAATATGTATTCCGGTCTGGATGTGCAGTACAGTGATTTTAGTGCACTTTTTCCGAACACGTTCCTATTTCGGTTAGGAATAGATTGATTCGAAGATGTAGGAAAGTTTAGGACAGGCCTAAACATAAAAATCCAGACAAAAAGTGCATTTTCACAGAAAAAATCGTATGGAACGTAAGAAATTATACTTATTAGTTATTAGTTAGTTAAAGTTAAAAATTATGATTATAAAATTAAAAATTAAATATAGTGAAATTATTATTTCCCTCACAGGGAAGAAATCTCAAACTTTTGAAGAAATTTTGAAACAATTTTTGAAAACAACCTCAGATTATTGGCATAGTCAGGCCGATACATAGTGAGTGTGGAATTTTTTGATTTCAATCAATTCAATTTCAATCTGATTTTTTCCAAATTATTTTATTATCCTTAATTATTCCCTGATTCTCTTGATTTCCCCCGAGAAAAGTAGGAAATTCGAAAAGAGCGAAACTACGGAATTGACGCAAAAATTATATGAACAGATTGAATTACCATTCTTTCACTTATCGCCTTCCTGAAAAACAAATCGTTCAATTTTGCAGTTGGGTAGAAGAAAATTGATGATGTGTTCATCGGTGAAGTGAACATATTAAAAGTGCAAACAGTGGCGAACATGTTTGTTTTCTTTTTTCTTTCTTTTTTTTTGGTGTTAGGTGTCTTTCCTTTGCTAAAAGATAACCGTTGCAGAAGGTGAGTGAACAATGTACGTTGGTCTTTAGAATGGTTTAAAAATTTCATTTTAAATTTTATTTTCTTCAATTTTAAAATGGTTTTCAAAATTTGCATTTGCTGTACGCAGATACACAATAATTAAAAATAACTTAAATACTTAAAAATACTTGTATATACTAAAAAAACTTAAAAATACTATACGGAACGGATACTTAAAAATAAAAAATTAAAATTGAAAAAGTTAAAGAATCAAAATTAAAATTAAATTTAAATTTAAATTAATTAAAACGAATCAAAGAGAGATTAAAAAATAAAAACTTTAAAAAAATTAAAAATTATAATTATATTATATTGTATTAAATTATATTGTACTATATTATATTACATCATATATGATGTTGAAAAAGTTAAAAAATTAAAATTAGAAAGCTTGCAATAATCTCAAACGACGTTATTCTGGAAAGTTGCAATAAATTCTGTTTCTATGCACATAGGTGCCGGAAAATTCACAACACTTCCAACGTTTCCCGGCAGCGTTCACCAGAAAAAAGTGCATCGTGGGTTGCTGCTGCTATCCCGTCAACGAGTCAGTCAGTGTCGGTCGGTCCCATCATTGACGACACGTACAATCTTCTTGGCCGTGTGTGTGTTCGGCAAAAAATTCGTGAACGAACTAGTCGCCGACAGGCTTTTGTAGCTCGTTCGGATGTGACGAGACGGACTTTGAGTTAATGACGATCGTCTCTTCGGAACCTAACAGAAGCAGCAGCAGCAGCAGCCAGCCACACTCTGCACTCCACATGCCATTGTCTCAGTTTTTTTTTCACCTCCTCCTGACCGACCAGATCCAGATCAGATCCGATATGATGTTCCTGTTCATCTCCTCTTTTACGTTGCCACGATCTCATGGATATTCCAGGACTTTGTGTTCACTTATTATTTTCCTTTATTTTTTACAGATCCTCTCTCCTGGTCTCCGTCGCATAAAAAAAAACGAAATGGCTCGAGAATCGCTTCCACGTCGACTTTTCCTAGCGTTCACATTTATTTTCATCTATCTATGGATTATTTTGTTTAAAGATCTCCCACGATTATTATTTCAAAGGCGAAAGAAGATTGAGAATCAGGTTAGTGATCTCTTGATCAGTGATCAATCAATGATTAGTCTTGCTGCACAGCTTTGAAATAAATTTCTCTAATTTTTTAGAAAAATGACAATGATCTTTGAGGGATTTTCTTTATGACGGTGATTTTGCTTCAATTTGACTCATTTACTCAAGAAAATTCTCTTCCTCCCCTCATTACAGTGAATTTCTGCTAGGTATTGGTTATGTAAATCCATGCAGCTTCCTACGCTGATCCCTCTTTCTAGATTAAAAAAAAATTGTGAGTTACAGAAGAAATACGTTAACTCGTCGAAAATTATCCTGAAATTCCCAATAGATGTGCAAGAAAGTTGAATCACATGAGAAAAATGCAAGATTTCTCATAAACTGCACTTCTATAGCGCATATTTGTTAGATGTTATTTTTTTAAAATTATTTTTAAAATTATATTATTTATTTGAAGCTATTTTTAAAACCGATTACCTCCGAAGGTCCCAGAAAAAAATTCCCGATAAATTTACTTTCAAAAAATCAATACTTTCAACTGTTCCTTTTGACATACTCCTAAATCAACCACAAACAGCAAAAAATTGCACTTGGTTTTACCTTCCTACTTTTAATTCTGACTACGGCGTACAAAATAAGTATAGGTATCAATAATAATGAGCAATTAGTAGCAATATTAATAAATAATAAGTGATTAGTAGTAATTTTTATTGATTGAATAAGAATATTATATAAAAATATAAATTTCAAGAAAAAATGTGAACTTATGCAGCAGCAGTTTTCTAAATGCCCACTTTTATAACCTTCTCCTATAATCTTTTTATCACAATTTTTTTCCTACAAAACAAAAAGTGAACAATTTTAAGGTTGTTGTGATCACCGGTGGAGCGATGGGAATCGGAAAAACCGTTTCTAAAATGATGGCCATACAGGAGAGGGCAAAAGTTTGTATTCTGGATGTTAATGAGGTGAGTTATTCAGGATATGCTTGTCAACCTGCGGGCACACACATCGAACAGATTAAGAAGTAGATATTTTGAAAATGATTCTTAAAAAATTAAAAATATGACATAATATCCATTCAACTACAGGAGAATAATATAAATAATATAATGAAAATATTTTAAAAAATCCAAGTATAAAAAGAATATGCATATACTACACAATGGCTACAGTAACGGACAATAGGACAAGAAATATTTTCCCATCAATGACTTTGCAAGATTTATACTTGAGTAAAAAAAAATCATGTGTTGAAAAATCAAAAAATCAATAATTCAATGGAATAAGTGTTACAAATGTTGAAAAACCATGCTAAAGAGGTCCTTGCTTAAACAATGCCTGAGGCGCTATAATTTCCAATCCTAACGGAGGTAATTCATTATTGTAATTGATGTTATTCCCACTCTATACGTATTTACCGTACTTTTCTTGGCTGGACTCAACCTATGGACTCTAAAAATGTGGTCATTGATGTACAGCGAGAACAACCAAATAAGGATGGAGGTCATTTTCTCTTCCCAGACGTTCAAGGAATGATCAGTCCTTAGTTCGCTGCCAGGCGATACGGTATATATGTAGAGCTCGCCCTTGCATTAACGGGGATCCATCCAGGATCCTTTGTCCAATTTTCATACTGTACTTATGATTAGGAGAATCTCAGCAATTTCAAATAGTTTTTCTGTGCATAAAATCACTAGGAACGTCCTCAACCTTTTCAAACAATTATGTACTTTACTGTACTTTACTACTTTAATCTACTTCCCGGATCACAGCCAAAAAGTACTACCGTGAGCTCTTTAATCTCGAAAATACGCCAGAAAAACATGAAAACGCGTTGTAAAAAGTGCTTGGCGAACTTTCCCGAATCGGGCATCGATTGTCCCTCTCACGTTCTTCAATCTTAAAGAGGATCTATTCCTGTAACCAGTAAAAGTGACTGAATATCTGATGAATTAGGTTTTTCCTCTAATGAATGAACGAGCTGCGCATGTGCGTACTTTCTCAGACATATTTCTCGACAGTACGGTTGTAGCGCAGTCGGTTAGAGGTTCCGCTGTGTCCGCACGATCGATCGGAGGTTCGAAGCCTGCCTGGTGCCAACCAAAGATTCTGTCCCCGCGGGACCGATAAATTACTGACAGAGTTGTCTCAGAGGAGAAAAACACATCGGCTAACACCCGCAAGTCATTGTATAGGCCAGATACACGTTCGTAAACCTCAAACGATTCTGAATTGAAGCGAATGCGTTGGTCCCGAACGGATTGATTGACACCTTATCCTTCACATTTTTATACTTTAGTTTTCAACAGAGCCTGTATGGAGTTAGTTAAATAAAGTAAAATGATAATAATAAACTAATACATTAAAATAATGACAAAATAGTAAAAATATAATTAAAATTTAGTTAAATTGAAGCATTTTTAGAAAGAGGGTCTGAAAACTGCCGAGGAGATCTGTTATGAAGGTGGAATTGCACATTTCTATAGATGTGATGTGTCGGATCCACAGGCATTGTGCTCCGTAGCCGAACAAATCCGAAAAGATCCACGATTAGGTTTGTTCCTTCACAAATAACAAAATAAATAAATAAACAAACAATAATAAATTACAAACAAATACTCAACAGATATATGTATTCAGGTACGGTCAATATTTGCATCGTAAACGCTGCTGTGCTGAAATTTGGTGAATTTGAGGATTTGACCTACAATGACTATAAATTGAACACGAATGTCAACGTTTTAGGGCACATTTATGTGAGTTTGAGTGGATTTTTTTTGTCTAAATAAAGAATTTTTCCTACTACTTTACTTTTTTTACAATTTTGTAATTTTATATTTTTTACTATTTTATTTTTATTATTTTTTTACTATTTTTGCTATTTCAGACCATAAAAGCCTTTCTGCCAGAGATGATCGCCGCTAAACGAGGACAAATCGTCTCCATCGGCTCTATTTGTAGTTATTATGGGGAACGTTACGGAACAGCTTACTGGTTTGTAATTTTGACTTAGTTTTACGTAAATAAACATCAACAATCGTCAACAACTCGAAAAAAAAACAAGAATTTTGTTCAGCTCTGCAAAATTCGCATGTCGTGGTTTTATGGAAGCGTTGCAAATGGAAATCATTGAGAAAGGCCTTTTCAATAAGATTATTCTCACCTCAATTTTTCCGTACTTCGTTAAAACTGGTTTTATCGAGAACCTGGAGGAGCCATACAGCACGTACGTTGCGTTTTTCCCATAGGAAAAGTCTTTTTTCATAGAAATTATGGAGCGTTCTCAGATTTTTCGACGTTATTCCCCTGGAGAAATGTGCTCGTGAGGTTGTGGAGGCGATTCTCAAAGAAAAACAGACTCACTTCATTCCAGGAAGTATTGGTCCGCTTTGTGTGTTCTTGAAGTGGTAAGCAGTTGAATATTTCTTAATTAAAATCCAAGCAACTCATTCTTTATTTAAATAATTTACACTAAAGAATTTAGTTAAGTTATTCAAACAAACAATTAGAAGTAATAGTTGTTCAAATAAATAAGAAATGTTAAATTTAAATTTAACATTTCTTATTTATTTGAACATTTAATTTAAAGAGACCGGTTTTTCATTAATTTCTCTCAGAAGATGAATAAATAAAATAATATAGAATAAAAAAACTTCATTCAAATTACTCAAATAAGTAATTAATAATTGTTTTAATTGTTCAGTGTCAATTAAGAATTGTTCAAATAATTCAAGTAAAAAAATAATTCAAATCACTCAAACAAATACTTAATAATTGTTCAAATAATTCAATTCAAAAGTTAGAGCGTGTGTAAAGCGACCGGCTTTCATCGGTTCGCCTCAGGAGATGAATAGGAGCCTGATTCGTGACTGCACGCTACTTTAGTTAACTTTCAAGCGTTTTCTCGTTTTCCAAGAGAACATTGCTCCATTTAATTGCACAGTTCAAACGTTATAAAAAAGTGAATGTTCAGTTTTTAAAAAAAAAAGTGTTTTCCCTTCCATGTTTCTCGCAGATCATAAAAACTATTTCACCGTTCCTTAATTTCAATTCAGTTCCAACGATTCCTTAAGTTTTCTTACGCTATAAGAGTAAATACTAATAACAAACAATAATAAATTAGTCAAATAATAATAAATATCAAGCAATCATAATATGTAAATATGATAAATTCATATCTACAGTGATAGATGATACTTTCTTTCTTGTTTTTATTTATCGTATTTCCATACCAAATGAAAAATTCTTCTCTGGAGAAATTTGTCCATCTGTCAGTGCAGATACTAAAAAAAACTGTTCTTAACCACCACTAATTTCTGCTATTCTACTGATTTAAATCAAAATTTCCGCTTGCTAGAAAATTTCTTACATTAAAGGTATCACCCCACGAATTTGGAGTGGTACGTACGGGTTTCAGGTGGATTATGTCTATACGGGGTCGTAGATTATGGAAAGGGGGTGATTCCGTCCATTTCTTCCTAATTGCCGCAGAAAACGGCGCGGAAGATGCGACGCATGCACAAGGCTGGCGCGCTCCAATCGAACTCGTTGTAGAAAATAGCGCCCCGGAACGCTCGAAGCCGCAACTTTAGGGCCGTTTTTTTTTACGGCAATTAGGAAGAAATGGACGGAATCACCCTTCTCTACATAATCGACGATCCTGTATACGAATGCTCCACCTGAAATCCGTACCACCTCAGATTTGTGGGGTGATGTCTTTAAATTCGCCCACAGAATTCGTCGTTCACTGTTAGTGGACCATTATCTCCTACGGATACCTTTTTTCTTACAGTTTCGTCACAAGATCAATTCTTCCGTATGCACGGAAAGTGTTCAACTTCTCCTACGAACCGAGAAGAAAGATGAGCCGTGTCATCGAGACTTGAAGACTCGTGTTAGTGAAATCGTGGAATCCGGAAGAAGACCACATTTGTCAAGTTATATGTGCATAAGTGTAGTGAAATGCGTTTTTGTGTGTGTATTTGCTGTGGGGGCGGCAATTAAGCTTTAGAAATGGACGGATCGTCGCGGGATCCTCAACAGACCATCATTTCATGACATGAGTATTTCTATTTGCCATTTCATTCTTCTTTGTTTCAAATGTAATTTTAAACTGAAACTTGTAGTTATCAAGTTTATTTTCTGTACATAATGTCTAGTTTTTTTTTCTCCTTTTTCTTTCTGTATAGGATTTTTGTTTGTATTTAAACGTACTATTTAAAATTTCATATCAACAAAGTGTCGGCATAAATGAAAATTCCGTTGCCTATTTTACACAACAAATCCACTACATCATATACAAAGAAAATAGAAAAATGATCAACACAGGTGTGAATACGGTAGCTGGTGGTGCCGAATCCGGTTTCCCAGCCGCCACTTTATCGCCACCTTCAAAACCGAGCATACTTCCCTTTCGCAGATGGTCCAAACGCTTATTTTCCTCATCTCCAGACTCCTTCTCGTCATCCTTCGGCAGAACTTTACCGATTTCTTCAACTCCTTCACCTACATTTGGAGTATTCGGCGAATCCTCATCAAGTGAATCCTCATCTTCGAGTTCTGTAGCTCCTCCCTCGGAGGAGTCAAATTCAGCTTCATACGGTTCCAGTGGATTTTGTTCGCCTGTTTCGTCGTCATCTTCATCCAATTCCTGACCAGGCGAAATCGAATCAATATCTTTGTTTTCTAGTTGAGACTCATCGCCTATATTTTTAGAAGAATCGGATTCCTTGGATTCCTCTGCCGGTTCAGTCAGTTCATCATCCACTTTCTGACCGACGTCTGCTCCGATTTTACTATCGTCAATTTCTTTAGCAGCGGTGAAGATTTCGTGAACAACTTCTTCAATCTTTTCATCTACATTTTTTGTTGTATCCGCTGCTTCCAAATCATTTTTTAAAGCGTCCCCTGGCTGTAGACGATTGTCAAAATCTGTTAAATTGAGTTTCGTGGCCTGTCGTGGAGCCTCGACCTTTTTACCACTTCTTGCCATTTCGGAATCACCTCTATCCTCCCGGGAATCGACGTAGTCGCTTGCTGTCGGTAGCTGTTCGGCCTGTTGTTCGTCACCTTCTTCGTCGTACACAGTTTCATCGTTACCTCCTTCTTTATCAGACTCCGATTGCACTTCTCCAGTACTTGTCGCCGGCTCCAACACTTTCATAGATGTGGAATCTGAAAGGATTATAAATAATTGCCTCTAGCAAAGGCTCGAGAGCTACCTCTGGGTTTCTTGGCACATATAAAAATTACGATTAGCATATTAAAAAAAATTACAGGTGAAAAAAGGTCTATGGTTTTCAGTGTCTCCATAGCAAGAGTAGGTAAACATCAGTAATCTCAGGCTGGGAAAAAGGTTTGAGAGGAAATTGGATAGACTAGAACTCTTAAATATCTTTAAGTAATAAATAATAATTAAATATAAGTATAAATAATAAATTTTTTAAATTGTTCTAGAATGCACTCCATGTTTTTCCGCAAAAGTTATATAAAAGTGCATACTCATTCCTGATTTCAATAACGATAGGGATTTCAAAAATTCAGCTTCGAAACATCGCCTTCTACGGGTGACGTGACACTTCTTCAGCCTCAACAGCAGTTACGAGCATCGACAACGCGAGGAAACGAGGAGAAACCTCGATGTTCTCACTCAGTACATAAATCTTTGTGTATTTAATAACTTCATCGGAAAAATATCGTCGTTCTACAATTCTGTCAGGTTTATACTTCCTGTTTTAACGCTTTAGAGACAGCATACCACAAATCTGACGTGATAAGGGAATCCCCGGGAAAAGCTAGGGATGTGGCTGCACATCTGCGGAATCCGGGTTTGCCCCGCTCGTCTCTCCTTAATCGTCATGGAAAACACCGTGGGAACCAATTTAGCTCCTACGAGGTACGTTAGAACGCGTCACACTTCTACACGCTGCGGTTCCCTTAGCAGCGTAACATACCTGGCTCGCACGTGGATGCGTGACGTACGCAAGGGTGACGCGTTGTGGGGGAAATCGTCATGAAAAAAAAGACATCTTCGTCTTCCACACCGTTTACATCCCTCAAGCTTTTCCCACGGATTCCACCACCACACCAGATTCCTGCTATGCTGCTCCTAACGGTTTGATCGGGAAGAACACCTCATCGTCGTGGATTCAGATCCTCATCGTCGAAAAGAACACCACAATTTAATCGAAAAATTCAGAAAAGTTTAGCAGAACCATGGAAATTTTTCGCTACTCTACAGTTATATTTATTAAGATCATCAATATACCACGCATTTCGATTACGCGTAGCCATTCGGAGGTAGTAGAACAAGGATTTTTCATTACAGGATTATCCATACAGGGAAGTTTCAACGAAAACAGACAAACCTAGTGTGATTTGTGGATTTCGCGCATCGCCGACATCCATTTGAATTTGAAGTGGACGAACGAGGTGTTCGAAACCTAAATTTTTTAGATTTTTTAAAATAATAATTTAATTTTTAATTTCTTCTTTCAATTTTTTTTAACTCCTAAGTTTAATCTACCAGCAAATTTTTCCGAAAATAGGAATAATTTTAAAAATTAAAAGAATCATCCGTTTTTCATCATTTCTCAGGTTGAATTTCTGCAGGACCACTGCATCTATCGATCCAGTGGGTCGGTTCAATTACCTATTTTGTAGATACATTCGATTTTTGGGTATCCAGGAGAATACGGAAGTACAAATCTATGCTTTACCAGTGAATAGTGAATCGAATTTAGTCTGTGCGCTGCCCTGTCGCTTTTTCCACTCCAGCAACGTCTTGCGCTTCTTGGCATACCTCATCAGGGTCCATAAACAGGTTCGTGGTGTGAGATTAGTGCGTCTTATGCGCAGATCGTCATCATGGCGTTATTCTGTCTTTGCTTAGAGGGTTCACCGCAGTTTGTTACAAATTTACGTGAATAAATGCAGCGGAATATTCGGGAAAAAACGAGAAAAAAAAATGCTGAAGAAAAATTCTACGGGAAATTCTCCTCACAGAGTGGATAAAGTGTCTGGCGTTAATCAATCCGCTTGGGATCCGCCACCACCACGTTCACTTCAATTCGGAATCGTTTGAGATTCACGAACGTGTTGCTGGCCTAAACAATGACTTGCGGGTGGCTAGCCGATGTGTCAAGTCAGTGTTTTTATCCTCCCAGACAAGTCTGGTACCAATTTATTGGACCCGAAGGGATGAAGGGCTTGGTGAGCACTAGGGCGGATTCGAACCACCGATCCATCGTGCGGGCAGCGGAACCTCTTACCGCCTGTGCTACACCCGCCCGCGTTCTTCACATTGTGATAAAAATCGCAGTTGCTATGCTATTTGTCGCTGAAGCTGAACGTTCGTCCATTCCGTGCCAAACATCTCTGTCTTATTTTTCTCATTTTGTGGTGAGTAAAAAAATAATTGCTAGAAAAATTTGCCTCTGAGTGAAGAAAGTTTCAGAAACAGAAACTTAAAAAAAAATAATCAAAGTAGCGACGGAGGCGCCTCGTTGAAAATCCGCAGCTTCTGTAAACTACGGTTCCTCAACGAGGCCGACCATGTGCTCCCGGACATTCCTTGCCGCATATCTCCAGAGTGCTGCGGAATAGAGACTCAGAGATAGATCATCCCTCCAAAGAGAGAAAAAAGGGGTGGGATTGGGGAAGAGAGAGAAAAAAGATAAAAAAAAACTACGACATACGACACAATCTTCGCAGCTCCACTTTACCTGGAAGAATCCTGCCTTCATCGTCAACAGGCACGAGGACGTTACCATCTGCGTCCACTGTTCCTACACGTGGATCATCGATGGACATATAAATTTCATCCTTAACGAAATTATTTATGGGAAATTTGTTATTTATATCAATTATTTATGTCAAACAAAACCTTATAATTTGAAAATTATAAAGTCAGGTTGAAAATTTTAATCTTGAATAATTCTTGAATTGTAATCTAATGAGGAAAACATTTTAAAAAAAAGAGAGTACGATATACCTCTGCTTCATATTCCAAAGGGAGTGGTGGAAGATCTGGTCCTTCCCGGAGAGCTGTTCCTGGATGAATTATTTGTGTGTTGCCATCTGAAAACGAGGAAAAAAAACAGAATCACAATCAGAATCAATCACAGAATCTACTTTCTTCACTTCAAAAAATCCAAACGATTGCTCCTCCAACAATTTTTTTAAATTATCGGTACATTGATTCCAAAGGTTAGATTGGTGCACAAAACTAGGATGATACACTGTAAAAGCGAAGACTTACATCGAAGTGGAATTCATTCGCATTTTTGATAATTTAATTACCCTGCTCTGATAAGGATTTTTGAGTAATCGGAATACTGAGCTGCTACCCGTCGACAGCTAAACTGTAAAGGATAAAAAGTCAGCCGTTACTCAATCCGTTTGGGACCGGCTCCGCCATTCACTTCAATTCAGAATCGTTTGGGGTTTAGAACGCATATCTAAGCTAAAAAATAACTTCGGTGGGGGGCTATCCGACGTGGTCAAGTCTGGGTTTCCATCCTCCCAGACAAGTCTGGCACCAGTTTATAGATACCGGAAGGATGAAAGACTTGGTTTGCGCTAGAGCGGATTCGAACTTCCGATTGATCGTGCTATCACAGGGGGACCTCTTACCGACTGCGCCACACCTGTCAATAGCTAACTACTACTTATTTCAAGAGATTTCAGCCTGTGGTGATAAATCGTTTAGGGCAGTTCTAGAACAGAAATGTCCTGAGCGGTTGCCCTGCTCACGAACAAGTCCCGTCAAGCAGAGATTTCCTCAAACCACTATCTAGAGATGAGTTTAATCCATTTATCGCAAAAAAAAAAAAAACTAATTAAACCTTTTTCTTCACATAATTGATAATATTAGTTGTTGTATATTTATTTCTTATTTTTGCAAAATTCCACATATTATCTAGTCACGAGAACTTGGAGAAAACCGGTTACAATTGTTAGATGTGAAAGACACGTTGGTATTTTTATTCGATCT
The DNA here is from genome assembly GCF_031761385.1 of Necator americanus. Classification (NCBI taxonomy): domain Eukaryota; kingdom Metazoa; phylum Nematoda; class Chromadorea; order Rhabditida; family Ancylostomatidae; genus Necator; species Necator americanus. The sequence goes on from NC_087374.1 coordinate 2,427,376, forward strand.
TCCTGGTGCTGTTTTATCCCATTTTTTCCATGAAATTTTTCATTTATATTTCATGGAAAAAAAACTAATTAAACCGTTTTTTTATTCTAATTGTCCTCTTCATCGATGATGGCTTTCCGCACTTAATTTCGCATTTCTATAATTTTCTATTCCAAATAATGCATTGTTTTTCCTCTTTTGTTTCTCTTTCTCAACTATGGAGCGTAACAATTTATCATGCAAGTGTTGAAGGTGTTAAATTGAATAATCTGGGTGTTTTTTCCTCTCATCTTCGCAACGAACTCCTTTTCTCCTCAAAATTTCCAAAATAGCAGAAGGATAAGGACTAAAGAAGACAAATCAGGTAAAAAACACCAGGATCTACCGATTTCATCACCCTCGAGGCTCCAGATGCTTCGGGATTTTTCCCCGGTTTTTTTTTACGTATCACATCCTTAGCGCCGAGAGAATTTCTGCAGCTATGGTACTAGTAGAAATACTGTCTCTCTGCCATCTTTTCAGAATTTAAATGTCATTTTTCCCCGGTCAGTCGCTACTAACCGCATTGTTTCATGTGGAATGGCATTATCTACACGTTGAGAGAAGAGAAGAAGAGAAACAAGAGAAGGGAAACAGTTAGAAAAATGTCAAAACACCTCGATATAGCCAGAACGAGTTGAATTATTTTGTTTGTTTCGATCAAAAACTTAAAATTGGTCGTTCTGCAAAAAATATTGTACTGAAAAACCATGGCACTTCACTGGAAATCACGGTACTTCAGAAACACCTATAAAACACCTTAAGGAAATGAAATCCTAACTTTCGAGGAGCGCTGAGGACGTTCCAGAAGCTTTCACATCCACATACTCCTTGTGACATTTGAAGGATCAGTATGAGTCCCAAAAATTGAGGACTACAAAATATGCTTGCAAAAACAAGAATCTTTCGTGTTTGCAAAGGAGAGGCTCTGACAGAACAAAGGAGGTGTTAATCCTGGAAAATCATGGTTAAATTGGAATATAGTATAAGAAGGTCCCATCATGTCGAACTATATAAAATAGGCTGAAAATCAGCTCCTGCATCAAAATTTTTGAAACCTTTAAAAACCGGTATCTAGAAGAAGAACTATAGTATCCAGTGGACACGAGAGACTTCCAGAAAGTTCTACACTCTATCACTCTAACTGGTAAACTCGAGAACACCTAAAAGCTATCATCTTGATAATCTACGGACTTCTTCCATAATTTGGTTGTCAAATGTTCTGCTAACATGCATTTTTTTTTCATATTTCAATTTACTCCTAAGAAAAATAACGTTTCCATTGCGAAAGGGTTACGGAAACGTTATGTTCAAATAAAAAAAATTAATAACTAAGATGAAAGACAACGAAAAAACCTAAACCTCTCTCTACGAGGTAACATTTAGAAAGGATCAATTTGAGTGATTTCGCGAAAAATCCCAGATTACAGTAAAATGCATTTTTTCCTTCAAATCAACGTTTCTCAAACTATCAAAAGTACATTCGAGCATTCTGGTTTCTCAGTTGCAATGAATTTAAATTCTCCAAGAACGGCATTTAGGATTCAGCGTTGTAACGTATCCACGCAGCCACAAATATGTACGAAACTACACTAATTGCCAGAAGATTTATTTTCTTCTAGTTCAAAAAAAAAATGTTTCACACCTGTTTGCTACATAGGAGTGATTTCCATGAAATTATCCGTGAAACATGGTGAAAATAATTTTTAAAAAAGTGTTCGTAAGTGCGTTCTACCGAACATTACCATAACATTTTTAACGATTTGAGAAATCAAAAGAAGGATTCCAAACACTTTGACGACATTGATGTAGAATCCGCATTTGAATGTATATCTTACAGTAACTTTCAAAAATATCCACACAAACAATACAAAATATCCAAAAAAAAATGAAAAAAAAACGTATTGCCGCCTAAAGGGTACGATAAACTCGTGTATCGACTAATCCAGCATCTCGGAAAACGTAGAATTACGAATCAAATATATGTGATGTCCAAGAGATGTCCAAGAGAAAGAACATTTTCGATGTTAACGTATGAGAAATTGTTAAAGATATGATCTTTTTCCCGTAAACCTAAGAAAAAGATAGGTTCACTTCAAATTTCATGTAGTAATATTTCATATCTCGACGACAAATCATATTGTTTTCGTGGTTTTATGTTGTTTGTTGTCCCCTCCCTACTCGTCCTTTAATTATTTTTTCACCTTCACGAGAAAATAGAGTAGAATCAATGTCTTAGTGATCGAAATCAAGGAATTCACACAAGCTGGATTCAACGACGATGAGATTGGAAAAAAGTTCAATCGAAGTCCATGTAGTTTGTCCACGAAATTATTGAATGTGAGTTATGAAAATATCTGGATTGTCCACGAGTTCTAATAGAAAACGATAAGCAGAATGGTGTCAGATAAAAGTATGATTTTAGGTCTTCTCATACGCTGAATTAGTAAGTACAGGAAATAGCAAACATTAAATAGCAAAATCTTGCGCTATTGAATTTAATGAGACAATTCCTTTATTATGGGGATGATGGTTTCGTGCACTGTAGAACACATAAAACTACGGATTTTAATCAATGTCATTTTTCGCAGTCCCAGTTTAACGAATATGCGCCTTCGATTGAGGTAAAGAATGAAGAATAAAAGAAAAAGTGTCTGACGTTAATCAATCCGCTTGTGATGCGCCCCAACGTTCACTTCAAATCAGAATCGTTTGAGGTTCACGAACGTGTAACTGGCCTACACAATGACTTGCGGGGGCTAGCCGATGAGTCAAGTCAGTGTTTTTATCCTCTCAGAAAAGTCTAGCACCAATCTATCGATCCTAAGGGATAAGGGATGAAAGGCTTGTTGAGCACTAGGGCGGATTGGAACTTCTGATCGATCGTCCGGGCAGCGGAACCTCTAACCCACTGCGCTACACCCGCCCTCGATTTGAGTAAAGCAAAGGAAAAAGATAACGTCACAGAGGAAGAACGCGCGATGCGGCAGGAGCGTCGCGTCACCACGAATGAACATTCAGCGTAGAGTATGTGTAGAAGCGACTTCACTCTCGGATCTTCTAGACAAAAAAAAGAAAAAAGAGAGAGGTAATGAAAATACAACAGAAAAAAAAAACGCTCAAAAATATCATATTGAGCATTCGAGGAATTGTGAAAGATTTCGGTGTAAATGGAAAAAGTGCTGAGTGAAGCACGCACCAATAAAAACATCATTTCAGTGGAAATCAACAACAACAAACTTATCAAACGTGAAATGCACACTTAAGCAAAACGGCTGTTCAAAAGAATCATCAACAATTCTGACGGGCATCAGAGTACGTTCAACTCACCTCTTCTTGATCTACGGAATGCATTGTGTAGTGGAGAAGCAAAACTTCCTGAAAATTCCACTAATCCTGAATAATCCTGATACATTAGCAAAATTCTGTGGATTCATTTGGAGCGGATCTGATTTCTATCGTATAGTCGACACAAGCAGAATGAACCGAGGATAAAATAGAATCAAAAAAGGAGTTTGCTAGCTTCTCAAGGATTTTTTCCTCGTCGAAAGTAGTAGCGATAGAAGCTTACCTGTGACGAGAAATTGTAGAAGAAAAAGCGTCGATGGGTGCATGTTCGAACTGCACTGCTTATCTTCATCGAAGTAATGCGAGCCGTCCGTTCGAACGACTCGTGCTTATCGCCGCCGACATTTCTCTTCAGCGCACAGAAGAAAGCACCCCAGCAGCATCCTCTTCCGCCCAACATAAAACGTTTACATTTTATCTTCTTCCAGACACGTGTAACAATCCATATCCATGATTTCTATTATAAGGCAGCACTAGAGAAAATGTCTTGGATCCATGAAAAATCTCCCTCAAGGTATTAATTAATCGTTATGTTTCCGACTACTTACTCTAGTTATCCTGAGACAGCCTGGGAAATAAATCATTGATGAGCAAAATAATCCTTGATGAGCAAAAGAGAAATCCAGATATAATGTTAGGTTTTCATGCTAGATTCTTGCACAAAACAAAACTAAAGTAATCCCCTTTACTTCCAGAGAATTCATTATTTCTTCACTTGACCCAAAGCTCATGTAAATGCCTCTCTCACTAATTATCAATTTTCCTGGATACAGGAAATCTTTATTTTGCAATGAGAAAAAGACTCACAACGCTGAATCCGGTGGAAAATCGCTTAATTTCAAGGGCTCACTTCTTTTTTTCTTTTTTGTCGCTTGCTTAGCGGGTGTCTCACTTTTAATCCGTTGGTTTCAAATCAACTGAAAAATCGTTGAGTTTATTTTTGAAGTAAGCTTCAAAAAATACTTGAGAATAAACAAAAAGATCGGTCTTAGACATGCAACAGTACGAAAAGATACATGTAAGATAAAACGATTCGATGTGCAATGTACTTAAAACGGGTAAAGTGTAGCTGGGGGACTCAACCACACTCTTTTTTCTGGATATAAATAACTAGACCAAATGGGGTCTAAAATCTAAGCATTAGTGTTAGAGGATTCATGATATGTAAGCTAAAGTTATTAAGAGGAAACAAAAAAGTTAGAGCCTCCAAAACGAAAAAAAAAAACGAATGAAAATGAATGAAAACCCAATGGAATGAAAGCACGTGAGTTGTTTCAAAAAACAACAGAAGTACGGTCAGTCATCCTAGAGTACTGTTCTAAAAACAAAAATAGAGCTGCTGTAGTTATAGTCGGGTCAAAACATCATGAAGTACGGTGTAGTTGCGTAAGCGGTCCTGCTCGCAGCTGCGCGGTGGAGATAACGGTTGGAATCGACGCGGGACCATCGCGAACTATAACGATGAGCGGTGCTAGCATGAGTCCTTCCCCGATTCTAACCGCTACGCTCCGACGCGCCACTCCAAGCGCAGCCGCATGCGCAGCTGCACCGTGCTTCATGTCGTTACGACCCTACTATACCTATGTGGTTCTAAAATGTTGTAGGGCCAAAACGACATGAAGCACGTACGCAATTGCGTACGCGGCTTCTCCAGAGGCGCTCCGGTGGAGCGTAGCGGCTGGAAGCGTGGTGAAACCCTTGCTGGCACCACCCATCGCTGCCGTTTGCGGCGGTCCCAACTCGGTCCCAATTGCTGCATCCACCGGACCGTTTCGGAAGCGTACGCAAATGCAGCGCAACTAAACTCGCGATTCATGTCCTTTTGAGACGACGATACGCACTTGTATTCAGTGTGCACAAGTAGAGTTGAAAATGTCATCAAATTTTGAATAAATTCTCTATTTAAAGTTTCAGTTTTCCTGCGGATTATTCTGACAAGATCGCGCAAAAAAAAAATTAAAAACCACAATTTAAAATACATGGTTCCCTCAGTTCAAAAAAAGTAACAACTGTTTTCAAATATCCAAGGATCTTAGAAATATTCAAATATGAAAACAAAAAAAAAATAGAAATATGACAAATGAATAATTCGATTCTTTACGTATGCAGTCTAACACAAAGTTTTTTCTGCTAATTCTCTAGTTTTCTGAGAATAACGGAGTAATTAGCATGAGCCGAAAACTCAGCGATTTCAGACTGCTTTAAAACTTCCAGTTCGACATTTAATACAGCACAACACAATTGAAGTCCAAATAAACATATAGAACATGAAAAAAAAAACAAACAAACAATACTGAGCAGCGTTAACCACCACCGCGCTCGGTTTCAGTTTAACGCAAACAAGTCTTCGCGCCAAGTTTGGATTCCTTGCTCCAATCTTTCCTTGTCAGCATTGTTGTCATTGGAGAACGACCGCGACCATGATGCAGTTTCTGAAGATTTACGGTCATAGTATCCTTGACGACTATGAAGAGGTGAGTATGGATAAACTTTGGTGCAGGATGGCGGGAATGGTTGAATTCCGCCATAGCCCCCGTTGCCGTTTGGGCCGGATCAACTACTTTATCAGCATAAGTTTGGACATAATCCAACATTCTTATTACGCTCCTGAAGCGCTGAAAGACAAATTCCATCTATTTTAGTTATCTTTTATTTTTATTCTTTAATTTTCTTCCTTTTATTTTTTATTTGTCTTCATTCCTGATGCTTGGACTAACGCTGTGATTGACTTTAAATTCATGACCAGTGTGTCTTTCGCTTTGCTACCAGATCTCGTGGCCTGCAGTCGTAGATGTGAATCCTGCGCCGTTTTGTTTCTCACTAGTGAATCGTATAATTTTCTCATGTGAACACCTTGAACTATTTCAAACACTGAGTCACAATTCTTATAAAATTTCATTAATCTGTTCAAATATCTTCTGTCAGCGATTGACTTTTGTGCACAAATTTTCTTAAAGGAATTCGAGAGAAAGGATGGAATTGTACTTCGATATTATTTTGGATTTGAAGCAAGGACGCCTGAATTATTCTAGATTTACATGATACAATGATGGAACCTGAAATAATCAGTATACTTTTCAGAGTCACAATGTCATTTGGAAAACGAAAAAACGAGGTCAGAACGCACAAAAGTATGAAAAACCAATCACAATAAAAAAAAAAACTATGGTGTAAGATACAATTAAAATTGGCACCTCTTATAAAAGACACGGAGATCACAGATGGATTAACCAAAGAGAATATTACCTAAACAAAACAAACAATGCCTTGAACATACTTCAAGAAAAAGAGGAATCATTAACAGGTCCTTGTGTTGTCAAAAGACTTTTCAGGTCCATATAATGGCTTGCTCTACAAAGCATGCTTAAAGTGGAAAGGTCAAAGTTTTCTTCTTGGGATATCAATGAAATGTTGAGGAGTGATTCCAGAGACGATTCCTTCATGACGCTGTGTACCTAAGATTAATAATTAAAATTATCAAGAAAATGATTAAATGTAAAAGGTGGGAAACTGACATTCCAATCTTCGGCGACTCTGGAGACTTGACATTCCTTGTCTTCGGTGCATGCAGCCGTCTTCTCGAATGCGGGCGTTGCCGAGGAAAGGCGCGGTACTGGATCGAGACCTTAACAAAGAAAATAATATTCCAGAAATTAGAAACAATACAATCGAAGTAAACTAGTTAGATCCAGACTAATAAACAGCCCATAACAAACACATCTTCTAGGTAACTATTTCGGAAATAGTTACCATATGAGATCTACATGTATTTTTTAGCAACTACTTCAGGCTCGAATCCATCGGAACAACAAAAAGTAGAGAAAAGTGAAGTTTCGGTTGATAAAGCATCTACCTTGTGGATCCATGAGCATCTGACTGGGCATATGAGCAAACGATCGCGAACAAATATCAACTCCAACGCCACTGGTCGAAGAAGTACCGAAAACCGATGCAGCAGCTCCAAATCGCCCGACAGTTTTCCATCGCATGTCATTTCGAGGGAAATTCACCTGTAAAAAGTAGTGTTTTACTATTTCGAACTGGTTCAAACTCCTAGAAACTGAACCCACTTTCTTCGTATGCAGTAAAGGCCCAGGAGGCAGAGTGGTGTTTACGCCGGTCATTTCAAGGTCTACCGTTCCGGAGAGCGACACGTTATGGAGCTGGAAGCTGCTTTGCAGGTTTTCTTGACGCTGCAACAGCACAACTGAGTGTTAGTTTATTTAGTTTAGTGAACCTTTGCCAAACATAAGCTAAAGAAGCAGTGGAAAAATAGAAACAATAACTTTTTTCAAAACTATTGGTCCTACTTTTCCGGTGTTTTTACAAAGGTTACGATACACCAATATGAATCATTCAGAATCTACTAGAATATGTTCTAAATGAAAAAAAGACACTGACGCAGACGAAATAAGAGAATGATCTCTTCTCCATCGTGGACAGTAGAAATCAATTAGTTGAAATAAATTAAATGAACAGTCAACCTACTAGACTTTGTATTTGAGCTTCCAACTCTTGTATTCGTTCATCTCTCCTGCTCATTTCAGAAGCATGCTCTTTTTCCTTTGCTATTAACTGAAACATCACTAAAACTGACTAGGTAATCATTAGTGGCAGTCCTGGCTCACCAACCTGGTCACGTGTAGCAGCGGCAGCGCGTTCTTTCTCTCTTTCCAAATTCTCCACACGATTTTTCAGCATTAAAACTTGACCATTGTGGTGGTAGTCATTCTTTTCCTTAGTTAAGAGATAGGAAAATGAAACAGTTGAAGAACACGTAAGGATTTTTAGCATACACGCTATCAAAAACGGAAAAAAATCTCAAGATTTGTTTCACAGTCCAAGAAAAGGATTTCAAAGTCCTTCCGACACCGTAACCAACTGATTACTGATCTTATACGCAGCGATTACCTGTGCATTGAAACGACGTGGAGTGCCAATAGTCGCTGTCCTGGAGAATGGTTTCCTCCCGCTGGTCGCACAGTCGGACGCTGGGGCACGTGTTGGAGAAGTTAAAATTGACACATTTCGTCCACCAAAACTGGCAGCGGCTGGAGTATTTTCATTACACTGACTGCCCCCTCTTCTTTGCATTATTGCCTCTGTAATGCAACCGCTGTCAGAAAATCTCTTTCACTGATGACTACGAGCAGAGACGTACGGGTGATCTGGCTAGGTTCGGCAAGGACCGGATCGTTGAACGAATCATCTGAGTCAGCAGAGTCTTCGTCCTCTTCGAAACAATCAGCTCGAGCCCTCTTCTTTGGTGGAGGAGATCCAGTGAAGTAATACGACATTTCTTATATCTACCAATCAGGAATATAAATAAATGTTCAAAAAAAAAAAGAAAAAAGAAAAACGGCAGCGCAAGAGGTAATTGGTTATACACTTCGACCACACAACATGTTAGACTTCATGTTTATTATAACAAATATAACAAGCACAGATAACAAACTACCTTCAAACACTAACAAGAAACAAATTCACAAAGATCACTGAGCTCTTCAATTATCACAGAAACTAAGTAACCAAACATGTCTAATCGACGGTAAGATATCGGCCGAATCTTCCACACACCCTTTAGGGGAATGAATCCCAGACAAGGAAAGACACTTTGAAAATAAGGTCAACTAGAGATGCCCAAATCCTGATAAAGCAACGTACAATCCCAAATTCCATGTAAAAGCTACTTTAGGACTTTTGAGAGAGAAGTAAGAGAACAAGATGAGAATAGTTAACTATTGGTGATCACTAGCAAAAAGATGCTTCACGGTTCCTCGGATAATCTTTGATGTTCATTGATTTGATCCCGAAAATATTCAATGGTCTTTTTCAGTCCTTCCCGCATCGACACCTGAACAAAATTCAGAACTCAATGAGAAACAACATTCTTGAATAGATCCATGACACGCTACAACTATTGTAAGTGACCCTTAATCAACTGAGTCAGTTCGCAAAAGGAATAATGGGGAAAATATCTTGATCTATATCTAGCTGCTTATAGGCAGCGTCGCCTCAATCGTGGAATCGTTAGAACACAGCTACCTAGCACAACAAGAAAAGACTTTTGTCGAAACCTAAGTTTGAAAAAATAGTGTTATTCTGGTTGTGGGCTAAAAAAAACGACAGAAGCTCCGAGAAAGGATGCTCGAAAACCAAATCGACATGCAATTTCCCGACCTACAACTATTGTAAGTGACCCTTAATCAGCTGGGGACACTGTAGTCAGTCCTCATAGACAAGCTGCGAGCCTACATATCCGCAATTCGCCCTATCATGATGTTCAGATCGGAGACATGGGCAGCACTATCAACGATGATGGAGAAGCGCAACTAAATGGAGTAAAAGATAAGACGAATGCTTGACACTGTAGTCAGTCCTCATGGACAAGCTGCGAGTCTACCTATCCGCAATTCGCTCTATCATTATCAATTAATTTAATTTTGATTAAAGTTGTGCCTAAAAATGAGTTTATACAAAAACGGATATGGTGTAGCGGTAGATGACACGTGGAAAACATCAGCACATTGCCCGTCTTTCTGAAGTAGTCATAAAAAACCGTCTTCAAATCTTTAGTCACAGTATAAGAAGACCATCTGATCACTTTGTTCATTTTGTTTATCCTGTGGATGCTCCCAGACTCAAACTAGAAAAGGCCACCTAGCCGTAAAGAAGGTTCTGAACGGAGGTGGTAAGAAGATCTGAGGACAATTGGCGTTGACAGGCAGTTCAGTCGAGACGTAAAATTGTGCCTCTTATGGAAAAGCGACAGAAAGTGGCTAGATATCTATGCGAACCCTAGCTGAAGATCGAACAGGATGGGCTCGGATATGTTTAAGGACGATACACAACGCCGAAGATGCAGAAAGAAGCGCTAGCCCATAACGTATCCTCGCCGTTTAAATCAAGTATCCAAATAATTGGACCTCATATCCGAAATGCACTAAACTTCTCCGGTGTAATATGAAGAAGGATACCTATAACAGCTTGTTCCTGTTTAGGAAAACGCTGCAGGAAATATACAAACTTGAAAAGGCAGAGAAAGACCTGTGCAGACTACCATTCGTTATCTTTCGTTTCTTTGGCTGAACAAACAAAGCACGATCTGGGAATGACTGTTTATCAAGAGAGAGGTATGTTGAAATTGGATAGTCGACACTTTGTCCATCAAAGTGGACAGAAGACATTTTCCGCCATGTGTCCATTGACAAAAAAGAGAGTGAAAACCCTAACAAGCCAAGTGATTTTCTCTTTGCGTTTCAGATATTTTTGTTTTTATACAATCTTACTCTTCTTGTAAATTAGGTAGGAAAATCGGTGAGTGTAGGCAACTACCTGAGGTCTCCAGTTCAACTCTCTTGCAGCTCTTGTTATATCCGGCCTTCGTTGTTGCGGATCATCTTCTTGTGAGGGTTGGTTAATAATTACACTGGAACTACCTGTACAAACAATTTCGGAGTTATGATTAAAGATACCAGCAACAGTATTATATGACAGTGTATGTTTAACTCCAGAAACAGGAAATACGTACCAACAAGGTCCCGTATTATCCGCGCGAAGTTTGAAATAGAATGTTCTTCTGGGTTTCCAAGATTCACAGGCGATGAACAATTGCTATTCATAAGAGATATTAATCCATCAACTAAATCGTCAACGTACTGGAATGACCTTGTCTGCGAACCGTCGCCGTAAATCTGTAAATAATCGAATATTTGTAGCAAAAATAATTGTTATTCGTCGTTTCAGAATGTTACTCATCAATTACTCACCGAGTTGAATAACAAAGTTATCCACCAAAACATGATTATATATTCACAACTACTTATCAAAGCAATTTTAGATCAGAAAATGAGTGTAATGAATAAAACGACAATCTGTTGTTAACGGACAAATGAGAAGATAAGCAAGAAAAGTAAACTAAAGACAACAGCTCAGATTACAGTCGAACGTAAATTATATTTGCACACTGTGACGACTTTTACAATGTATATCTTCGGCCATATCGTGAAAAAACGAACGACTCTCGAAATGAACAGCATTTATTTCACTTGATCACGAATATCATATTCATTTCGTACTGCACACTTTTTCGGAGGTATTGCAGTGGTATCTTAGGATACGGTACCAATCCCAATAGCAGAAATTAGGCAGGTAATGGAGTCATTTTTTTGCAAAAATCAAGCAAGTTCTCTGCCGAGACTGTTGCTAAGGGCTACGGTTCAGGTGCCGTGAGATGCGCTTCTTAGAATCGAAATGTCCGACTTCCAGTGAACCTCGACATACTCATCAAAAATCAATACGACTTCTAAGAATCGTCGCAGATTCTCATTATGGAAGTTAAATGAGTACGGATAATACATTCGCTTTGCAGGTTTGAAGCGAGCGGTTTGAAGCGCAACAGTAGCGAAGAAAGAACAAAATCAACATTAATAACGAAAATATACTAGCTTTTTAAACCAACCGTGATGGGCTTTCCCTGCAATGCTTGGATAATGAAATTAGACACAACTCTTCCATCATTCATATGCATTCTTGGCCCAAATGTGTTGAATATGCGCGCTATTCTTATTGAAACGCGCTCCTAAATATTAATTTAATCTCATTCTCACCTTCTCATTTAATTTAAATTAAAGCTCACAAAAAAGAGCACGATTTTCTCTCACCTGCTTGTTATAAGCTACCATTAGGGATTCTGCAACCCGTTTCCCTTCATCGTAGCAGCTACGGGGTCCCACTGTGTTCACATGCCCCCAGTACGTTTCTGGTTGAGGGTGGACTTCTGGATCTCCATAAACTTCAGAAGTAGACGCGAGTAGCACCGTGGCTTTGACACGCCGAAAACAAATATGTAGATGAAAAATGGAAAAGGCGGAAAGAAACTTAAGCAGAAAGATGAATATCACCAACTTTGCCAGTCCAAGCATATTGATAGTTCCCAAAGTATTCGTCTTTATGGTCTTCACTGGGTTATACATATAGTGTGGTGGAGAAGCCGGTGAGGCCAAGTGATAGATCTGATCCACTGCAACAGGAAGTGTTGGGATTAAGAAAAAGCAAAGAACTAGGTAATCAACCTTCGATGAAGTAAGGATTGACAACATCGTGATGTACAAGCTCGAAGTTTGGATGACCAATCCATTGTTCAACATTATGTTTGCGCCCAGTGAAGTAATTATCAAGCGCAATGACATAAAACGTTAAAAAAAATAGAGTAAATAAGAAATTCTCCATAGAGGTGGCTACAATAACAAGGTTGAAAAATAACACAATCCAAAACACGCACTAACTTCATGACCATCCATCATAAGTTTATCCACTAGGTGCGACCCAACAAATCCTGCTCCACCAGTAACTAAAATTCGCTTGCGAGTTTCCTCGTTTCGGAATCGAACATCTGGAAACGTTTTGCTGAAAGAAAGCTAGTATGCACAAAGACCGAAAGGAAGTAAACAAAGAAAAGAATTTACCTCTGTCCAGCCGAGGTCTTCGCCAACATTATGCGTAGAGACGACAATTCTTTTTCTAGCATTTGCAATCTAGCCACGATGGCATCACTACAATACGACTACCTTTTTTTTCTCCAAACTATATGGCCAGAAGCAAACGCATATCATTAATGAGATTTTTTTGTGTTGCAGCAGGCAACGTCGACAACAGACACTAGGACATAAGCGTTCTAAAAAAATTGCTACTAAACTATTGGTGAACGGGGAGAAACATTAAAGCGAGAGGCTCTTCAAATTGAAAATGGATAAAAAATGTAAATTTTAGCAAGGCAGGAACATTTAATCCCGGATTTTCAATAGTTAGGTTCTCATCACGATCATGGCGAACGGGGCAAAACGACCTGACTATAAAATGATGGTATTCGCAAGGGCACACAGAAGAAATGAATTCAACGATAGAGATGCAAGTCGCGCTCCAAATGCAATTTGGCGTATAGGACATGAATTCCACTTCTGTACGGATAATAATACATCGAATAAGTAATAGTAATAGGCTAAGTTCTGGTTTACTGGAGCACTTTTATAGAAAATCTTCTAAATTATTTGAAATTTGTATGCATTTCCTTGCAGTGGTTGCTTCCTAATATCATTCCAAGTAGTACGCAAGTAATTGATTAAAATGAAGAAAGAATATCAGTAGAAAGGAAATGACTAAAATACTTGTAAGCTTTGCCTTCACGTTAAACAACCCAATTTGTAAAGTTGACTAAAAATCAAAGGGTTTTACTGAAAGACAAACCATGAAGCTACTAAAAGAATAAAGGTCAGAGTTGGAAGATTTTGATTTGATATAAGAAGGCCTCGCGTACATCAAAACAACAAAGAGATGCTCGAAATAGTTGCGATGGAAGGAACAAAAACGAAAGTTTATAAACGAAATAACTTTATAAACGATTTATAAGGCTGAGAGAACTGAAGACAATAATTTTTACTTCAAAAACCAATAGTCGAGGTATCATCAAGGAAATATCACACTTTCCAAATAATTAACAACAATTTTTGTTTCAAAACTGAAGCTTTAGCTATGCTATCCTGTTCTTCAGTAATCGGAAACAAAGATGAAGATTCCCAATGATGATCTCATCCTCAGACGCGATTAATCGGGTAAACGTAAAGTTCCATTCTCATCGATATCAGTAGATACCAAAAATAAAATTGGCACTACCAAGCTCAGTCGTCGCCAATCAGCAACGATAAACTATGGCCACAGCTTACAAAGTACAAAACCAATGTTGCAAAGGTCCCAAACTGCGCTTGTGGAAGATTCTCAAACTCTTTAAAGCTTTCCCTAGCTTTCCCAGGCAAAATAGTTTGCAATCTTACTTGTACGCTTGTAAGTCAACTAAAACACAAATTCACATTTATTCGTTTTACTTTAAATATTCATGCATTATTGCATGATATTTCAAAGCAGTCAAACCGCAGTTGAGCATCTTAGCTTCTACACGTGGATGCAATAGTGGATCAGAAATGAATGAGACCATTTAGAAAATGAACATCCAAGAAGAAAATAAAATGTACAAATTAATTTTCCACAGTACCTCTTTATTTCGATATGCATCTTACCAAAGCATAGGAAACTTTTTCATCCTACTATTAAAAAAAGTCTTCCTCAAGCCACTGATACACAAATGTCTCTTCTATCTGTTCGTTGCCCCCAAATGGTTCCCACCGAGCGCCTCTTGCAACGCTCCGGAAATGCGGACGAACCCAATTTCAACTATCCTCCGGTGCAAAAGAGATGTTTGCGCTTCGCATTTACGATTTCTTCTGTTCTTTCTGCAAATTTTTGGCCGAATCATGCACTTTTGTCATGGCTTCGACGTTGCCCGAAAATTTCACTTGATTTTACACTTCAAATGTGTAAAAAACTATATAATCAGGGAATGCACATTACGAGAATTCCAACTGCTACTGACTCAAGAAGCAGTTCTGAGGGCGGAAACGGTGGCTTCACTCTCTTCTAATAGCTTCGCCCAACACATAGTACAGATCAGCTTTTCCGGCTCATTCATTTCGATCCTTTTCTTGTATACAATACCGTGAACTTTCAGGTAAAATGTAGTTCGGGAAGGGGGGCACTCAACCGCGCTCCTATTTCTGGAAGTGATTAAAGGCATCACCCCAGGAATCTGGAGTGGTACGGATATCCGGTGGAGTATTCGTATACGGGGTTGTAGATTATGGGGAGGAGGGTGATTCCGTTCATTTCTTCCTAATTTCTGTAGAAAACGGCCCGGAAGATACGGCTTCGACCGCTCCGGCGCACTGTTTTCCACAAGATGTTCGATTGGAGCGCGCCAGCCCTGTGCGGGGCAACATCTTCCGGGTTTTTTTACGGCAATTAGGAATGAATGGACGGAATCACTCCACTCTCCATAATCTACTATCCCGTATAAGAATACTTCACCTGAAATCATCTCAGATTCATGATATGCTGCCTTTAACCAAGCTAGTCAGCGGTCCCTAAAAACTAAGCATTAGTCTTAGAGGATCCATGACATGTAACCAAAAGCTATTAAGAAAAAAAAAGGAAGTTTCACCTTCCAGAATTAAAACCGCAGTCTAATACCCTACAACTTTTTCTCCAGACTTTCTTCTTGATTATAATTAGCGCTAAGAATAATCAAAAAATAGATAAGAAAATAATATAAAAGAGTTACAAAGAGAAGTAAAGAAGTAATAAATACAATAGAAATATAATATGATGGGAGATACTAGGAGTAAAGCATTCTTGGGTGCAAATAATTAATGAAAATATTTCAAGATATGGCGGAAAACCTTTTCATATCTCCTCATAATCACCAATAGCAGAATAAAGTGAAGCCAGAAGGTGAAGTTAACCAACAAGCCTTGTGTTTTTCTCACTCAGATGCATGATTGCCGCTTCTCGTGTGTAGCCAGTCTCCGGATCATGAGAAGTAGGAGATGGAAATGCTGCGATATTGTACACAGAAGTAACTATGACTGAAAAGAGCAGACTAATCAATGAGATTTCAATACGATAATGAAAAAACCGAGCACACTCACAGAAGAGGAACACTACAACGACCGTTATCATTATCACAAGTCGTGTTGGATGAAAACGAGTAGGTCTACCGGCGATTTGTGCCATTCATATAAATGACGGGGCAAAATCAACTGCTATCGCTTGAGACAAATGTCCACCACAACCTCCTGCAAACTCCAGAAATGATCTCATAAATCGCACATTTCGTTATGTAGTGGAAAACCGGACTCGAATGCGCATTAGTGCACGAGGGGGAAAGGGTTAAACGATCAATCTGCATTAAATGGACCGGTTTGTGGGGACATTCTATTGTGAAAAACTATCATTTCGTGAAGTTCCATCAGTGCACAAATTAGGGAAAATTAGATTAGAAAGTTATTTGTAGATAGTTTCTGAATGGAGCAAATATTTCGAAGAAGAAGAAGAGGAACCTACATCAAATAGATGCTAACTATTGATAGACGAGCGAAGCGCGAACGAAAGTGAATATCCTTGACATATGGACGAATTCCCAGCGTCATCCGTTATATAAACAATCACAGTAAAGCATCCGAAACAAATTTAGAGGAAATGCATTCCTCCCTCCTCCCTCTCCTTTGTTTCTTCAAACCTGAACTAGCAATGAAGCACGTAAATGCCATTGGGTCACGGTACTTCCTCAAGATGATTGCAGCACAAAATTATTCGATTTTGAATAGATTCTATCCAAAAATTCGTTCATTTCTCAAAATAAGGGGGAAATATGTAATAAGAAGATGTATGTATATATTCTACATAACAAAGACAACAAATTAGCTATTATGAACTATAACAAGTAGTATAAACTAGTAGTAATCTTAACGAGGTCGTAATAAAGTTTAAAGTTTAAAAGTATAGGTTATTGATGAATAAACGTGGTATGGTGGCAACCATGCTAATAAATAAGTTGTCCCTGAAATTAATTAAGTTAAAGTTTAAAGTTTAAATTTTAACTTAATTAATTTCAGGGACAACTCATTCAACAAAACAGGAAACATGGAAAAAGAGAAGAAATCCTTTCCAACTCGGAAAACTGACGAAGTTACGGTGTTACGTGAAGCTCTTCGTTCCACTGTAGTTGTAACTCGGTCATAGTTGAGGTACGAAACAGTTCCTACTGTTCTTGTCGCGCTTCTTCCTCTTTTTTAGATTCATAATGGATTCGTTTTTTTTTTAGTTGCAGGTCAATTTTATTTTTCTTATTGTTACTTCTCAGAACATTCTCTTCACAGAATTTCGACAAAAAAAAAAGATCTTTCCCGAGGCACGAGACGATCTGTGCACGAATTACGTTTCGTTGTTTACCGACAGGTGTCGGTTGCAAGGTCCCGCCACCTCCACAAATTTTCCTGTTTTTTCAGCTGCGTTGTAACCGTCCCAAATTAGGGCAAGGATAGCCCTCTCTCGGTAGTTTATCTGTAGTTCGCGTAGTGTTTTCAACAAATTGTTGTTAGCCCTCTATTTCAAAAAAAAAAGAGAATAACAAAAACTTATGCGCATACACGTGAACGCTCGACAAAACATGAAAGAACCCAAAAAAACATGAAAAAAACACTTCGAAAAGCACTTTTTTTTGCGACCCAAAAAGCACATCATCAATCAATAAATCAATGGAGAAACGCAAAAGGACATGAGAAACTTCTCGAACAAGAAAGGGAAAAACGCGGGAAAATCCGGTCAATCTCAAATCAATTAAATAGTTAACTAATTAAATTGTAGGTTTTTTTGCTTTAAAAAAAAGTAGGGGAATATTTCTCATCAATCCATGACAATAGTTCGACCACCACCGCTAGGTGAAGCGTTTTCGGGGTCAAAATTCCCACATTTGATACGGTAGACGGTACTTTTGAAGCAATGTTTTTTCTTCAAACACAGCGGAATTCCGCGAGTTTCAGCGAATTTCCAAGAAATTGGACTAAAATTGCTTTATTGTCTCCATTGAGTGTAAAAAAAAAACCAACTGATATCGAGAATGCATCGTTTGTCCACTTAACATTCCATTCTAAAGATCCGAAAAAAAAGAATCAGTAGAATTAAAAATCCAACACATAATGGTCGTAAAGAACTCCTTAACAAATAGCTTACGTTTTCCAATACTTCTTTTATTCTCACGTGCATTTTTCAGTTTGAAAGGCCAGGTTAACGACTTCTACTTCACTTGAACACGAACAATTCATTCGTAACTCGTTGTTTGAAGAGAATTATGACGTAATATCGATCGATCAGCATCTGTGAAAGAATGATTGGCGATGCGCATCGCGTTCTTTTCACGGAGGATAGGAATGAACTGTAGTATAGTAGAATCACAACGACATTAAGCACGGTGCAATTGCGTACGCGCTCGAAACGGCACGGTGGAGCCAGCAGTTGGAACCGAGGTGGGACCATCGCAAACTGCAGCGATGGATGGTGCCAGCAGAGGATCCAGCAGGGGAACGGTCAAGAGGTGCCCGTATGATGTGCCGCCGCGTATCCAGGAAGCTAATGAGCGTCGTTAATTGCACCACGCATCTCCTGATACCTTCATAATCGCTACAGTCGCCTGATTGCTCCTCTTGTGCTACGTCTTCAAGACGCCCGGCCCACATCACCCTCCTCTCTCATTTCGCCGCGTTTACCGCTCTTCCGACGATTTTTTTCGCCGCGCCTACAGCTCTTATGATGCGCTTTTAAAACCGAACGGGAAGGAAAGTACCTGGTATTACATGTTGTTTGAAGGTCTACATAAAGTGTGCTTGTAAATTAGTATAAAAGAAGGAAAGACTGAAATAGGTTTTTATAAGTGATATGCCATTTAGAAATGCGAGTGAAAATGAAGTTATCCTGTTTCGATTGTTAGGTGGAAAACACATCCATTTCTGGGAATGCAAGAGATGTTTCAAAAAATGTCCCACTGGTCGGTGTTATGCTATCTTCTTTACTTTTTCGCTTTCTAAGGATTTCTTCTTGCTTATCTAGCTGGGCAAAACTGGCATCCAACGATTAACGAGGCGCGAATAATGCCTCGCAGACATATACTGTACCTAAAGGTATATCTCGAAGATACAAAGGTTCTCCACTAATACACCTAATATGTCATATTGATTATATGCAGAGAATAGATAGAAATGAAGCGATAAAACGCTGTTGAAAGAAGTTTATAGAACCATATAAAGTTTTATTCTATAAAACGTTCAAGGAAGCACTGAAATATTTAAGTTGCGCTCCATATAAACATTATATCTAAGTAGAATTTTGAAAAGGTAAAATGTAGAAAGGAGTTTAAAGAATGTGTACAGAGTAATAAGCGTATAAAGTTGCTGTTATTATAGCTGCCGCAGTTGAAATTTGAACACGAATTCGTTGGATGGCATCGTGACAAACACATACTTATGCACTGCTAGTTTATATAGAAAACTTAAATATATGCATGTTATTCTTTTCCCTAGACAATCTTTTTGAGACTTTTTACTTAAAGTAAAGTTACATTGGATAGAAGGATCTACTTCTCTTTTATTCCCAATAATATGCGCTTAGTTTACTATACCCGTACATCAGAATTCGCTTCGGCAATTCGTTTTTCACTCCCCCTCTCTTCAGAATTCGCATTATTCACCGCTTCGTTGCGGCGCGAGCGTCGCGCGCGGCTTTGATCGGAGAGCAATAGGGAGGCGGGGTGTAGGTGATCTCAGGCGGTCGTGGAGAATGTCTAGCTGGTGGAGCGGCAACCGTAATTACGCGGAGGAACGCGGTGCTGAATGGAGGACAGGCGCGATCAGCCGGTTTTCACGGGTACCTCTTGTCCCGCACCCGATCCAGCACGGTTCTAACCGCTACGCTGCACAGCACCGCCTTGTGAGAAGCCACGTACGCAATTGCACCGTTCTTCACGTCGTTTTGATCCTACTATATGTTATCTTGGCGTTGAGAGGTAACTCGCAATGGCAGCTAAGTACTGGATATGGCTGGCAGCGGACGTCGATGCCTTCATTTGGTCGTAAATCTCGCAAGTATTTACTACCTTCTATAGTTGGGTCAAAACGACATGAATCTCAATGCGAAGGAGCGCAACGGTTAGGATCGAGAAGGGATCCTTTTTATAACCATTCCTTGTTGCAGTCCCCGATTCGGTCCCACCACGATTCCAACCGCTAGCTCCACTGTGCCGCTTCGAGCGCAGCCGCTTCCGGAACTGCACCGAGCTTCATGTCGTTTTGACCCAACTGTACATTACGTTGCATACTGTCCTCCTCATTGTTCCAATGGAACAGATCCGTACGGGACCGATCAAGTTAATATATACTCAACGCGAGTACATGGTTGGAAAATGGGAATTTGCGTCCTTTTTCTTTGGTTCTGCTGCTGTAATATTGGAAAAGGTAGTTCCAGAACATTCATCAGCACAAAATTATCGCACCGGCACAAATTTCGAATCCATTGAAACTTGTTTCTGCTCGGTTTTTGCCTTATTACACAATAAGACCACTAAATTAACTGCAGAGACCGCGTCAGTGTGTCTGCACCGTGAATGGTTCGACGCCGCCCAAAACTATCGGACCTTCTACCTCTCCGTGTTCGATAGAAATTGCTGTAGGATTTGTCCATAAAGGTATGGTTCCGACATTAAACATCGAATTACTGTATATCACAGATTACTGTACAAGGCTCATAAAAATTCGTAAAAATTCGCACAATTTTTTTTAATCTTCCTAACTCGAAGTCGAACGGATTGACGCATCCTGAAGTTATCCATCGAATCCGAATACTCTATATTTCTTTTAAAAATAATGTGATATATATATATAATATATATATAGAATATATATATATATAGAATATATATATAATATATATATATAGAATATATATATATATAGAATATATATAATATATATATAGAATATATATATATATATATATATATATATATATATATGGATAAAACTGATTCTCTATTTTGCTTTCTTTGAAACAAATGAAAAATTATTAGGCAAAGTTTATTCTCTATGAAACTTCCCTTGAAATTTTATTTTTTTATGTTTTTTCTTTACTTTATTTTTTCATACCTTTCATAACCTTCCATACCCTTTAATTCTTCATTTCACTTTAGGAGCAAATTTTATTTCCATGTTATTTAAGGACCAGCCTGAATACGTCCGGCTAAAGCCAAACTTCAGTCTTTTTTTTTGGTGTTCGCTCCGCTCGCCTTCACCGATCAAAAAGAAATAACAATAGCGACATTTTTTTTTTGTAAAATTGGAATTGCTTTTTTCTATCAACGCATTCTTCAAGTTTTTTTACACGAAAATTTAAGCATAGATGAAAGATTTTATGGTTTTTCCTTATACGCTCAGTTCTATATTTGAAGAGCAATCCAGCTTAATTTTACATCTATGTGTCTCTCAAACTTCCACAACTTTGAAACATTATTCGAAAAATGAGTCTACTCTGTTCTCAACTATTAGCAAAGAATGATGTGCTAACCTGAAATGACGTGAATATCACTATCGTAGTAGTAGAAATAACATTCTACGTCAGATCGCGTTAACTACTGGCTACTGTATACTGTATTTAAGCAGCCGCTCGCACGTGTTTTTCTTCCTTTTGAAAAAAAGGATGTAAGCAGCGTTAGGGAGACATGCTGGGAAATAGATATGTGAAGGAACCATGAAAGCCCATTCTACTGCGTTGGGGCTCCCGTGCACCAATCGGGCGCAGCGGAAACCGCCTCTCCTCACTCTATAACTTTTTGGCACCGGAGCACCATTCCGACCCCATGGGACCCGTCGCACCCCATTTCACAGCTATCTGGCTCCGGGGCACCAAACCAACATATATAGCCCGATGGCTTTGGACAATGGTGAAAAGGTAGAGTGCTGGCTTATCAGGTGCATGACCATGGTATCCGTCTCCCTCTCTTTTTGGGATTTCTTGACTGAGACACACACATACACAGACGCACAAACGTGACAGAATAAGCCCGTTATTATATAGCATGATAGTTTGCAAATCTGGAAGTATACATTAACATAAAAGTTTATTTACCCTCACTAACATATGAGAGATACTAACTTGCCTTATCAAAACCAACATAGATTACTACACAACTTTGTGCAATAGTGAAGAGGTAGAGTGCTTGCCTATCAGATGCATGGCGACGGTTCGGCACCTCAAGGGTGCAGGGTTTTGCATCATTTTGGAGTATTGTCGTAACAAACACACACACACACACACACACACACACACACACACACACACACACACACACACACACACACACACACACACACACACACACACACACACACACACACACACACACACACACACACACACCCTCTCACACACACACACACACACACCCTCTCTCTCACATACATACATACATACATACATACATACACACACACACACACACACACACACACACACACACACATACACGGACTAAGCGCATTATTATATAGCATGATTATCTAAGTGAAGCAAATGAGAAAAAGTCTACGCAAAACCGATACAAAATTTCATTTTAAAGATGAACGTACATTTTAAAAATATTTATTGAACTTAATTGTAACAAAAATAATGGAGTACGGAGAGTAAAGCATTGATACAGGAACCTTTAAAACTTTTTTTCCACCCAAGAAGAGATCCTTATGAAAAACCCTTGATACGTATCTCTAAGCGTTTTGATGTATTTTTTTATTTATTTTATCATTTCTTCATTTGTATTCAATAACGCACGTATGTACCCGTTACTACTCTTTTTGCTTATGTTTATTTGTAATATTTGTTTCTTGTATATTCCGCTCATACACACATAGATAACTTGTAAAGAATAAATAAATAAATAAATAAGTAAATAAACAAAGAAATGTGCCTCGGGAGTCATACTCCGTCCACACACTGCTAACCATGCAAAGAACAAATAAATGAATGTGTTGTTTCCGCACTTATGCTCAATTCATTCACATGGATAACCACGTCAAGAATAAATAAATAAATGTGCTGCCTAGTGACTTATAGGTATGAACTGAATATTTATGAAGTAGGCTTCGTTCACACACACACGAATAACCATGTTAGAAATAAATAAATAAACAAATAAATGTGTTGACTCGGGACTTGTACTCTGTCCATACGTACAAGGATAACTATGTGAAGAATAAACAAATAAACAATTAAATATTTCGCCTCGCAAATTGACCACAGAACTATCCGCTCAATTTTCGTCTCGTGTTTGTTCACAAACGGTGTGTGAGAAGGACACATACGCATAAATAAACATAAATAAACAACAACGAAGACCGTGGCGAACGGCTGTGTATGTATGTTTGTGTGATCGTTGACGGTGGTCGTGGTGTGGGCAGCGGGTGGGTGCCCGGTCAATACGCACTGCGATGGGTCCACCGCCGCCGCCACCGCCGCCGCCGCTGTCCCTCCGGCCAGCCGTCGCCATCCTAGGCCGCCAGTCCGCCATCCATCACCGTCCGCTGTGAGCTGACCGACGTCACCACCAGCCAGCTGAGCACACTGTACGGTGACATCGGAAAGTTCTCCGTGAATGGAATACAATTATTTCCCGCTGCATTTCAATGATGGAACCAAATCGGGGCAATCTTTTGTCTTTTTCTGACCTGTATGATTTCTGTGACTCAATATTCCAACAGTTATTTACTTATTTATTCGTCCTCTGTTTATTTATTTATTTGCGCTTGTGTGTATTCCAACATTATCCTTTTCTTACAACTAAATAGTACATTTGCCGAATATCTCAGAAAAGAGTTGTACAGTGTTCTTTGACCTTTTTGGAGGACAGCGCAAGTCAACGGTTATTCTTCATGATTTTCTAATTTTTTTTACAAGTTTTAAAGTCTGGTTTTTTAGTTGCTTAGAGAGTAGAAGTCTAAAGTACTTAACTAGTCTATAATCATTCATTATTACTATTTTTTGCTCAAATATAGCTCGTAAAATTCGATTAGCGCCCCTTTCAAAAAAAGTATGCCGTCATCAAGTAGTTAATGATTTCTCGACCGCACTTTCTTCGATGTCATGATTCTTTTCTTAAAAAAAAACACCAGACAGTGCTTATCAAGCGATTTACATGCAGAATAGGAGCGACGTTTCCAGAAAATTTCATCAAGACGAGCATTCAACTAACTATGATCCTCGATTTTAGACTTTTTTCATTTTATTTGTTCTCGCTTTATATTCAGATTTTTCGATGCATGCGCCATTCAGTAGGAACTTATTACGAGCCTACGTACTTTTGCAAATAATCTAATTTTCGAGTCTTTTCTGAGGCGGAATCGAATTTTCGAGTGCTTTCAAATATAACTATTGTGACTGCTTACTCTATTTTCTTTATTTACTTTATTTTATTTTCTTTACTTTCTACTTTTTTATTTTCTTTTCTTTACTTTATTTTCTTTATTTTATTTTTTTTTTATTTATTTTCCAAATATGACTATGCAACTATTTATTTCAATGAGAGAGCTAGAAAAATAGTTTAGTAGAGCTAAAAAATCTACAAAATTGATTTTTAAAGAAAGAATAAGAGAAGACCTACATCGGATAGAAATGACCTCTTCTTGATTTCTTGGATGACTTGGATGATGGATCTTCGAGATAAAAATAGATATCTGTTATCTTCTGTCTAACCTCAATAATCTGATAATTCAAATTTGAAAAACATCAGAATCCATCGAATGGACTTACCTGAACATAATGATGACAATGTCAGCTTACAGGATACTGTAATAAGAAGGGAGTCCCATGACAACGCTTGCATTTAATTTTTCGGATCAAATGCATCATGGAGGAATACTTAGAACATTATCGATTTCTTTTCAATGAAAGATTAGTCCCGACTGCTGTGTCCTTTCGTCAAAATATTTCTTCAATTTCGTCATTTCGTCGACATTTACTTGCACTTTCTGCACAACTTGTTACGATCGGAATTATCGTCTTACTGTAAATTCCATTCCAGATCACAAACGTTTATATTTTTCGCAAAACACTGTACTGTACTCACACTACAAAACCTTCTAATTCTATTTTTTTTTTCTGTGAAATACCTCTTTTGCCTTGTGTTGCTCTTCTTCCGAGAAGAATATAAATCTATTTCTGAATTATTTTCATTTCTAACTTTCTTAATCTTCTAAATCTATATTTTGGAAATTTAAAAATTTTCCGGTTTTCATTTTAATTGGACATAAATTTTCACAAATTATGTCGAACTCACCTCACAGATCCTACTATGTCCAACTTTTTTTTTCTGTGAAATACCTCTTGCCTCATGTTACTTTTCTTCTAAGAAAAATCTAAATCTTTTTCTGAATTATTTTTATTTCTAACTCTCTTAATCTTCTAAATCCGTGTTTTAAAAATCTAAAAATTTGCTGATTTTCATTTCAGTTGTACGTAATTTTATCGCAAACAACGTGCACAAAAGCACAAGGACACAGCTAATTTTGTCATTCTCATCAAGGTCTAAGTGAATTAAGCAAATAAAACATTCAAATGTTAGATTTTTCAGTATTTGCAATTTATTATAATGTTGTATTACTTTGGAATGCAATATGAAACTATTGTAGAATATTTGAGTTTCGTTTTCGAGGATAAGGTGAGGTCGACCGTGAGAGAATCGATACGTGCTACTTTTCAGCCATGTGCGTGTAATTACATAATTAAAGGCATCACCCCACGAATCTGAGGTGGTACGGATTTTAGGTGGAGTATTCGTATACGGGATGGGAGACTATGGAGAGGGGAGTGATTCCGTCCATTTCTTCCTAATTGCCGTAAAAAACGGCCCGGAAGATGCGGCGCCGCACAGAGCTGGCGCGCTCCAGTCGAACTCCCTGTAGAAAGAAAATAGTGCGCCAGCCTTGTGCGGCGCCGTATCTTCCGGACCGTTTTTTACGGCAATTAGGAAGAAATGAACGGAATCACCCTCCTCTCCATAATCTACTATCCCTTATAAGAATACTCCACCTGAAATACGTACCACCTCAGATTCGTGGGGTGATGTCTTTAAGGACCCGATATCGATTGAAAGTAATCGGAACGCAATTCGCTCAGTGCTTCATTCCTTTTCCACAATTCCGCTACATATATCACTGTTACATTTTTTATCTACAAACTATTGTGATTGTATCTACAAACCACTTTTCCGAATTTTCCTCTCAATTTTTGGTGATCTATCTTCGCTAATTTAAAAATTACTCAACTTTCCTTGTAATATGAGCAATTTCTGTGCGTCAGTGTTCGTGAACACAAATTCTTTTTGGATACATCATTCGTAGTATTTTTTCCCTTCTCACTATTTATTTTTAATTCCTAACTACTTCTATTCATCCTTACCACATCATTTTGCTACGCCATGAGGAGTAGTAAATAAGTAAATAAGTAAATATCACATGATAATGTTCTGAGATTGATGATACCGAAAACTGCACTTCGTTAATGTAGGCTCCATTTATTCACCAGTAAAATATCAAAAGAAAACGATAAAATGAAAAATGGTGAAATTTAAAAAATGAAAAAAAAACGAAGAAAATGGATCATAACCGAATAAAAGAAAACATTTTTGTGCCTGATCCTTCTTTCTTTCAATTCTCATCAGAATCCATACTATGTACGTAGTGAATACTAATAATTTCCTCAATTTTCAAGTGATGTGGAACGTAGAATCATCAGTTTCTGGTACGAAAACGGCAAAATCATTCAAGAACCAGTCTATTCGGATGATTTCTGGTGATGTTTTCCGTCTCTCCGGTGCGCACTCCGCATTTCTTAGTCTAAAAATAAAAAATAAATAAATAATTGAAATAATGAGTAAAATGAAGAAGAATGTAGAAATAAGAGCAATGGCAGAGTTCTCTGATGTTTTTTTAAACATTTTTTTTTTGCTCTGCAAGAGAGTGTATTTTGATTTTCCATTTTAGTGTTCTTTGTTTTATTTCTGCATCAAAATAAAATATTGATTGGACAGAATAAATATTTCCATTTTCTTTCTTATTTAGTTTTAGTTCTTAGTTTTAGTTTTTTCTTATTTACTCTATATTTAGTTTATAATGAGGCTTAAGAAATTTAATTTGTATATGGGGGCATCAAATGATCCATGAAAAACTTAAAAAAAAACAATAAATAAATAAAATATGCTGAAAATATTGGAAAATTTGTAGAAATACTGAAAAAATCGTAAATGACAATGGAGAATGTCTTACTGATTATATAGCTGGTCGTAGCTTTTTCAATTTTTATAATAATATTAATGCATATTGTATTTAATTGTATTGAATTAATAGTAACAATAAATAATGAATAAATTTCAAAAATAAATCGATTAAATCGAGCAATTAAATCAATAATAATAGTAGTTCATTAATAGTCAATAATTATATCATAATAAAAAGATTAAATCGAATAATCGAATAATTATTTATTATTATTAATTTGAAAGAAGGAAGAATTGTTCCTCAACCAAGTAATTAAGTTGTTCAATAATAACAATTCAATATTAGTCAATAATTAAATCATAATAATTTGATTAAATCGAATAATCGAATAATCATTTATTAATATTAATTTGAAAGTAGGAAAAATTGTTTCTCAACCAAATAATGATGTTGTGTTAATAAAGTGATGCGTGCATGAGGTAGCTTGATTAATTCTATTTTTTTCCCCGATTTCAATGAAAAATAACTCACCACCTCTATTGTTTTCCTCATCAGAACTGCAGCTAGAATAGTTGTATTTGTGGCTATAGTCCCCAAGGCTGGTGACTATAGCCACAAAACGCTTCTCTTCTCAGCCTACTATTAACCGTTGCTATATAATAGACTTAATATCAGATATGTTACAGTATTCTGAGGTGCTGTTTCCCTGCAAATCATAGCTATTCGGTGCGACAAAGCTCTTATTACGCCTAAACGTTGACTTGAATGCTTCACAAATCGCAGTGTGAGGGCAAAGGTAGGATAAATTGAAGTGTTCTTCCCTAATCGCTCTCCTCTCCGACGTATCTCCTAGTGATTTTCGTTACCCTCTCCTGTATTGCCAGTTCAAGACCATTTGCTAAAATTAAAGTTGTATGAAGTGAGAATTCGGGAATATTCTAGATAATATTCTATTTAGCATTATTATTATTTAATTATTATTGTTAGTATATTTATTTAATATTTTAGACACTGAGGTCACCAATAGATAGATAATAATAATATTCCGTTGTTTAGGACGCGGTTTTTTTTCTAACGATAACGAAAACGAAGATTCTCCTCCCTCTTTAAATTCAAACTAAACCACAACCTCACACCCCATCCTTTAAATCCAAAAAAATTAGAAAAAAAAAGTTGAAGTGTCATACTTACCAGTTCACCCAACGATGTTACTCTTTACATCCCCATAGGATTGACGAAATAAAACCGACAGATACTAATAATATTCAGCATTTTCACGTGTGTATAGAATCGCTTCATTGATTTCGTCACTAATCCACTTCAGACGACCTTTCCATGTCATCAATCTTGTGTGTTTAAAAAAATTGTCTCGTTTGAGAAACGGGAAGTTTAATGTTATTGAATTCTTTCATTGATTTCCTGGACCGGGTTTCACCAGCGTCCTCTTTTCCGCTGTCATTCCACTTTCATTCCTAAGAAATACTCTTTGAATTTACTCATTACAAGGGAAAATCCAAACCCGTCATTTCCTTGAACGCCGTTTTTCTCGAAGTACCTCAAAGTTTGGTGTATGATAATCCTTGAAAATAGTTGATAAAGAAACGTCATTTTCATCGTTCCAATTATCAAATTCATGAGAAGTTTGAGTTTTTTGTTTTTGTGGAAAATTTTATTCACAACGCGGATTAGTGTTGGTCAAACAATGTCGGTTTTTCATCTTTAACTTTCTTAGTGGTGCTAGTAACGGTTTAAAGGCATCACCCCACGAAACTAGGGCGGTGCGGATCTCAGGCGGGTTATACCTATAGGGGGTCGTAGAGTATGGGGGAGGGAGTAATTCCGTTCATCTTTCCCTCTATCAGCGTAAACGGACGACTCCGGAACGCTGTTTTTTACGACGGCTTCTGTTGCAACGCGCAACCATTGCGCAACGCCCACGCCTGCGATTCGTCCGAATGGTTTCTTTTTTTACTTCAGAAGGACGGGGAATGTTTTGATGCTTTCCACATGTCCTAATTGCCGCAAAAAAACGGCCCGGAATATGCGGCGCGTGCACTCGGCTGGCGCGCTCCAATCGAACTCGTTGTAGCAAATAGCGCCCCGGAACGATCGAAGCCGCATGTTCCGGCCGTTTTTTACGGCGATTAGGAAGAAATTAGCGGGATCCCACCACCCGTTTCTGCAATCTACGATCCCGTATAGTCTTTGACCATCGGAAATCCATATCACGTCAGATTCGTGGGGTGATACCTTTAAGTGAGATTCCCATGGCACCAGCACGGCTTACAGATCTCGGTCTCTTTGGATCAGTAAAGTTTCTGCACTTTCTTCCTTCATATATTCTACATTACATCAAAATCCAAGATTTGTAATTATGAGAGGTTTTATTAAAGTTTTGATTTGTTTTGAACAAAGCAGAGTTCTTGAAAGATTCCTTCTTATTATAGGCTAATTACTCTTCTTATTCTTACACTGCCTAACGTAATTATTTATAAATTTTATTATTCAGGTAGTACACAGTCTTGCCATCATATACTAGTATGTTTAACTGAACCATCCATGATTTTTGCATTCATATTCTTCGCTTCGGCATTTTATGACAGATTCTTTCGAATCTTTGAATGTCGTAGCGCTTTTTGAACAATTCCTTTCAAGAAATTTTTCTGAGGAAAAAATAGTTTTACACTTGTTATTTCGTTTGTGTTTTTTGTCAACATTTTTTTCTTGAGGGATATCCGCTTTCTTTTCAGAATCGTCATTTAAATTCTAGTGAGATTAAAGTGTTTGGAGCATGAAGTTTACTATTCTTATTCTTAAAAAAGAATTTCGGACTACTGTAGTACAATATATACTCGATCTCGGTTCTTCAGGGTGATATACTGTACAGTATCCAAAAATTCCTTCTTCTAATGATTTCATGTATTTATTATGGGCAGTGATCTCGGTTCTTCAGGCTGATCTCCTATGACAACGGTACTATGGAGTTGGCGCAGCGTAAGACTACGTGTTGCCGTATGTATCGCTCTAGCGCTAACTATAGAAGGCCTAATGCGGAGCAATCTGAATATGGTGAGTTTTCTTTGTTTTTTTTTCCCCCTGAATTTTCCGCTTCTTATCGGATAAATAGGCAAGAATTGATCGAATCGATTGCATCTTAGGCGATGGTTTGTATGCTGAACGAAACCGCAATAGCTGAGGTACGAGTGAGGAACGCAAGTCACGAGGGAAAATGTGAAGTGCTCAAATTCGGCAACGAGCACGTCTATGAATATGTGAGCCGCTGGCTTTAGAAATTGGTCCTATAGCGATTTCCTCAATAGCGGTAATGTTAGACGTAAATTAGGAATGAGTTTGTTACACGCCACTGCTGGGATTTTCTTTTCTTTTGAAGTCAGAAATTAGAATTATCTAAATTATTTAATATTATTATTAATATTTAATTAATCAGGATTGTTCTTGTATGTTACAATTTATTTTAAAGTGCCGTTAATTAATTTAGAATGGCGAACTCACATGGACATCACAACAACGAGCCGTTATATTCGCTTCTTTCTATGCCGGAGGTCTCATTGCTACCTTAGTGACAGAGGTATGTGACCGTATTTCACTTCCCGAAGTTTTTATGGAGGATAAAGGATGAACTCAACGGTGTCGATCAATTTCTACGGGGATATGTCCACGCTTTCGACTTCAATTCAGAATAATTTAAAGTTTATGAACGCGTCTTTATTTTATACAATGATTTGCGGGGGCTAGTAATTGTATCAAGTCAGTGTTTTTATCCTTTCAGACAAGTCTGCTACCAATTTATCGATCCCGGAGAGATGAAAGACTTGACTGGCATTACCCCGACTTCGAACCAACGATCGATCATACGGTCAAAGCGAAACCTCTTACCCATTGCGCTATAGCCACTTCTGCAAGTAATAAATACATAGGTCGTAAACAGTAAACTAAATAACTACTAACTAAATAAACTTTAACCTCTTAAACGTCTTAAACTTCGTCTAAACGTGAACCTAAACTAACTCTTAAACGTCCTAAACTTCTCGAAGACTTGAATGGATCACTCCTATTCGCTATGCATT
The DNA here is from genome assembly GCF_031761385.1 of Necator americanus. Classification (NCBI taxonomy): domain Eukaryota; kingdom Metazoa; phylum Nematoda; class Chromadorea; order Rhabditida; family Ancylostomatidae; genus Necator; species Necator americanus. The sequence goes on from NC_087374.1 coordinate 2,458,526, forward strand.
AGAATAGATTTATTCCATTGCAGAAGCTGAATCGATATATGGGAGCAAAGCGACTGGTACTTCATGGCGCCATCATAAATGTTCTGGGCACATTCGCAACGCCGCCAGTCGCAGTCTATCTAGGAACGATTCCGATGGTTATGCTGCGATTTGTAATGGGGTTTGGACAGGTACTGGTAGCCTTTAATAGGTATTCTGAGAAAACTCCAACTTCATATTGTGTAATTTATTGGCTTATGTTATATATCATATGTGCATACTTTATTATTTTCTTATACTTTATATAGTTTTGCTTTATTTGTGTAAGAATATTAGTTATATTTATTTAATTTATGTATTTCGTATCTCGATGCTTTTCTATCGTTGTGTCAACTTTTTTCATCTCTAGCTGAGCATGTAGAACCTTTTGAATCGCGACTCTTAAAGAATTTATTAATTTCAGGGCCTCCTCTGGCCGTGCATGAGCGTTCTTGTTGGACATTGGTTCCCACCAACAGAGAAAAGCACAGCGCTGGCAATTGCCACCACTGGAAATCAGGTGAACCATGAAAAGAGGACCGAACATTATTTTTGACGTTGAATATGTTATTAATCTCATATTGCATAATTTTTCAGCTTTCCGTTGTGATTGCGATGTTTGCAACAGCGGAGTTATGTCAACTACCGTTCTTTGGCGGTTGGCCGATGGCTTTTCACACTTACGGTGGGTGTCACTCTATTCATGCCAACTTTCATTTATTCCTACGTTGTGGTGGTGGTTTGATAAATGCACCTAGTATAAGTATAAGTGAAACGATCAAAAATTACTGAAAGTGCCTTTTTTAAGGGGTCGAGAATGAGGTATGACTGCAAACAGTCAGAATTTGTTCAGTTTGCACCCAAAGTGCACAAACCTTGTACCGTGTTGTAGAAACTCATATGAAAAAAGTTGTGGAACACTAGGATGAACCTTTACCTTAAGAACCTTAAGGTATTCTCGGCGTGCTCTTGTGCATTTTATGGCAGACTTTTGTCGATGATGTGCCAGCGAATGCTCTTGGCATAACAGATGAAGAGGTCCAAGTTATAACCAACACAGGTGCTCGTAAACCTCGTGTTCAGGTCAGTGAAATCTCCAGAATTTCAGTGTTTGTACTATAAAGTCCTTTTTTTTTATCAGAAAGCTAATTGGGCACAACTGCTCTCTTCGGCGGTAGTTTGGTCTACGGCTGGAAGTGCTTTCGCCCACAACTTTATAACTGTTGGAACTGTGACTTATCTCCCACTCTACTACAAAACTGTATTAAATATGAGTCTAACTTCTGTAAGTTCCAAATTTTCTTGTTTGAAATAACTACTGAATGAGTCTTAAACCAAAACAATACGTAGTGAGCGAATCTATGTTTTATTTATCCAATTGCACTGATTGAATAGTCCATGAAAATTCTTACTCCTTCATACTATCCAATGGTGCAAAAATTACATATTCTTCTCTCTAATTTCAGTTGTGAGATTATCGAAACGCCATTTTGTCTGGTAGAGAAAATTTTTGAGAACTGGAAACAAGAACCAACCCTTAGGAGGATCGCGCACTGTAACCAAAGATTTATGATATCATGTTACAAGAAGCTTTAACTATTTACAGAATGGGATCCTTTCTGCCCTACCATTCGTATGTCAGTTCATTTCAAAGATCATCTACGCGGGGTTCGCAGACGAGTCGAAGAAGAGAGGCTGGATTAGCTTCACTAATGTGACGAAAGCATGCAATTCCAGCGGTGAGTCTCAAAAAATCATTGTATACCTGTTAAAACCCCTTCCTTTTGTCTTCAGCATCCTTCGGGCTCGCTCTTTGCTTCGCCTTGTTATGTTTCTGCGATTGTTCGCATCGAATCACTGCTGTAGTGTTGATCTGTCTGGCAATGGCATTCGTCTCAGGTTACATTCCTGGCTATAATACGAGGTGTATTCTTTTTGAGCAGGGTTGTTCACTAAATCACCTTTACCCACTTCCAGCGTAGTCTCCATCGCTCCGTCTCAAACAGCAGCAATCGCGTCATTCAGTAGAATTTGGGCACAGGTAAGAGATTAGTTTCTTCTATTTTTAATTGTCCTAGCGGTGCATTTCTAGATCGCGTCTTCACTTGCTCCATATGAAATCGGCGCCCTTACGAAGACAGTAAGCGAGCTGATTGTTGAGTCTTGGTTTTTGTCATCAAAAAGCAGCATTCCAGGGAACACTGGAAGAATGGCGAATTGTATTTATTACCATAGTAATTATATGCTTAATAACGGGACTGTTCTTCCAAGTGTCAGGCTCAGGTATTTTATCTAAACCTATTGTATGAAATGATGGTTTATCTGTCAGCCAACTACTACCGATCATACTACACGATGCAGGGTAATTATGCTGCGGTGAACTTCGAAACTATACGTCTTTTTAAGACAAATAACTCCTATCAGAAACGTTAAAAGCGTCTTCTAGTATACTTAGGTTTCGAACGATCTGAAACCTTATGCAGTTGCGTAAGCGGCTGCGTTCGAAACTACGCAGATTGGGGAGTCAGGGTTGCGATTGAGATTGGACCGTTGCCGGCTTCACTCGAACTGCAGCGATGAGTGCAGCTAGCGGAGGTCCCAGCCGCTTGCTCGACCACGCAGCTTCGAGCGCAGCCGCTTAAGCGACTGCATTGATCTTCAGTTCGTTTTGCCATGACTATAGCAACTGCTTCTCTTTTAGCAAAGGAAAGAATGTTTGGAAATCTACATCCTTTTTAGTTTTTGGAGCATCCAATCATCAGAAAAAATACATTGAATCATACTTTGCGACCATCATTGTAAAACTTCTCTAAATTCCAAGGGGAAATGAGAATAGAAAATAAGTGTACAGGGATTTAATCACTGTACCATTCCGAAAACTATGCAGAAATATAGTCCGGCCAAAAATCTGCGATCTCCGTATTGCATCCCGTCGTGTTTTCTACGAATGCGTGGTAGATGTGCGTCCGATTGAATCCTCGCGCAATAAATTAAGTCGTCTTGATCGGATGAACAGTTTCCAATTACTAGCAATTGCTGGAAACCGAATTATTTACATGCGCATATGTGCTTATATATACTTCTACTTATGACTTTTGTGAATATAATAACAGCTTGATAATAATAGCTTGATTGATTTATTTCAGCCGATGTACAGTCTTGGGATTCGTCACCCACTGAGGACCCGAAAGAAGAGTTGATCGAAAAGACTCCGGATGTTGCTGAGTCAAAAATGAACGACAACAGCTAGCATACTCTTCCAGAAGCGGACCACACATCTTTTAGAAAATCAGCATACAGGGTGCGTCGGTCAAAGCTGGTGGCCAGAGACGAAAAGACCACGACAACATTTGTTCTTCGAAGAATACTTGTACTAGAATTTGAAATCAGTCGCACATTGCATTCGAAGAAATAAAAAATTCCTGTAATTGAGGTGGTCTTTCATACTGTACACACAGACCAGCAGCACGGTAATGCACACAAAGGTTGGTTTGCGAAGAGTACAATACATATCCATGGTTCCCATGATCAGTTTTCTTCTAAAGTTCTCGTGGGAAACTGATGATGGATTCTCAGCATTACCTACCGTACTTGTTACAGAAAAATTGTAGGTTATAGCCGCATATTAAAAGGCGAAGGTAAGTAGCAGTGGTGTAGACGATAAAAAGTGTATCGATTCTTATCTTCTTTCTAAGATAATCGATTTAATTGATTGATTTCGTAGACTTTGCAAATGCACGTGATTTTGGCCCTGTCTTCGAAAAGTGCTTTCAGATAAATTTTTATCTTCACACCGGTTGATTCTGTAGTTGCTACACGTTTCGTTTATTTTAAAAATGAAACGATCGGAAAAGTTTGTTTCCATAAGTCCAGTGAATGGCCTGTTACTAGAAAGATGGAGAATAACGAAGAAGTAATAATGCGCCCGACCTAGCTGGATAGTCGCAAATCCTTATTATACTGTTTCTTACGCCAAAAAAAGTTCCAACTCTGATTCGTCACTTCAAAAAAAAAAACGTTCTGAAAGTATGAATGGTACGGATTTCAGGTGGAGTATCCGTATATTATATTATAGATATATTATTATTATTATTATTATTATATATTATTTTATTATATATGTATATTATAGATTATAGGTCGTAGATTATGGAGACAGGGATGGTTCCGCTCATCGCTCCCTGAATCACTGCAAGCAGCCGACCCTTGCACGCTTAGCGTCCCTTACTGCCTATCGGGGCAGTCCGAATTGACTTTCGACGAATCGCAGGGCGGAGGCGGCGCAATGGGTAGAGCGTTGCAGTAGATGGCGTCGCACAAAACAGCATTCTGGAGGCCGCTGTCTGCAGTGATGTAGGGAGAGATGAGTGAAACTACCCTCGTCTCCATAATCTACGACCCCGTATACGGATACTCCACCTGAAATCCGCACCACCTCAAATTCATGGTATGCTGCTTTTAAAGGCATCACCCCACGAATCTGAGATGGTGCAGATTTGTCGTTACGAATGAGAACTACGGAGAGGGAGGTGATTCCTTCCATTTCTTGCTAATTGCCGTAAAAAACGGCCCGGAATATGCGGCGCCGCACAAGACTGGCGCGCTCCAATCGAACCTCTTGTACAAAATGGTGCGCCAAAACGAATGAAGCCGTATCTTCCAGGCCTTTTTTACGGCAGTTAGGAAGAAATGGACGAAATCACCCCCTCTCCGTAATCTCCCATCCTGTATACGAATACTCCACCTGAAATCTGCACCACCTCAGATTCGTGGGATGATGCCTTTAAATTCACAAGGAAATGGTAATGGAATTGGTAACGCTTTCAGAGCCAGTCCCTATAAAACTACTTCTCCATCGATAATCAAACAATTGATGACGAATAGAAAATCTTCATTAATTCTGCTGCATAACTGAGAAGAAAGCAATGGAATGGAAAATATACTCGTGATGAATTCAAACACTGAAGAAATAAAACAGTATGGTTAACTATTCATTTAAATCTAGATCATGTGACCGGTATGGAACGAAATCAGGGGTCGAACACTAACTTCTATATAATTAACTGTAAGATAAATTATATACAGGATGCAATTCCGAAGAACGGTACGTCCCTAGGTTACTTCATCTGATGTGGAAGAACGATTTTTGCGCGGAAAGCATTTCCTCGCCAGCATTTCAATTTCTTTTCGTTGCTCAGCGTTCCTGGAAAGGGAATTTTTGAGATGTCTGCATTTCTGCTCCGGAAAACATATAATATAGCGTGTAGTAGGGTCAAAAAGCCGTGAACCACGGTGCCGGTTGCGCTCGAAGCGGCGCGGTGGCGATAGCGGTTGGAATCCGGGTGGGACCATCGCGAACTACAGCGGGAAAGGGTGGTGCTGGCGAGGGCCCCCCGTCGACCATAACCGCTACGCTCCACCGCACCGCTTCGTTCGCACCCACTTACGCAATTGCACCCTACTCCACGTCGTTTTGACCCTACTATACACTCGCTACAGTTACTACAGTTACATCTTCTCTTATTTTTAGTCAGGAGTTTTAGCAGATAGTGATTAGCCAGGAAAAAAACCTAAGCGTGAGGTGTCCAGGAAAAATCCGACAGAATTCTAAATCTACCAACATGGCCGATTCGACCTTCGCCATTGGATCACCGGAATGACATTTATCGATATGTATAGAGGCACGGTTCATTCGGTCAAATCCTTGTCCACAAAGAGTGCATCGAAGCCTGGAAAATCGAAATCGAACGCTTAAGATTTCAGAAATTCCCCTCATGTTTGTTGCTATTGTTCAGCTGTCTGTGGTAAACGTCCAGAGAATCAGCTGAGCGATTTCCAAGAGTTTTTCACGAGTAAATAGTACCTTCTAATGGTGAGATGAGTTGCGACATGAGCTCGTACATTTTTCGCCGTAATCCAGTGTCCACAAAGCTGAAAGTGTCGAGGAAAATATTCTTTTTACAAATACCTTGCACTAATTTCCCTGAGCCAGGTACCTGACATTGTTTTGGAGCACTTCCAGCTCCTTTCTCTCGTATTAGTGCAGATTCTGAATCAGTAAAGCTCGTTTTGAGCTTTTCCTGATAGGAGGAGAAATTTGCGGACACCTGCTGCAGCAGTTCCGAACCGCAAGCGACCAGATCCACTTCCTCCATTTCATCCTTTAGAGGAGTTGTCTAAAACAAATAAGCATTATCGATTTGTTTTCGAAATCGCAGAGGTCACGGATGGTTCCATAAAGGATAAAGGATAAAGGCAGCCCTAATTTATTTAGGTCTACGGATGGTTCCATTTAATGCCCCGGCCGGGCAAGCGTTTTTTCCCCCAAAAATTCTGCACAATTTTCGCACGGAGGAAAGGTTGGCCAGGGGAGAACCTCATCGAATGGCAGGAAGGAACCCAATCCCCCTCCCCCCCCCCTATGGTTCCATATTGCAGGTAAAATTCCATTTTCAGCAGGAGAACGAATAATATGATTTATTTATTTGAAAACATCTATATGCTTGCCATAAAATGAAAACAAGGAGAAATAGAGCTCACTGGAATTTCGCCTAATTTTTACACAACAAGGATGGCCCTTCAAGGCTCAATGAGTGCTGGATTGGCTAGTCATTTTCCTGGTACAGAAGTCGAGAAATCCTCAAATATCCTCGCAAAATCCTTTTTCCAAACCCAGAACGCTACAGTAGGTAAACCCAGAACGGTGGAATACGTCAAGGACTCATTTGGGCGAAGGAGTGCGGGAGACCTCAAGCGGAAGCGCTCACCAACTTGCTATCCTTGAACGGTTAATCACCACTAGGAGAGAATAAGGACCAAAGGACTGTTATCCACGTAAAAATTCAAAAAAATTACGTGAATGTGCATCTCGTTCTCCTTTACAGATCTTGTTTGAGAAATCCTGAATCACATTCTTCCCTTATCCATGACTATAAACATATCATTCGCCGGACTAATCCCTGCTCATTCTATTCTATTCTTGTTGTTGGATTTTCTGTTGTTTATTTATAGTCAAGGGCGGGTGTGGCGCAATTGGTTAGAGGTCCGTTGTAGCCACATGGTCGAGGGTTCGAACCCGCCCTAGTGCTCACCAAGTCTTTCATCCCTCTGGGGTCGATAATTTGGTACCAGACTTGTCTGGGAGGATAAAAACACTGACTTGACCATCGGCTGGCCCCCGCAAGTCATTGTATAGGCCAGTTACGCGTTCGTAAGCCTCAAACGATTACGAATCCCAGTAAAACGCGTCCTTTATCCTTTTTATTTATAGCCATTCCTTGCCTCTTCCTCTTGGCACGCCTTTGAGCGTAATAAATAAATAAATAAACAAATAAATACCAAACAAACGCCACCTTTGCGTGAAATGGTAAAAAAGCTATCATCTCACTCACGTCAGGAAATAATGGTGACGATCCTTCCACTTTCACGTTATCACTCGGCTCACTGTCCACACTTTCAGATCGTGGATACGCGTCGATAAGTTCGATTGATGCGGATGATGGTGATGAGATATGAGGTAACGATTGAAGATAGTTAGTAGCGGATTGTTGTACAATTTCATCTCTTGCACTGCATCGATCGCAAAGTGTGCTACGATCCTTCGATACGGTGAATTTAATACTTCTTTCGAGCTGAAAGAAAAAGTTTGGAAAAGTAGGTGGGACAGAAAGAAGGCTAACTCCAGCCATCTCACCAAACAGTTCATTATATCCGGCAAACTGCTGATCGATTGCAGTTCCACGAAGATGTAAACAGACATTTTCGTGCTCGAATGATCTCAGGGAAACGAGACTGACGGGGGCGACAGGATGATTATGGCGATAACTACTGTAAATAAATATAATATAATTTCATTTTGTATTTTGAAAAACTGACCATATTCCATACATGCAGAGCAGGAACATCAAGAAATTAATGAATACATCCGGAAAAAAATACACTACGATCCGTAATTCATGTCAACATCCAGAACTAGAACCAAAAACCATTAAACTGGAGAAGTAACAAACAACTAAGATAAAGAAAGGAAGTTATGGGACACTAACAACGCTCGAAAACTGCACAATGGCCAATTTTTTCCTGTATAGAAGATGGAACTGTATTATTTATTCTGTATTATTTTATTTATTTATTTATTTTTATTTATTTAATTAATTGTTTTTTAACTGTATTATTTGATAGGACAATTAATTCTCCAACATTTATGTAAAAACCTAAGTAAAGTCCTAAAATGAAGTGCTTGGCGTGGATCAATCTCTGTGGAACGTCCAAACGCTTATGCGGGGCAAGGAATGATTTCCTTGGGCCAATGGACCTATCAAGTCAGTAACCTCCATGCCCTCACTTCTTGAAACCTCGATTTTTATTAATTGTATTAATGTTTTTTCTTGTTTTGCCAAGAAAATGAAATTATTTTTTATATGAAGTGTAAAGTGTACCATACTAGTCCACGGGAAACAAGTATCTCTACTAGGAAGGCACTAGAAGCGTTCTGTCAGGAATCCATCAATGAATAACAGAAATGAGTGCTCATCAATAAATGACAATAACCTTATGCCGTTCGCAACACGCTATGATAATGACCTCATGATAAGATTCCCCACATACAGTTCCTTAACATTATCCAGACGCCAGTACCTAAAAATACAGCAAAGTGCGTGGATCTCATTCGCACTGGGTGACAATCTGGAAAGACGCAAAGGTTCGCCATCCCGCTAGTCGGTGGGACTGGTCAGTTTGTTTTCCTATTTGGGGCTCTTGCGTGATGCACTTAGGGCAATATCGAGGCTTGGCCAGGAGAGAGGAGAAGCCGGATGGGATATGCATACCATTAAAGGCATCACCCCACGAATTTGAGGTGGTACGGATTTCAGGTGGAGTATTGGTACACGGGATAGTAGATCATGGAGAGGGGGGTGATTCCGTCCATTTCTTCCTAATTGCCGTTAAAAAACAGCCCGAAAGATACGGCTTCGAGCGTTCCGGTGCGCTACTTTCTACAACGAGTTCGATTGGAGTGCGCCAGCCATGTGCACGCGCCGCATCTTCTGGGCCGTTTTTTTTACGGGAATTAGGAAGAAATAGACGGTATCACCCACCTTTCCATAATCTATTATACCGTATACAAATACTCCACTTGAAATCCGTACCATCTCAGATTCGTGATGCCTTTAAAGACTTCGAACTATTTTCAGGCCTTTGATAAAGGCGAAGTTGTCGAACAGTCGGCCCAATAATAAACGTTCATGAAAAACCTCGTTGGGATAAAAAGAAAATATAAATATCAAGTCAGCGTTTTTTTTTTCTTTTAGATAAAAAATTTCAGCTCGAAAGGAAGAAAGGCTTGGCTCGTTTCTGGCGGTGTTGAGCTGTCCACAGATGCTGTACGAATCTCTTATCACTATGCTACAGCCGTTGCCGTGCTGGATAATCTCTCTACCTCGTCTATATCCGGAAGTAATTAAGAGAAATTAATAATAGTGAACTTTGCTCGTTGTTTTTACGTGAATTTTTCAGAATATAAATCTAAAAGGGGAAGCGTGAGCAAAGTAAGGTGGTACGGTACGGCTGCAACCACACCGTAATCAACGATCCGAAACTGTCCTGAAGCCAATCAATCCTTTCATCTCTCCAGTGTCGATAAACTGGCAGCACACATCTGGAATCTGGAAGGATAAAACCACTGACTCAGGACATCAGGTGGTCTAGGTATGATATTGTAAAGGCCGCATGTGTGTTCATAAATCTCTATTTTTGTGATCTGAAGGCACGTGCACATTCCAGAGGGACTCATCAATCCTTAGCACCTTGTTTTTCTTTTCACTTTTTCGACTTTTTTTACCTGAAGTACCCAATTTCTCATAAAACTCTCAAAATGCACCCGTTTCTTCTTTGCTAGCGCTTTTTGCTTACAAACTGTTGTCAACAACTGATTGGTTTTCAAAACATCCTCCATTTTGAAGGCAGCGTATCACGAAATTGACGATTTTGGAATCTCTCCACGAGTAGATAGATGTGTAGTTCACTACTAAGAGCGTATTTTCCTCAGTTATCAGCTCCACTTCCCCTACGAATCCAAGGAAAGACGTGTGAATCACCTCCGTGTGGTCGTGTGTCCCTAACGATGCAACTTCTTACAGGTGACAGAGCGAGGATATTCACTCAGTTAAGCCTATAACAGTTATGAGGTGGAGGTGGAACTTCTGCTGCTTATTTGAGTTATATTAGCTGGGTCACTGACGTAGAACGACGACAGAACTGAAATCCCGTAACAAGTTGCATCGTTGGGTACACGTGGTCACAGTAGACTGTTTCACACGTCTTTTTATGGACTAGGAGGAGGAGGACGTGGAGGAACTTATTCATCACGCTCATACTCATGAACTACACCTTTACATCCATTTATTCGTGGAGAGATCGCAACATCTTCATTGTCGTAATACGCTGCTTTTAAAGGGCAAGTAGTGCGACGTTAATCAACTCACTTGGGAAAAAATGCGTGAACGCGCTCCAATTATGAATGGGGCTGAAATTGAATTGAGAATCGCTGGAGGGTTATGAACGTATGGGCCATGCACATGTGACATGTGACATGCAGTGCCACCGCTAGCGCTGAGTTTGTATCGTAACCCCCCACATCAAGGGAGTGTATTACCCCACATAAAGGTAGTGTATCAGGGAATTTGATCTGGTACGGAAATCCCGGAGAAAGTGTAGACTGAGTGTTGTACAATAGATTACGGAAACCAGCATGACTCCCCTCTATTCCTCTCCCCCCTCCCAACCTTCCCCCGCCCTCAACCCTCGCGTATATCCTAAGGAACGCCGTGAGAGCCCATTTATTTCCTAAGAAATACGTTAGAACTCCCCACCTTTGTAGACGCTCCGGTCCCCTTAACAGCCTATTCATTGATTCTATTTACTTGAATATGCTGATGAGGAGACCTTATTGATCTTCGATCGCTCGCACTTGGATGCAGCGCGTCGTGCACGGGACTGGCGCGTTACAGCTGATTTCGTAGGAAAGATCGCAGTCTTTCACGCCGATCAGGGTCATATGAGCGGGAGCATGCTCGTCTTTGTAATCCATCATAAATCATCCCGAACTCCATATTGCCCTATTTTCTCATCACGTGAATCCGTTCTGATACGCTGGGTTTAAGTATGACACCAGTTTGCATCAACTGTCAGGATGGTGCAAGGTTTGTTGAGCTACGGTAACTTTTAACCGCCGACCGTGCACCGTGGATGAATCTCTAATCACTGCCCCACACTCCTTTCTTACCAGGCGTGCAATCTCAGGCACGAAATCCTTGGGATCAAAGTTTCGTTCGTTTGTAGTTCACGTAATCGTTGACAATAAGAATAAAATCAATAGCAAAAAATTATAGAGGAAATCATCTTGAATTAGAAGTTTCGTAAAATTAACATGTGAAAAAAAGATTCTCCTTTAGAAAAAAAATAAGCATAAGAGTAGAATAATATGAAGAAAGCTCACTTTTTCACAACTTAGTTTTTGATAATTTTGATAATAAATGAAAATAATAGCTTCTTAATGGCACAGAATTGCGGACGTCTGTCTCGCAACATTTTACTGCTGACTAAAAAATTTCTTACTGAACTAGGAACTATCCATGAACTGGTTTTCTATTTCCAAAAGTCTTCCTATTTCTAAACAAACCAGTACACATGTATACACCTTTTTGACGCAGTATACCCATAAATATATATTTATGTACTTTTTGTGTATGTATGTGGGTATTTATGTATGTATGCAAGCATGTTAAACCGATAAATACACTAGTGCTCCAGGAATTTCCGGCTCAAGTTGAAAAACATTAACGTCACATCCAAGCAATCCTGATTCTGCCGGCACATCAGCCATTAAGAAACGGTGTTTGATGCGTTCGATGTTAGCCTTATTTATATATTTACGATCCGCAAATATTCCCCTCGTCTTCCAGACTTTGATAACCATTCCATACACCTTGCACATATCGAATTTGTGTTCCGAGTTTCCCTTGTTACAATTTCTGAATTACCACCATAGAGCTCCCCGTAGTTGGTTTAAAAAAACACACACTTTTTGAAAAGTTATAAATAATCAAATAATTACTATTAATTAATAATTAATATCTCGTGGTTATAATTCTAATATTCTCGTTGACTTGAAACCTAGGCATCTTACTGTTTAATTTTTTCCTATTGTATTTTTGACTATATTTATTATTATTATTATTATTGATTTTAGATAGAACCTTTATTAACCAGACATTTCGGCTTTTTCGCTGTCTTCAGATCCCTAAATAGAAGTTGATTGGAACTGTCTTACGTTTATTCCGTCAAATGCCATACTATCCTGGATCATGTTTCGATGATCGTTCAAGGTATTGAAAACGGAATTCATGGAAAACCTTGAAACTAGTCCTACCTACTGATAGTTACTATTTACACCTCCGAAGACAGAAAAAAATCCGAAACATCAGGCTCATGAAGGTCCCATCTAAAAACCAAAACCTCGTCTTGACAAAAGTAGCAAATATCTCGTGGTTATTCCCGTAGAAAGCCGAAAGGACCCCTCTAACGATATAACGTGATGTTGTGGGGAATTTTTACGAAAATTCAGTAGAAATCGCATGAATTCAACGAAAAGAACAACGTTTAGCGGAGAAATGTTAAATAAATTAGCAAAATCTTTTTAAAAATTAATACCTCGTGGCTATTTCTATGCGAAGCCGAGAAAACCGTAACTATTTGATAGAATGTGATCTCGTAAGGTATGTCAGCAAGGATTCAGTAGAGATTGTAGGATTTCAAGGAAGAAAACGACAAAGAACGAAGAAAATCTTAAATAATTAACAGAACTTTCTTAAAAATTAATAACTTCTGGCTATTTTTATGCGAACCCGGGAAAACCGTAACCCATCCGATATAACTTCAAGTTGTGGGGAATTTTGGCGAAAATTCAGCTTACATAGCACGAAGAGAACAGCGAGGACTCAAGAAATCTTGGATAATTAATAAAAACCTTTCTAAAAAAATAACATCTCGTGGCTATTTTTATGGGAATCCGAGAGGATCGTAACCCATTCAATACCATGTGGTGTTGTGAGGAATTTTAACAGGAATTCAGTTCAGATTCCACGAAAAGAACAAGGAGGAGAAGAGAAATTTCGAATCATTAGCAAAATCCTTCTTAAAATTAACCCTTCGATAAAATGTGGTGTTGTGAGGAATTTTTTCGAGGAATTCAGTAAAAATTATGAGATTTCAACGAAGAAAACAATAAATAACGGAGAAATCTCAAATGAATTATCAAAATCTTTGAAAAAAGTAATATTTCGTGGCTATTTTTATGCGAAATCGAGAAAACCGTAACCGCTCCGATATAATCGGGTTTTAGGAATGAGGAATTTTAGCAAGGATTCAGTAGCAAATTGTAGGATTTCAACGAAGAGAGCAGAGCGAAGAGCGGAGAAATCTTGAACAACTAGCAAAATCTTTCGAAAAATTAATATCTTGCGGTTGTTTTTTTTTTCGAGAAGGCGAGAAGACCGTAACCTCTCGGATATAACCTCTGGTTTCGTGAGGAATTTCAGGAATGATTCAGTGGATTTCAAGGAAGAGAACAGCGATGAGAGGAGAAACTTTGACAAATTAGCAAACCATACAACATGTGTGCATGAGAAATGACTGAAGAACGATATCGAGGCTGAGAATCCCAGCTGCCACGTATCCTGACACATCCTGTACGGTCATGACTTCCACCAGCACCACTGTTGCCGAACAAAATTCTACTTCTGTTGATAACGGCAGCAGCTGCTGCTGCTGGACGAGTCGGTTCGAGTTCGATCAGGTGGTGATTCGAGAAAGAAACGAAAGTACGTGGGTAGGTAGGTAGGTAGGTAGGTACGTAGGAGATGGAACAGGACAGAATGCCGGAATGTGAATGGATGGCCAGGCGCAAGCAACGACGATCGATTGGCGCGCAGGCGCACCCTTGGCTACCCACTTACTGCTGTTCATACAACCTCTTGGAAATGTACGTACGTATGTGACCGCTATCGAATCACCGTTATGGATTCAGCCAAGAACTCCGACCAAAATCAACTTCCAACCTCGGTAACGCATTCGAAAATCCTCGGAAAAGTCCATCTAGTAATATATATTGATCAGAAAAATTAAGGAAAAAAATTGGGGATATATCTACGTATGTATGTGACCGCTATCGAATCGTTATGGATTCAGCCAAAAACTCCAACCAACATCAACTTCCACCATCGTTAACGCACTGCGTCGGATGCGTAACGCATTCGAAAATCCTCGGAAATGTCCATCTAGTAATACATGTTGGTCAGAAAAATTAAGGAAAAAAATTGGGGATATATCTACGTATTTCTGCCATCGTTAACGCACTATGTCGGATGCGTAACGCATCCGAAAATCCTCAAAGATGTCCATCTAGTAATACATATTGATTAGAAAAATTAAGGAGAAAAATTGCAGATATATGTACGTATATATGTGACTGCCATCGAATCGTTATGTCAAGCGCCAAGGCCCAATCTCCAGCCTACACCAACTTCCACCATCGTTATCGCACTGCGTCGGATGCGTAACGCATCCGAAAATCCTCAGAAATTGACATCTAGTAATATATTACTATCATATTGATCAGAATCTTTTTTTTTTTGAAAAAATTGAATCGCTTGTTAAAAAATTGAGGAAAAAAATTAAGTCGCTCATGTCTCCAGATTTTCCACGCTCTAATGAAGGCAATAACTACCGCAAGTTAACTGCTAATAAAGAAATACGAAAAGAATAACAAGAAAAAAGAAAGAAATAATGGGAAAAATCGATACCTATGGTGGCTACAGTTCAAGCAAATCAATAAAAAAAATTAAATCAACGTAAAAAAAAACCAAAAACACCACCTCGTAGGGAAAGAAATGCTCCACCAAATCATGCGTTACATAACGCTAAGCTCTTTTTTTTCTCGGCGCGCATTTAAATTTTAGAAAAAAAATTACTTCTTACTATTACCATTACTTATGCAGTAACCTAAAAGAAATTACCACATATAGAGTTCCTGAATAAAAAGCTATGAAATCCAGCCGGCACCTCATTCTCACTCCAAAACTGTTCTGTGTAGGACCATCTCCTATATTTTATTTTGCTAACAGTTTCGTATAGGAGGAACTATGTAGTCGGGATTAAGGGTCTGTATTTGGAAATCATCGGGACAAATGTGGACTTGTCCGTAAAAACTCGTCTGGAACTCCGACACCTCCATAGAACTCCTGCTTCTTTAACCCCATCAATGTTAAAGCGACATGCGTCCAGCAAATTCTGCACTTTTATTAGTTTTTTCCAAAATCTCTGTCTTTTTTCTTTCGCAGCAGATTACATTCTTACTTGAGGGGAATAGTAGGCTAACGGAGCTTCTTAAGGATGGAAAATTAGAGGGATTCCAGTTTCGTCCTGACAGTAAAGATCAAGTAAACAGCGCAATTAGACGCAACGCAATCAATTTTCATGATCAGTGAACCCTTTAATGGAGATTGACGTATACAGTAAACGAGCGATAATCTGCTTCCACTTTTCTCTTTTTCTATTTTTTTTAAATTTCCTTTTTCCTTACTTCCTCCAGCCATCTTAAAGAACTACAAATATTTAAATACGGATTTTCTGTTGAGCAGATGAACTATGTAGGTAACTAGGTAATCTCTTTTTTCCAAAAAAAAAAAAACAAAAAAACTCCAACTGCAGTTCACCGTTAGTTTCGAGCTTCTACAGTAATTTTACTGCAAAAGCATAAAACGTGTGACGTTTTCGATCTGAAATTCTATGGAACTCAATTGAAAAGAACCCAAATTATATTCTATATTTAAACAGTTAAATAATTTTGGAAAATTGGTTATCTACTGAAACGTTTCGCACAACCCCCGTGTACATGTTTAAAAATGTAATGGGATACTGTACATAGATGAGATGTGAAAATGCGTTTAAACTGCTCTGGTAATTCGGCGCCGCTGTCCGCCCGGGTCTGTCTACTCCAACTGCCACCAGTTTGCTACACGGAACATTCCTGGCCGCAGTTCAGGTGCACTTTGCTGTTGGGGAAAAAAAAAGTGAAAGGATATGAAAATCGAAGAGTCCGTTCAAATTAAAGCAACCTCAGCTATTGACAATAAATATTAGTAGGAAAATTCTGTAGGAAAATAGTAGGAAAATATGTTAAAAACGAAAATAGTAGGAAAATATGAATAAAATATGCAAAAAAAAAGAAAAATCAAATCCAAAACATTTCTAAAAACAAATCAAAATCTAATCTGATCCCAGAAGCGAATAATTGGATACCTTGACGACAGAAGAAAAGCTTATTAATGTGTGGCTGGGATGTCTCGAATAGATGTTAAGACAGTATCGATGCTAAAAATGTTTGTTATCAAAAAAAAAGTTCAAAAAAAAGTTCAAACGTCTAGAAGTAATCTCTTTTTTCCGAGAAAAAAAAACCGCAACCGCAGTTAACTGTACTTCTTTACAGTAATTTTACTGTATAACAAAAGCATAAAATCGTCTGATGTCTCCTAACTCAAATTCTATGGAATTCCATTGGAAAAACCACCTAAAAATAGATTCCATATTTAGACAGTAAATTTGGAAACTGAATTTTTTATCCGTAGAGAAATTCTCTGTGGTGTTTTTTTCTCGAAATATGTAATGAATGCTTCTCAATCATTTTAACCATATTTTTTTCCAGAAATGAATACTCCAGACTAAATGACACACATACACCCAAACAAACAAACAAACACACACAATGTTATAGATCACCTCATTCTGATTCTGAGCATGAAAACAACCGAAGTGCCTCGAATTGCCCTCATAACCTCTACCACCCTCCCATGATCGCAAGTCTTTCCATTGTGTGACTGTCCGTAAAGGTGTATACATAGTTGTCCTTGAGAATTCCCTTGCTTACAGAGGTAAAAGTGAAGGATATTGATCGGGATTCTACTAAGAATCGAATTTTTAACGAAATATTAACAACTGTAATAGCAAACTCTTTGAATTAATCCAACCAACACATCTCCCTCATCTGTTCCTCAATTTTTCGAACCAATGTAAGACGCGATGACAGTTCATGGCGTTTTTTCCACTGACTGTAAGTGGTACTCCTTTACAGTATCCTATACGAGGCACGAATATCTGACAACAGCTCATCCTCACACGTGAACTTCTTTCGTACTTCAGGAATATTGTATATTCTCTTCTGTTCAATACTGTAGGGAAGGTATGGAGCAGTCGTTAAGAGGTTCAACTACCACAGCACCATCCAAGGTTCGAATCCGTGCTAGTGCCAACCAAGCCTTCAATCACTTCGGGGTCGATAAATTGGTACCAGACTTGTCTGGGAGGATGAAAAAAAAGTACTGACTTGACCCATCGGTTAGCTCCTGCAAGTCATTGTATAGGCCAGTTACTCATTCGTGGACCTCAAACAATTCTGAACTGAAGTGAACGTGGTGGGGTATCCCAAGCGGATTGATTAACGCCAGACAATTTATCATTTATCCTTTATGGTTCTTTAGAAAAAGGAACATAATTTTCATAGTATCCGGAGAAATCCAGCAAGGTGAGATCGTTTGATTTCGAAGAAATGCCAAATATATTTCAACCGCAACCTGTTTTTCATTGATTTATTAGCCGTTTCCCTATAGGTGTTCATAGAAACAATTTTTTATTGATTTAATTGAAAAATGAAAATTTGTTGAAAAATTAAATCACATCTCTACAGAACTGGACCTTACGCAATAAAAGGGCGGAGTGTTTTGTGCGCTTCAATCTTTTATAGATTAATTCCCATTGATTGTTTGAAGTACAGAACGAAAAAAATGATTAAACAACACCTTGCACCGTCCATTTTCTTCATACTGTACTTTTTGACGGATAATAATATAATAATAATAATAATAATAATAATTTTTGAATATAATGCAGCTAGGTGATTACGTAACTAAAGTCCACGCTGGTTATAAAGCTATGCATATTTTTGGTTGTTTTTATAGAGCAGGTGCTTTCGTTTTCCTGAGAAGAGAAATAATTGAATGTCATAGCAAGTTTTTTTTTTCCCAGAACCTTCTCGGCACGACGCTGATGTTAAGAAAACCACCGTTTTTTTTTTCAGGTGTCAGACAATACGTGATAGAGGATTAGAGGTTGATAGAACGGATCTGAGTCAGAACATCTTGCCGACGTTTCGAAATAACTATGTGGCCCTCGTGGAAGAGAAGAGACACGGATATATCCACTACTAGGGAGTACATGAGATCCTACGGATCGGAATCAGCTCAGCTCGAAACAGGTACTACTGTAAAGTCGTAGCCATTCAATATTCATTTCTTCACTTCCAGGATCTTTGGAAAAAAATCGACTTGGAACCATTTTCTGCTTTCTGCTTTCCTACCCTTATCTTATCTTCGAAAATGTGTCTGCTGTATGTTTTTTTGTCGCCGAAAAAAACGATTGTTCTCCCTCATACGACAAACAAAAATTATGGTTTTCGAGCAAAAATTCAGCATTACTTTTTTCTATCTAAATTATTTTACTAATAATCCACGAAGGCCGTTTTCTGCGCTGTTTTTCAAGAGGATCAGGGGAAATTAAGCAGGATCACGCTTAATTCGTAATATACATCCTGTACTTCTCTTTTTCATCGAGTCCCCATCGATCTCTTTAAAACAGCAACAATTTTCATGACAAATTCTGCTTAAAACCGATACCAAAAAGTTAAGGCGGGTATAGTACAGTGTTGAAATTTTCCACGGTTAGAGGTTCCGCTTCCTGCACGATCGATCGGAGGTTCGAATCTGCCCTAGTGCTCACCAAGTCTTTCATCCCCCGGAGTCGATAAATCGCTACCAGACTTGTCTGGGAGGATAAAAACACTGACTTAACACATCGGCTAGCCACCGCAAGTCATTGTATGGGCCAGTTACAAGTTCGTAAACCTCAAACGATTCTGAATTGAAGTTAACATGGTTGCGCGGGTCCCAAGCGGATTGATTAACGCCAGATACTTTATGCTTTATTCTTTACCAAAAAGTTGTGAGAACATTGAGGAATGACGCTGGAAGCATAGGAATTGATTGAATTACATTCGTTATCACCACAGTTTATCACCACACGACTCAAATAAAAGAACTATTCATTTCCACTAAAATATCGTATAGTCGTACCGGAAAAATGACGCGTGAGAAGCATTTATATGCGTCTCACGTAAACAATACGATTACAGTACGAAAGTTAAAGTGTTGAAGTTTTCCAAGGAAAATGTCTTCAAATACGAGGTCAGTCTAGGAAAAAACGACACGTTTACCATCCATGTTCCTAGATTATCCGACCCGACGGTACACGTTTTGAGATCACACAAAAATTCACAAATTCACAGTATTCTCGTTTGGAGGAACAACGAAAAAAAAACACTGCACGGTGATTTCTATTGTATAATGAACAAGTATTATATCACTAATGTTCTCTAATTAGTAGAGATGTTCTGCTTCTTTGTGAGAGCCCAGTATGCTCCTTTCGCATGCATTAATTCGTTGTGTGTTCCTGAAAAAGTGAAGTTCGTTGTGGATTTGTTCGATATTCTTCTGGAACTCTCTTCTCATCTATGCATCCAAATCTAAGTAAAATCTAAGTTTTCAAATTGCTTAGATAACATTTTAATTCGACAAGAACTAGATTCTTCAAGAAAAAAAAGACTTCTGGCTCAGTTTGACAAGGCTGGGAATTTTTTCTTTGTTCCGGTGTAACGCAGTTGGAGAGGTTCCGCTGCGACTCGATGGTCGGTCGATGGTTCGAAACTTCCCCAGAGCCAACCAAGTCCTTCATACCTCCGGGATCGATAAGTTGTTCACAGACTTGTCTTAGAGGATTAAAAAAATAGGGAATTTGGGGAAAAAAATGGGGAAAAATTGCCGCATTCCAAGCGGATTAATCAACTCCGGACACTTTATTTTTTTTTTATTCTTTATGGTTCTTCAGAAAAAGAAACAAAATTTTCATGGTATTCGGAGAAATCCAGCAAGTCGAGATCAATTGATTTCTAAGAAATATCAAAAATATTTCAAGCGCAATGTTGTTTTTATTGTTTTCATTTGTTTTTCATTGCATTATTAACCGTTTGAGTATTACTGTTGATGGAAACTAATTAAATCACACATCTACAGTAATGCTCCTTACCGATGGGAGGATAAAGTGTTTAGTGTTGATCAAATAGCTCTGGATTCACCAGAGCGTTAGCGACTTTAATTCGGAATTATTTGAGATTTACGGATGTGGCCTATCCGACCACTTCCTTAAATGTCGCTGTCCTTTCCTCTTCAAACATTCTTCGGTACTAATTTATCGACCCCGGAAGGATGAGAGAATTTGCTCGGCTCGGGCGCTATCGAACAATCGACCGTGCAGTCACAAAAAAAACTTCCTATCAGTGCGCCACACTCGTTCGCTATTCCTAACTTCTACAAAAACAAAACACGTACTTATCGGGAAGTTCTGTAAACATATGTCTCTCAAAAATAAGGAATTAAATTCTGTTTGCTAAATCACAGTGAATACAAGTTAACCGTGTTTCTTCATTCGTAGCCAAATGACATTTGATATTGTTATTTTTTGTCATTTAATACTCCTGCGGGGAGTTTATAATCAGCTTCTTCGTAAAACGTAAACTATTCCGTTTTTTTATAACGGGTCAAAATGACCTGAAGTCTTATGCAGTTGCGTAAGCGGCTGCGTTCGAAGCGGTGCTGTGGAGTTGTGGAACGATGGCCCCACCTCTGTCGCAATCACTGGCTCCACCACGCCACTTCGAGAGCAGCCGTTTAAAGGCAACGTACCACAAAATTGACGTAGTGTGGAAAGCTGATAGCAAACAGTAGTGTTAGTAGTGCAGATTACGAGTCAGATCGTGCTCACGTTCCATTCATCCTCTCCCTAGAAAAACCCTAAGAATCGCCCTGAAAAACGGCGTGAGAACGGCGTTTGTTTCTATGAGGCATGTTGGAACGCGCTCCGTTGAACACGCTCCGGTCCTCTCAAAGGCCCATTCAGTGGTTTTACTTCAATAGGCTGCCGAGGGAACTTCATCGACCCTCGACCGCTCGCTCGTGGACGCAACGCGTGCACGAAGGCAGTGCGTTTTCATCCACCTCGTTTTTAAGAATGATTAGGGAAAATTGAGTGGGATCACACTCATATTCGTAATCTACATTCCGAACTCTATTTCTTTCATTAGCTCTTCATACTATATGTCAATTAAGTGATGCACTGTTTTTAAACAAACTGCGCTAGGCTTCAGGTCCTTCTGGACGACTATGTAACAAATCGATACTCTGAAACGTTTGTAGAGCCCAGAGTCAGTAGTCCTGCCCAAATGACCAAAGAATTCGTATAAAACATTCTTGACAAAGGGTGGTGAAAAGTGTGGATAGAGAGAAAACTGCACATGAATCAGAATAAGATAGAAATTACCACCTATCTCCACTAAATTCCAAATTGTAATGAAGCAATAAGCTTTCCAACTAATCACGAAGTTATTTCAAGAAGAAATATTTTGATTTTTAGTTGTTTTCCTGGTGCTGGCTATGCTCAATGTAAGCTGTAAAATGATATATGCATACCTTTCTCAACAACTTTTCCTGATTTAACTACCATTATACAGTTCGCGTTCACAACCGTTGAGAGACGATGAGCCACCACGATGCATGTCCTTCCCTCAGATGCTTTATCAAGCGCTTCTTGTACAAGCTGAATAAGTTTCGAATGATTTTTCCCTCTGAACTATCTTCAAATGTTTAAGCACCTTTTCACTCTCGGTATCCAAAGCACTGGTGGCCTCGTCAAGCAGTAGAACCTGTGGATTCCTTATAAGTGCACGAGCAATAGCAATTCTCTGCTTTTGACCACCAGACAACTGCGTTCCCTTCTCTCCGACTCTCGTGTTGTATCCCTGAATCAGAAAAAAAAATCAAATATCTACTTCAGCCGAACATAAAACACTAATTTACTCACGTCTGGTAAATTGCTGATAAATTTATGAATGTTCGCCTTCTCAGAAACCTCTATTATATCAGATTCCTTAACTGATCCTGCTGGAAGACCATAGACGATGTTGTCTCTAATTGAACGATCGAAAAGGATTGGTTCTTGCGAGACTAACGCGATATGTGAGCGTAGATGAGTTGGATTCACCTCACGTAGATCGTTACCATCGATAGCCTTAACCGAGTAAATACGATAAGGATGCAACGTAAGATGCAAAGGTAGAAGAACACCCACCACAACACCATCCAAAGGATCGTAGAGCCGCTCCAAAAGCGATATCACAGTCGACTTCCCGCATCCGCTAGGACCCACTAAGGCGAGCGTTTCACCAGGTTTCACCTAAATTTCGGCAATATTTCTAAACTCCGAAAGATTCACAGCCGTATACTCGGTGACCATGTGTGGATGGAGATACATTCCTGCCAGCCAAGGGTGCCCAAAGGTCACGCCTAATCGCATGCACGTATTTGTGACTTGTTTCAAATAAATAGTATAGGACCGCTTGGGAAACAAGCCACAGCCATGAATCTAGTGTGGTATGGGTTTTCGTTGGAGTATACCTATATCGGGTCATAGATTTTGTATACAGAGGTGGTTCAGCTCTCTCTGCATCACTGTAAACAGACGGGTCCAGAACGCTGTTTCTTACGACATCCTCTACTGCCACCCGCCACACTTGCGCCCCGCCCCCGCCTACGATTCGTCGAATGAAATGAATTGCCCATCGGAGCGTTCAAATGGATTGAATGATTTCGACGAACGGCAGGCGGAGGCAGGGCGAAAGGATGGCGCGTCGCAAAAGAGAACGTCGTAAGGAATGGCATTCCGAAGCCGTCTGTTTACAATGATGCAGGGAGAAACGAATGGAACCACCCCTGCATAAATAATCTACGACCCGATATAGGTATACTTCAACGAAAATCCACACCACGCCAGATTCGTGGGGTGATGGCTGTAACTTAAATCCTGCTCATGAACCAATCAACTATACATCACGCCGAAGTAGTAAGGTGAGGCGTGACTTTTTGGCACATAACACGGCTAGATCTCCTCCCACACATACTCGGAGGGTTTAGATCTGTAGGCTTGTCCTTTCAGTGAACAGTGGCAAATTTTTGTCTTGTGATATTCTTGAGACATCCATTATTTGCAGTAAAAGTGTGAACTCACAGCTATATCAAGTCCTTGAAGTATGGGAACATCAGGTCTTTCTGGATATTTGAAGTAAACGTTTTTCAGTGTAATAGAACCGCTGAGCTTCGGTTTCTTGCCATTTTTTGTCATTCCATCAATACGTGGCTCCTCGTTTAGCATATTGATAATGAGACCGGCAGCAAAGGTCGCTTTAATGTACTCGGGGAAGTAGGCACTGGCGAAGCCCATACTTCCAGCAGTGAACGATATAGCAAAGAGCACTCTGAACAATTCTTATCTGAACTAACGACGAGACGAAATGGTCTCTACGACTAAGAAACTACCTCAGAACGTTCATAGGAGGAAGAGTGCCTCTTATGATCAGCCACAAGCCGAAACGGAATGCTGCTGCGTACAAGAAATAGAAAATACTGCAAGCAAAACCGTAGGAAAAACCCTAGAATAAATGATCTTTTGACGGCGCAATCGATTAAAAAAAATCACAATCATACCTGCATTACTGCTCTCCTTCTACTAGTTTTATGAGGTCCATCTAAATGTCGACAAAATTGAGCGTGTAGCCGATGCTCCAATGTTAAAGCTTGGACGGTTCGTATATTCTCGATGGCTTCCATAGCGATCTAAAAAGAATGATTGCGATGGTTTCAACCTCCCTCTTTGTTTCCTACTAATACGCCACCTTTCCGCTGTTTTCCATTTCCTTCGCATCATTTGTTGCTTTTCCAGACATGAATTTCATCTGAATTGCTTGTCCAACACCGGCCAGTGGGAAGATGGCGATTGTCTGAAAAAAGGGCACACTGAATTGTGGGATTCACGAATGAAAAGTAGCCAGTAATTTTCCGTCAGAACAACAATGTATAGTTGGCTTTTTTGGAGTAGCTGGCTTAGTTCTCCTAACGATGTAGTTTTATCACACAGTGGAGGAAAGGTTATGGCCTGAATGGGTAAAGGAATGTGTCAGTGCCTAAAGTTAGGTTACGTATCCTCTACGGTAGCAGTTATTGGGCCTCAACTACCGCATTGCCTTGGGTATTTAGCTAGCAGTTACATCCCTTAAAACAAAACACGAAAGGCAATCAGCTATAATTGGAATACTGATCGCTGGATCGATTCTTAGTTAAAGGCAGCGTATCGCGAAATTGACAGCAGTACGAAAACTCAGGAGAGAACGTAGAGTTCGACTGTAGATTACGGGAACGAGCGTCTCGCTGCTCAATTTCCCTAATCTTCGTAACGAAAAGCGTGGAAAATTGTGTTCATCACGTACGAGGTACGTGAGAACGTCACACTGTTGTTCACGGATACTGATGAAGTCTCTTCACCAGCTAATTCAAGTGAAACCAATGAATAGGTTGATGAGGGGACCACAGCACTCACCAAGTTGCGCGTTCTAACGTACCTCGTAGGAAATAAAGCGATTCCCACGCCGTCTTTTAGGACGACTAGGGTGAATTGGGTGGGGCCGCGTTCGTTTCCGTAATCTACAACCCTAACTGTACGTTTTCCATGGGGTTTCAATTTGTGCCTATGTGTAGTTCTAAGCACATCGCGGTGATTCAGAAACTTATGTAATCTAGATTCTACCCTAATTATTCCCATCATTTTCAACCAAATTACTACCCCCGGATCTTTTTCGGTCACTGCATGCTCAATGACAACGTCAAATAATGTAAAAATGGAATCTCGGAGTCACACATGATTCTAACGAGGAAAATAATCTCCTCGTTTTCTCAAACACCTAGAAGCTGAAATCTTGGGAACAAGTAGAGCTGCAACTACATATAACTAGTTGTTTTTTTTTTCGAAAACGCACGAACATCGTGGAAAAATCAATACTTTGTTATACTTTCGGATCATTAGCGTCTTCTTCTCAAGATATATATATATAATTATATATATAGAATTTAATATAGAAACATACTGAAGTCCACTACTCACCAACAAAGCCATCTGCCAACCGTAGTAGAAGGCGATTCCGATACCGGCACAAACAGAAACGACACAGTTGAAGACAGACCCCAGTCGGTAGTCAATCGCCTGAAGGAGTGATTTGCAAAGATTCACATTCGTGAGGATTGGAAATACCACAAACCGATTTAACATTAGGAGCGTCAGTGGCAAGACGAGTGGTGATTTTCCCGGGTGAATGACGAGGCATGTCAAAGTAAGCGGCATCCATACGCATTACATTGTGGAACACGTTCGATCTGAGCCTCATCGTCAACCGTTCAGCTGACATTCCAAAGAAGAAGCACTGCGAAGAAGTCGTTGTCGGAACTAATGTAAACGTCGAATTCACTGGCTCAAACCTGGATTATCATCGTAATAGCTTCGACTCCACCGAGGACGAGGAACATTAGCGCCCAGAAATGTCCGTCACTCTTCAATGATGCGTCACCAGGCGGTTTAGAAAACACCTAGAAAATTTTGTGCACATTTTAGGTCAGTAAATGGTTTAGTCAATATATGAAAATACTTCGATAATTTGCGAGAAGAACAAGGAAAATGCTGGGAAGACACAGCCTTGCACTATCGAAGAACACACAGCAAGAATCAGAAAACCCCATTCAGGACGAGCATATCGTAGAATTTTGAAGAGATTTGCTTTCACTGCTCCTTCTTCTTCGAGCTCTGAAGTCCAACTATAGTATTATAGTAGGTAGTAGCTCTGAAACACAACACGACAAACCTTTCTTAAGCCTCTCCAGATCCTTCTCTGCTTTTACTGGATCATTTTGATCCATTGAGATCGGCGCCTTTTCAGAATGAGACTGCTGAGATTTGAGACGCTGAAAACAACAGCATGAAAACAACAAACAAGTAATAATTTAATTTTCAATGTATCAAACATGAAAACGTTTCAACGAATAGGTAAAATTCCCGCGATATTTGAAAACCACTAACTCTTAACTCTGGAGCCGTGGAAGATGTGCTTGACCTGCGAGATGTGATAGATCCGCTACGGATCTGACCAGCTCCAGATTCTATAATGGAAAAATTTACGAAAATAGGAAATATAGGGAATTGTTGATGATGAGAGAGAAATGCTATGTTGTTAATATTTCCAAAGAATGAAGTTTCACCAAATGTACAGACGAGAAGCAAAAGTGAATATCTCGACATGCAATTAAATTATAATTTTCACGACATATCATTCCTGGATTTATTTCATGGATCTCCTTGAAACGAAGATAAAATGTCTTTCATCTTACGTCTAAATAAACGAAGGACGATACAAAGCATACATAGTCGGGTCGAAACGACATGAAGCACCGTCAGTTGCGTAAGCGGCTGCGCTCGTAGCGACGCGATGGAGCGTAGCGGTTGGGATCGTGCGAGGATCCTCGCTACTGCCACCCATCTCTGCAGTTCGTCATGGCCCCATCTCAAGTCCAACCGCTCTCTTCACCGCAGCGCAGCCGCTTACGCAACTGCCAGTGCCATTCGACCCAACTATAGAATACGTCATCCCGGAATATTCAAAAAATTAGTGTAGATTTCCAAGAAAAGTTACTTTCATCCACATCGGCGAAAACTTGAGCGTTCACCAATTCGTAGTAGAGGCCTTTTCGAGCAATTAACTCGTCATGAGTACCAACTTCAATCACCTAAAAAACATAACTCTAAGCTCAGGATACCTATATCCATAGAATGAGCAACAAAGCACACCTCTCCGTCCTTCATCGCTATAATTTTGTCGGCGGTTCGAATAGTCGACAGACGGTGGGCAATTACGATGGTGGTTCGTCCTTTCGACGCCTGAGAATCACTCGTATACATAGAGATACTGTAAGAAGAACTGTGAGGAACTTACATTTTCGAGAGCTTGCTGGACAACGCTTTCGCTTTCCGCATCCAGTGCACTAGTAGCCTCATCCAGAAGAAGCACCTTCGGATCTCTCACTAAGGCACGTGCTATCGCTATACGCTGTTTCTGTCCTCCAGACATTTGTGTTCCACGATCGCCAACATTAGTTCTTATACCCTGAAACACTCGTTTTCCAGAATTTTCATCAGAAAAAAGGTTCAGTTTAGGAGGAAATAACTTGCATCAGGGAAGCTCTGCACGAAGTTGTACGCGTTCGCTTTACGGAGAGCTGCGATGATTTCACCCTCGGTAACATCTTCTCGTCCATAACGGATGTTCTAAAGTGAAAGCAGCCATGTTGCGAATAAGTCAGTGAAAAAAATGCACCAATGAACATCTGCTTCATCAAAAGTTTTTGTAGATTACTTGGACAATTTACGGATTTGGTTCATGTGAGAGAGTAGCAAATAACCACAAATAGGTACCACAGATTGCGACTTTTTAGCAAGCGAAAACAAAACAAACTAAAATACTAAGTAAAAGAACAACAAACTACAACTAAAAAACTTCAGTTTATGAAAAAAAAAACAACATATACATATTTATACAGAACCACTGAGGAGGAGTGAAGTTACCTGTTCGATTGTTGTGTTAAACAACACTGGCTCCTGTGACACTACACCAATGTAGTTGCGTAGGAATTCGATATTGATCTTATCGATCTCAACCCCGTCTATGGTGATCTAAAAGCGAGGATGATCAAAAATTAAAAAAAAAGAAAGAAAAGAGAAAACACATTGACGAACCTTTCCATCTTGTTGATTGTAGTATCGTAACAATAGTTGGATTATGGTACTTTTTCCACAACCGCTAGATCCAACCAAAGCGACAGTTTCACCGGGATTCGCTTCGAAGGAAATACCCTTAATCAGGGATTTTCATGCACATATGGATGCACATCTGCGAACATAGTTTTGTTCTAATAGAAGGGATTTAGAAGAAAATAGGTCAGCATGAAAAAATACAACATTTTTTGTCACCTTACCTTCAAAATTGGCACATCCGGTCTTGTTGGATAGGTGAATTTCACATTTGACACAGAGATTTTCCCCTTAAGATTCTTCGGCCTTACGCCGCTCGGGGAATAAGCGTCGATCTCCGGTTCCTGAATATGATTAGTGTTAGATTTTCATAATGGCCTCAACCTAATGGTCCTGAGGGACTTACTCTATCGATGATTTGATAGAGAGAACCAGCGGCACCCAATGCAGTGCCTAGAACGGCAAATTGTGGCCCAGCCTGACCAAGAGCCATTGATCCCATCATCACAGAGAAGAACACCTAAGCAACAACCGGATTTATACGGTCGATCCGTACGTCAATATGTGTGTTTTGTTCTGATGTTCGATGCACAATCCTGGTAATAAGTGCTCTACTCAAAATAGCTCAAAAAATCCCCCCTCATATCCAATATGTTCCTCCCGCAGCGAAAAACTGATGAGCACGCACCTGACCGCTTAAGGGCATCACCCCACGAACCTGAGGTGGTACGGATTTCAGGTTGACTATCCGTATACGGGGTCCCTAGATTATGGAGACGGGGGTAGTTCCGCTCATCTCTCCCTGCATCACTGCAAACAGCCGCCTCCAGAATGCTGTTTAGTACGACGCCATCCATTGCAACGCTCCACCCCTTGCGCCGCCTCCGTCCTGCGATTCGTCGAAAATCAATTCGGATTGTTCCGATAGGCAGCAAGGGACGCTACGCGTGCAAGGGTGGCGCGGTGCAATGGAAGGCATCGTACAAAACAGCATTCAGGAGTCGGCTGCTTGCAGTGATTCAGGGGGAGATGAGCGGAACCACCTCGGTTTCCATAATCTACGACCTCGTATATGGATACTCCACCTGAAATCCGTACCATCCCAGATTCGTGGTATGCCGCCTTTAATAGGAAAACTAGAGAAACTGAAAAGAACTAGAACTGTTTTAAATGAATTATGTATCTGTAAATGTACAAAAGGAAACGAATACAACGACTACTCAAAATTTCCAGACAAAATCCCCAATTCGTATAGCAGACCCAAAACATGAACATGAAGCACGGTGGAGTTGCGCAAGTGGCTGCGCTGGTGGCGGCGCGGTGGAGCGCAGCGATCACGATCGTGTAGGGACCCTTACTAGCACCATCAAATCGTTGCAGTTCGCGATGGTCACACGTCGATTATAATCGCCATCTCCAACACGCCGCGCAGCCGCTTACGCAATGGCACTGTGCTCGCTCGCTCGCTGTCGCTTTGACTTGACTATAAAAGGGATAAAGTCACTGGCGTATCAATCCACTTGGGATGACGTTTTGACTCGACTACACTATTTTATAATTCGTTTCTGACGAGAAAAACAAACAAACAAACAAACCGTCATCACGTTTCCTCCCAACATTTCACCTTTGAAGACGAAATCGGTTCCAACCCAAAACGCGAGACAATATGAGGAGAACATAATGAGGAAGGTGAGGGCGAGACCGAGTCCGATATAAAGTGACTTCCTTATGCCGGTTGATTTCCCATCCTCCAACGCTTTGTCGTACCTAAATATAAAATATAAATAAATAAATAAATAGTGACTTTTGTAGAAGGAAAAATAAACAAAAAATAGATTTTATTTTTATGCACATGCCTTTCACATTCGTACGGCTGTCCGTTGAAGGCGATCACAGTTCTCATTGAGGACAGCACTTCCTCAGCGATTCCACCAGCCACTGCGTATTTTTTCGCTTCTCTCGTAGCCGCGGTAGCCATCAACTGGAGAATACAAGGATTATTCCCGAAACTACAGCGTCAGAGCCCTTAAGAAGTTCGAGAACCTTCGCTATAAATGCTCCACAGATGATCATAAATGGAGCGAGTGACATCATAATTAATGTCAACTTCCAATCGTAAGTAAAAGCCACTATAAATCCACCAAAAAACTGTGCAACGAATTGAATCATAAGTCCAAGTTTGTCACCGGTACCTTCTTTTACTCGTTCAAGATTACTGTAACAAAAAAAAAATGAGTTGTGCTAATAGAACAGAAAAAAAAAGACGGAAGAAGACGTACTCAAAGAGTTTCGTGGCGAGGGTTCCTGAGTGATTTTTATCGAACCACGTAATATCCTGTCGAAGAATCGCTTTGAAGAATTCCCGTCGCAACTGATTCACCAAATTCTCACAAACTGTTAGGAAACACATCGCCTGGAATAATTTTTGTATACATAGGGTCTAAACGACAAAAATTTCCACAAAGTATACGAAAATCTGATGATACTCTTAGAAATAAATCAATAAATCTAAATAGGTAACTCATAAAAATTCGTGTTCCTGGATCATGGACATCTCAAGGTTTTAGGCCGGATGGCATCAAACTGCCTATCTACTAACTAAATTAATAACTACCTACTAGTTAATTACTTCTACAATAGAATTAATTACTTCTGTTCGGCGTGGTGGTAATTTGAAGAAAAATTGGCAAAACAAAAGGAAGGAAGAAGCTGTCACTTCCAAAAGGGACCCATCTTATGGAGTTGTGGAAAAAAACGGAAGGGAGATCACTTCAAAAAAATGTTATCCCAGAAATCACCTCTTTTCGATATTTTGTGGATTTTATTGGAAATTTCTAAAGGAAAATACTAGGAAATAGAATAAAAAATGAACAAAGTGAATGAATAAAAAAATAGAAATAGAAAACTAATGTTATAGTGCTGGTCGTCTCAATAACATTTTCTTAAACGAATTTTTAAAGACAGCCAATAAACCGTTCCTATGGTAAAACAGAGGACGTAACCCTACGTTTTTTTATTTTACACTCTCAGAATTTTCCAGAAACATAGCGAAGCCTCAACGAGATGTTCTTCCACAAAATCTTTGTATTGTGAAGCGTAAACGATACGTAGACCGGATCCATACCTGTATTGTAGCCGCTGCAAATATACCACATCCCAAATAAACATATTTCAAACAGTTTTGAATGACGTCATGTTCGAATTGATGGACAGCTGGAAAGATTGCAATTTTCGAGAAATTCACCTATGCAATTGCCTAGGAAACGAAGAATAAAACAAATTTCCCTACAGTCGAACAGAAATGAAAAACTCACTTGTGAAATTTCCCGTAACATTCATAAAGTTTTGAGAGACATTACCCTGAAAAAAAGTGGGATTTCTCCTTAAGGAAGTGTTTATATATTTTATTTATATATTTATTATGTTTATTATGTTTTTTATTTATTTATTATGTTTATATATTGTTTATATATTTTTGTACAAAATAATCTCATGACCAAGAAAAGTTACTTCTATGAACGAGAAAAAAAATCGCAGACTTTGGGGCATTTTTACAAAGTTTGGAAAAATAAAAAAAAATTATCTTAAGAAAACTACTCGAATGGTTATACAGCGCTTAAAAACACTACTTACAGAAATACTAAAAAAAAATAACGCGTTTTCACTTCGAAAACGCTGGAAGCCTCCGCAAATTCTCATTTCAGGTCCCATAAATAAATTGTTTACAAAAAAAAAACACCACGAAAAGTGTCTGTATACTTCTTCATACATTTTTTTCCTTTTTTTTTCTTCAATTCGTTATAGTCGGCCTAGAATTCTTCTCAGAACGAACTGAGTTATGGTGTAATTGTGTAAGTGTTCGCGTCCGCTACAGGACCGTCGCCAGCAACAATCGAGCGTAGCGAGAGGGTCCCACCGTGCCAATTGTTGCAAAACCACTTACGCAATTGCACCAGAAATCAGATTACTCTAAAGTTACCGTAATCTAGTACTGAACTACTAGTTTTATGTGGACAACATCACAAACGTATTCACAAAGGAAACAAAAATGTTCACTCGCTTAAAACTTACCATAATAATCGACATCAAAGGCATACCAACACCTGTAGCCATAGCAACAAGGCCACCAGTAAGCAGTAGCACCCTGTCGAATGTGGAAGCATAGCGGAACTGAATTACAGGAAATTTTTTTAAGGAGAAAATTTCCATTTAATGCTTGTGAGTTTAGCATAGAAAGTTCTAGAAGAAGAATCAAAAACGAGTACAAGACAATACTAATCAACAACAGTAATTCAGCTTTCCAATTTAAACAGCTACCAACAATAAAGGGTTACCCGATCACCTAGATAGTGATTCTACTTACCGGAAGCGTACAGTACGTAACTGTCCTGCTGTGGAAATCTGATGGCAAACATGGAATTCGGAGTGTAGATTACGAATATGTACATCTCCAAGCTAAATTCCCCCTAATCGTCCTGAAAAGTGGCGTGGGAAACGGTTTAGTTCCTACGAGGTACGTTAGAACGCTCTCCTTTGTACAAGCTCCGACCCACTCAGCAGCCTATCGATTGCTTTTGATGGGGTAGGCTGGTGAGGAAACAACATTCACTCTCGACCTCGCGCTCGTGGACGTAACGTATGTGCAAGGGCGTCACGTTCTGAGATACCTCGTAGGAATAAACGCCGTTTCTCACGCTGTTTTTCAGGACGTTTAGGAGAAATTGAGTGTGATGACACTCGTATTCGTAATCTACATCCCAATCTCTATATTTTCCATTAGATTTCCACTGAAAAAATGTTTGCGAACTGACTAAGGATTGTGCCTGACTCTTATCCTTTTATTTATTTTTATTTAGTACATATATATATATATTTACAGATGTTTTCAACACCTAATCTATTTACTTTTACTTTTACTTTACTCTATTTCATATGTTTTCTTAAAATTTTAAATTTTCAATTCCTTATTTTTTCATTTTCTGTGAAAAATTTTCTTTAAATATTTAAATCTTGTTTGGTGAAATACTTCCATTGAAATGTTGGTCTCTATCTCATATGACCATTAAGCAGGATTTTGGGTAAATAATCCTTTAAAGAAAATGCTTCGAAGCTGATTATACATTTTAAAAAGGCGTCTATAAATGTGTATTTACGCTAATATGATGTAGGTGAGCTTTTTTCACCCAGAAAAACATCCACAATGCATTTCCATTTTCTCTCAACTTTTTTTTTAGAACTTTTTTCCAACTTTTTTCAGTTTTCTATTGTCTAGATAAGCAACCATAAGTGTATGAATAAGAGGCACGCAAACATACATGGAACATCATCACGTGACTCATGAGATCATTACGAAGAAGTAGATTTATCTGGAAAAACACTTCTTTTGATATTTCGTGGATTTCGCAAGAAATTTCGAAAGAGAACCCGTTGAAACCAACGGCGTTGGTGCAATGGCCGTCTCAATAACAATTTTTTTTCTGGATTTCTGCATGCAGTTAACATCCATCACTCCATCGTCGACATCATCGAACTTTCACAAATAGAAATCTTTCGTAATAGAAGGTTTAGATTTTAATAAAGATAGGAAAGATAAGAACATATTTAGTTGGAATTCCTTATAGGTACATAGGTAAGGATTCTGCGGAATTATTAGTTTCAACGAAAATTTCTCAGAAAATTGACGTTTCTGTAGAATTTCGATTTCCAAAAGAGTACAGTTAGACAAAGGAGAATCTAGATTTTTCCATTTCAATGAAGCAGACATAGAAATCGCTTCCTTTTCGGATAAACAACTCTTGAAAAGAAATCAAAAAGATCTAGATCAAGATTCAAGAGAAAATTAAAATTTAGCTTCTTTAAATGTGAGAATATTCCAAAGGAATTCATACTTAAATATCTACTTCAGGGTAATTTTTAGAACATTTTTTTCTAATTTTTCCATCCTCAGAAGTACTTGATAAATATCGGTGTAGTGGAACATAATAGATGCTGGAATATTATCGGAGTAATTTTCAGAACATTTTTTCTAATTTTTCCATCCTCAGAAGAATTCCATTTTTTCCCCGGAATTTCAGAATTTCCCCATCAGAAGAAAAAAATGTGTAAGCGCGAAAGGTTTGCCGCCGATGGGAATCAAACATCATGCATAGATTTTAATTGAGCAGAAATGGAGATAAGATAGGTGAAGAAAAATGTGTCAACGTAACGTGGACGGAGATAGGAGCGCAGGGGATCGAGAAAACTATGCTGGAGAAATTTTTCCGTATGCCATATGGAATATTCGTGAATATTTAAATGACGTTTACGTGGTTTACAATGGTTTCACTTCAATGAACAATTACAAAGGCACTTACGCGTATATTTCGCGCAAATATTTTATAATATTATTTTGAAAAATATAGGTAAAAAGGCTTTTTACATATGCACTTAATCTTTAAGTGAAAATTTTAGTGTACGATTATTCGGAGGAAAAAAAATCAAAATAGACAACGCGATAGCGATATTTCTGTTGAATGTTCGAATATTCAGATGGTTCGAATTCGATAGAATATTCGAATAAAGAGAAGAGTGTTCACAACCTATGCTAAACGTATAAATTTCTTCATAAATGAACCCTCCTTAATCCCTATTCTAAGACGATTTACACAGTCGAGCAAAGTGTAGTTGAGGGGAAGGCGTGCACTCAACCGTGCTTTTCTCAATTTCTGGAAGTTTTATCGCATTTTTTCTCATAGTAGCTTTAGGGGCACACATAATAGATCCTCTAAGACTAGTCATCAGATTTTAGGGTCTTAAGAGATTTAATTGTTCACTTCCAGAATTAAAAACGTGGTTTATAGCCCCTCCCTCTCCATCACCTCCTCCAACCGGGGTGGCGAGAGGTCTTTGGTTCCTTCGTGAGGTCTCATCCTTATCCTTCTACCATTCTCTACAGAAGCGAAGCGAAGTACTTTTCAACCATTTTCTACAGAAGCGAAGCGAAGTATTTTTCAGAGCCCCATAACCTACTCTTATTTATTCGTAGGTCACCGGCCCTCAGAGCATCCTTTAAATTAATTTTATTAATTTTTAAAATTTAAACTAATGATTTTTCCTATTAATTAACATAATCTTAAACATAATAATTAGTTATTTTCGATTTTCAATAGTAATTTTTATTGATTTGGATTTATAAACATGAAATTAGCAAAATCTCCATTTTTTTTGGGTGAACAAGGGGTGAAAACTGTATATCTCTGTATAGCATTCACAATTATGCTTAGAGGCAGCACTTTCGGGAAATTTTCGGATTTCTTCCACTATTAGGTAGCGCCTGAGGTATTGTTTATGCACGTAACATATTATATCATAATAAAAACTAAACATCCCCTTTCTAAGTATCCTTACAAACCATGGAAAACGGGATCAGAAGCCCTGAAGAAGGAGATCAATTTTCCGGACGAAACAACTCTTCACACCTGTACGAACGACGAATTGCCCTTTGCAGGCTTTCATCTTATCATGCGTATGGATGTAAAGAGTTGCTTCGTCGTTCGAATTGACCGCTGCTCGTGTTCAGTTTATTTTCAGGATTTGTAGGCGACATTTCGTGTTTTTGTTCGACGTTTCGACGCCTGCAAACAACGTTTTCAGCTCTACTCCCTCGATGAATCCCCCAATCGAAAGTATTCATGGCTTTATGCGGTTAAAATTCCATCCGTTCCCTTTACGCAGGTAACGTCTGTCCAGGTTTCGCTGCACTGTGTATCAACTTACAATCGCTGCGATTATTCCAATGTTTCAGAGATCACCCTCGCGTGATCTTTGCTCTCTCTCTCACACATACAAGGGTTTTTGCGAAATTGTTTGCACCTCCGTTTACACACAGCGAGGTTGAGACCGCAGAGGAATGATGAAACAGCGATGACGAAGGTGATTAAGACCTCGTCGCGCCTGCATTGCACTGAAGATTAGCTATTACCTTGTGTATAGTATTTCTAGTTATTATTTTATGTATATTTATTTCATATATAGTTATTATATTATCATGTTATTACGGTATATAAAGCTAGTTTAGTTACTTTGAAAGAAAAAAAAAACTCAAAAGACACTAAAAAAAAAACTGGAAAGACATTTTCAAAAAAAAACGCACCAGTTGAATTACTGTCGCCTTCGGAACTTCTTCTGTACTGAAAATAAACAAGGATAAAGGACAAGGATAAAGGATACAGTGGAAAAAAAACAAACACAACAAACAAAATCAGATGATAAGCTAAGCTAACACTTAATTACTTAGCTAACACTAGAATTAACACATGAAAAAAAGAAAAAAATAAGGAAAAATAAAGAAATAGAAAATAAACAAATTTGAGAATAATTAGTGGATTTGAGCAGTACTTAGCTTGTCACTAAGTTTTAATCGGATAACAAATTCAAATTAGAGCTTGGTATTAAAGAATTAAGGAGAAAAACAAGAATAATAAGAATTTAATAATTACTAAATTATGTCGCGCGCTTCGGAACGGGGGCGGTTCTCCTTGGATGAAGCTGCTCAAAGTTTTCGAATGATATGATCTGTACGATATCCATTAGCGAGGATCTCGAACATTTTTTTTGCGTTTTTTAAAGATGTGCATCGAAGATGTTTTTCTAGAAATTTCCGGTGAGAAATTTAACCCGAGGAATTGTCGGAAAGTATAATGTTTTCACCGAAAAAACCTCCCATATCCGGATCATATCGACTCGAGCTCAAAAACAGTAAACATGACAGAAATTGACCTCTTTTTCGAATCCAGCAACTTCTCCTCAGCCGTGGTGTTCGCCGGTCCTCTTCGGAAAAACGATCTCATGTCTGGTGGGGAGGAATCGATCCGTTTGCACTGCCTGCAGGCACGCGAGGGGAACGAGAGACCTACACTACAAACGACCGAAAGAGGGCGGCGGTAATGGCGCGGTGACTAACGATTTCGAAACGTTCGTTCGTGGAATTTGTTTATTTTGTCCAAAGCTGCGCGAATGACCTTGGTGGACGGTTTGCAGCAACCTGTATTTGAAAAAAAAACCCCGTACGGGATGAGGCAGTATGACGCGCCTTGGATTTGTAATCATTTCATGCTGTGCTCGCTCTGAAGCGCTCAGAGAACAGCATCAGAAATCGCATCAGGTGGCCATAAGTTCATCATCAAAAGTTCATCTTTTTTCCTTGTTTTTTTTTCTTTTTCTCTCAGTTTATGAACGAGTAAATGACAAGACGAGTGGTCGAATTCACCTGTTTTTCGTATTTACGAATTTATGACCGTAATTTTAACGAACGAAGTTTATTTTGTAAAACAAAAATTGCTACAAAAACCCGGATGATGCAAATATCCAAACCCATCAAGTCTTAATTTCTACTTCGATGCTCAGCCATCAACAAAAGCATTTGCCTTTATATTATATTACTATTATTATTATATATAATATTTATATATTTATTACATTATTTATATATTTATTATATTATATTTGTGTTATATTATATTATATTATATTATATTATATTATATTATATTATATTATATTATATTATATTATATTATGTTATATTATATTATATTATTTTATATTTATTATATTTATTTATTTTGTTGTATTCTATTTATATTTATATTGTCTTTATGTTATGTTATATTATTATACATATGAATATTATTATATTTCACTGCCGTACCTCAAGAATCATCAAGAAGCATGCATAGTACAGTCACTGAGAATGCGACTTTAATACATATTTTTTGTAAAAAAGAAACTTTAAATTTAATTAGTTATATGTTAAAAATACACTAAAATGTTTTAAAGATGTTTTTACCGGAAAACTTCATGTCCTTTGCTCAATTTCTATGAAGAAATTTATAGATCAGTCCTGCAACATCAATGCTTCACAGCAATCGTTCTGGTGCTTAAAGGCATCACCCCACGAATCTGAGGTGGTACGGATTTCAGGTGGAGTATTCGTGTACGGGATTGTAGATTATGGAGAAGTGAGTGATTCCATCCATTTCTTGCTAATTAATGTAGAAAACGGCCCGGAGGATGCGGCGCATGCACCAGCCTGGCGCGCTCCAATCGAACTCGGTGTAGAAAATAGCGCACCGGAACGCTCGAGGCTGTATCTTCCGGGCCGTTTTCTACTGCAATTATGAAGAAATGAACGGAATCACCCCCTTCCCCTCTATATACTCTACGATCCCGTATACGAATACTCCACCGGAAATCCGTACCACTCCAGATTCGTGGGGTGATGCGTTTAACGCCAGACACTTCATTCTTTATTCTTATATTTTTAATCTATCTAGGATAATGTTCGATTTTTTTTTGTCTACTATAACCTTCATCATAAATATGGAAGCCACTAGATGTGTATTTATCCTGGAAACCATCTTGAAATATGTAAAATTGTTTGCTTTACTGTTCGGCGCACAGTTTCGTCTGCATTTACGACGAGGTGCCAGGTTTGATGACAAATCAGAGATTTTCACTACGCCATCGAATTTTCTAGTCAACGAAATTGATGACATTCCTCTTCCAGGAAACGCTGCTGTCATTGAAGTGATTATAGTCTCGTTTCCAGAAAAAAAAGGCCTCTCCATAGATTCATTTCGTATTCGGCCGAAATATATGATGTGGTTAGGGACGTAAATGAAGACTCGGGATGTCGTCACTATGCTACCAACAATTTTTTCACGGCTCTACTAAAGAAAAAGAAAATTAATTTTTCCACAATCAGTCATAATTATATGAAGAAATATAGGAGAAGTGAGCAGGAAAACGATATCAGCACGAAAAATTCGTGCAAAGATCAATCAATCGATCAATCGATTAATAGGAGTAGGCAAACAGCATCGTGAGTTCTGAGTTCAAACAAATTCATGTATGGTGGCATGGCGAATGTTTCACAACGAAAGGCAGGCTGACTTCTAAAGACAAGTCCTTTTCAGGACATATTTTCTTTGCAGGATGTATTTTTTCCACCGTAAGCCTTATACGATCGTAAGGGTCCCCATTTCTCTTTTTAACTGAGATAAATGTCGGTCTCATATGGAAATCAGTCAAATCACTCCGTTTGCGCGATGAGAAAGCTGTCGATCTTCATGTACTGTACAACTCTGGTGCCGGTACGGTTTCCCTAACGGAAGTATTTCTAACGGAATCGAACCCCAGTTGGATTGTTTAAGAGTTATTCGGGCGTTTTTTTTCTTTAATCTCTTCGGAACGTCGAACACGTCCCTCGTCAACTTTCGAAAATATGTATGCACGATCGATTCTCATTTCCGAAGTATTTGATATCTTTAGCGGAAAAGAAAAAAAATTGATAATTAAAGATGTCGACAAATAGGTAGTAGCAGATTTCGAACAGGAAAAAAACTGAAACTCACTTTTCTACTTCTTTCTTCTCATCCTCGCTAATAGATCCTTTTCCTTTCTTACCAAGGAAACCCATGTTTTGATCTCCTGAAAAAAAAAACATTTTTTATTAGCAAAAAACTAGTAATTATTTCATTAATACATGGCCAGCTATGGATAAAATACGTAGAAATGGGAAATTGCATAAAAATCGGGGATGGAAATGGCTAAAAATTAAAAAAATTTGGCTAAAAATTGGAAAAAAAAACTAGGAGGTTTAGGCACTGAAAAAACACTTCATTTCAAAAAAAAAGAGAACGAGCTTTTACAGCAAAAATTGTGCGAAAAAAATTGTCAAGAGGTGGAGAGAGGGAATCTGTGTTAAGAAAGTAGAAATATATGGTCGCAAGGATCAACAAAATTGCAGAAGAGGAGAATGAGGTTCAAATTATTCTATTTCATTACTTTTCTTTAAGACAATTAAAAAAAAACGAGTATTTTTTAAAACAAAAACTGAGAGGAAAAAGAAATTGTTAAGAGGTGAAGAGAGGGAATCGTTGTTAAGAAAATAGAATCGTGTAGCCATAAGGATCTACAAAACTGCAGAAATGAGATGAAATGAGGTTCAAATCATTGTATTTTAT
The DNA here is from genome assembly GCF_031761385.1 of Necator americanus. NCBI lineage: Eukaryota > Metazoa > Nematoda > Chromadorea > Rhabditida > Ancylostomatidae > Necator > Necator americanus. The sequence continues at coordinate 2,498,449 of NC_087374.1, forward strand.
TATTTTACTTTAAAAATTTCTAAAACTCTCTCAGAGCGAAACGCAGCACACATCTATGGGCGATTACGCAACCGATTACGTTCTTATCAGTGCCTCTTGTACATTTTATGGAAGAAATTGTGATTTCTTCTCCGTTGTTTCGTAGGGGGGGGGGGGGGGAGGGAGACTAGGTGAAATTCTGATCCGTAAAAAAATAATCAGTGATGCAATATGCATGGTGGTATGGGACAGGTTTAATCTTTTTTTTCTTTGAAAATCGTCTCTTCTACTGATTTTTCCTTCCTGATTTTTTTTCAGGCTCTGACGACGAAGTCGAAACGCCAAAATGTTAGTTGTTCATAAAAGTAAATAATACCATTCTTAGTTCCAGCCCAAGCAAATAAAAAAATTCATCTTCCGTTCCTTTAAAAAATTAAAAAAAGAGTTGTATTCCAGATTTGGTTAATTAAAATTTTTTTAATCTTTAAAATTAAAAAAAAATTTGATGACCCAAATCTGGAATACAACTCTTCATAGATGTCGTAAATAAATAAATGATAGTGATAATAATAAATAACAAAATAAATAATAATCAAATAATAATGAATAATGATAATAATAAATGATAAAATAAATTATGCAGCAAAGTAATAATAAATAATAATTAAAATAAATATCAGAATAGTAAATTAGGCGCAAATTAGGGGAATTTGAACAGAATGCACGTTTATGCATGTGAAAACTGCTCAAAGTATCACTAAAATGCACGAAATCAACTTTCCCGTTCGTTCTCTAAGCCTGAGATCAGCCCGGAAAATTTGATTCTGCCACGTTCACAGGGTTTGTTCACAGTGTTTGTCCATAAAAGAAAAAAGAAAAAGAAAATGAAAGTTTCTGGAAGATTTTCATATCGAACTGCGCTCAAAGTGGGAATATTGGCAGTGCTACATAAATTTTCTTCTTTTTTTTTTCTTGTCAAAGTAAGTTAGAAATTTTGAGTGTTGATGAGATTTGCATGTACTGAACGCGATTGAAAAACTTATCTCCATCTACTTAAAGCCATCACCCCACGGATCTAAGGTGGTGCAGATTTCAGGTGAAATATTCTCATAAGAGATAGTGGATTATGGCGCCGCAGAAGACTGGGGCGCTCCAGTCGAACTCCCTGTAGAAAATAGTGCGCCAGAACGCCTGAGGCCATATCTTCCGGGCCGTTTTTTACGGCAATTAGCAAGAAATGGACGGAATCATCCTTCTCTCCATGATCTACTATCCCGAATACGAATACTCCATCTGAAATCCGTACCCTCTCAGATTCGTGGAGTGATGCCTCTAAACACTTAAAAATTATTTTAGTCAACTGAACGAGTATATAATCTCCTCTCATCATGTTTTCAACGTCAACGTCGTCATAATTTCCTCGTTTCCATCTTTCACTTGGAAAACGTTGTTTTTCTTGGGTAAATTACGAATTCGAAAAAAAAATAATACGAAAATGTAGAGAAGACAAGAGATAGTTCTCCGAAACGTGATACTTTGCAGAAATTTGTGACTGCGAGATAACGAGAACATAAAAAACGATTTTCGAAATAAAAGAGAATGAAGATAGTGCACCATCTGAAAGAAAAGATTTTCGAAATAATGTAAGAAGAAGGAAGAAAATTTTATCTATTTCTACTTTTTCTTAATTTTCTCTGCACGTATAATATATAATATGAATGTGAAAACCACTGTAATATAAAATAACAATAAAAAATAACAATGTAAAATATAATTTAAGAATATAATCATATAAATTGCAATAAAATAAATATAAAAACAATTTTAAAAAATATACTTTTGAAAGTAGCATTTATCTTAAATGGTAAGGATACTTGTGGAACACCAAAGATCCCAAAATATGACAGATGAAAGATGTGACACAAAATGTGCTTTCGTAAATCATGAATTCTGACAAAAGGATCGAAAACTTGTGGCTCATGAGATCAAGACAATGAATAAATAAACAAATGCATCTCAGAAAACACTTCTTTTTGATATTTCGTGAGATGCACACCGATCTTCGCTTAAAGACCGAAGATTCGGGGAAATTTTCGATCTTAGCAACGCTACGATAGCGAACAGCGTACGAGATGTGTTTAGTTTTCAACGCCAGAGAAAACGAAAAGCAATCCTTACCAATTCAGGAATCAAAGGCCAGGCCTTGGTTTACAAGACAAGAGAAATCTTCATAATTATTGTTGTGATCCATTGAAAGAGCATGAAGTGAATTTCTGTACACGTGATGAGCAGCTCTTTCCGGCACTCATCAAAAGTCGAGAAAATTCCCCCACCATCTCCCTCGACATGCCTTCATTTTCGGGATTTTGGCTGGAAAAAATTGTTTCTGATGAGAGACTGAACTGATCACTTGTTCGGATATTCTGATCCATCTGATCCCTGACTCTGTAAGAGCTGTTTCGCATTTCCAATCGAAGTCGTAGTTGGAAATTTTCACAAATTCTAGCCACCGAAAAAGGAGATGATGGACTCCCGAAATTCTCAGAAATCCCTTCAAAGTCCCTTCACGAAATTGACAATGTTGGAACTTTTCCAGATAGTTAAGAATGGGAATGTTGACCACTACTATCACCAGCAACACCTTCGCTCGCCTCCTCACCTCAATTCCGCCTGATAATCATCCAGAAAAATGGCGTGAGAAAGTTCCCTGATTGCACCAGTGCCCGCTCTGAACGCACAAGATTGTGCAATAGAGCGCTGGGGTTAGTTCGTTATCGGCGCTTCTCCCCTTCCTCCACCCAAAAAAAAGAAAAAAAAAGAAAAAAAATCAAAATCCAATTAAGTTAACACGGCTAAGCAACAGAATCTGTCTCACTCGCACAATCGTGGACCCGTTGCGAACCGTCGTGGTTCTGTCATAAGGCCATAAGGTGCCTAAGTACATTACGGGCACAACTAAGGCTATTTCACGCTTTTGTTTTTCTGGACTACAGGAAATTAAGCACGATCGTACTTATATTCTTCAGCTACCACCGAATAGATCGCTCAGAGATCCCAACATGGCCAGCTTCGTGATCGGCAGTCTCCAAGAAAACGAAAAGGAAGAATCCAGAAGTCTTGTCATCTCGTCCATTTCATTTCTATTATTAGAATACCTGCGAATAATAATAATATTATAAGTACAATTAGGTTTGATTATAAGTTATATATTTTGATTATAAGTTATATTTTGATTATAAGTTTTTTTTTAAAGCATCTAGAAATCAACACACAGAAGTTGAGGATTTTTTTCGACAAAAAAGAAATTTATCTTATGTTGGGTAGAGGAGAATTTTTAGCTCCACCAGAGAGTTTATTCTGTTTTTTTTCAGTTTTATGGATTTTATTTTGTGGTTCCATTCAATTTTTGCATTAAATTGAACTGTGAAGCAAACAAAACACAGATTTTTCGGGTACACTCCGACACAGTTCGTCCTTTTGTTGTTTGTGCTCGGGCGGAATCGAATCTAATCGACCAAACGTCGTACGGAAAGACGTCACAGTTGTTTATAGTCACAGGAAGTGTTGCTCTTTATGCACAGCTGGTCATTTCTGAATGAATACTGTAGTTATACGAAGTAGTACACTGTATAATTAACACTTCTATGTGTTGAAGAACGAGAACTCTGCACAAACTCTCCGTGCTGGTCTCTTTTGTCGTAATCTGAAGTCAAATTTTCAGAAGAAATGATCCCCAGGATCCCAACGCTTGAATAAAATCTTCTTTTTCTGTCTAGCCCCTATCTGCGACGTGAGGTTACGCTAATAACCGTGTTACTAACTGCCTGCGATTCCCTCGGCGAGAAAGATCCGTGTGGTTTCCTCACATAAAAAAAGTATTTAATTCAACAGCTCTTTGAATACTAAACGTATTTATATATACGTTCCTCGTTTTTTAATAATTTTAATTTTAATTTTATTTTTTTATTTAGTAATTTTTAATAAACCACTAATTAGTATAATTCGCTACAAATAGATCATCATTAAAGTAAAAGTAAATATAAATTCGAATTAAGTTAAAATAAATAAATAAATAATTATTATATTGTTGTAAACTGTAATTTATAGTAAAATTATCGGAATACTCTTTGCAAAATTCATTTTCTTCTCTCTGTCTCTCTTTTTTGTTCTTTTCTTTCGAAATAATACCCTAATTTCAATGAGAAAAGAAGCGAAACAAATTTATTTTCTTAAATTTGAATCACTACAGAGCTGGAATTTTTTCTTTGTCACTGGATGCGAAAAAAAAAACCCTCTAAAAAAACTTCTCCCAAGAAATAATGTGACCTAAGATGTGGGACTTTTTCCTAATCTGACGTCTTCTTTAAATGAGCCAAAAAAACTTCGCGTTTCAGGAAAGTGTCCGTATTTTAGTTTTTCGTCGTTCACAATGGACGAAAATGACTGGGATCTGCTTTGTAACCTTACCGTTTCGCTAAAATTTTGCCTAGAAGGATTTTTTTCATTTTAGCGTCATATTTGAGCGTTGGGTGCACGTACACCTGTCACCTAGTTCACTTACAGTAATCTTTGTCGGAAAAATCCGGAGGAAGATATATAGGAGGTTCTGAGAAGATATGTGAGAGGTTGTAAGAGATTTCGTTGAAAAATCCTGGATTATTCTAAAAGCAGAACATTCCCCATTTATTCGCAAAGGGAGTCAGTAAAACACTCGTCAAAGGCAGTACAGAATCCAGCCGCGCTCACGCTCGAAATCGTAATCTCTGCCCTGAACTTCATGGATTTTTTAAAAAATCTTTGAAATGTTTGAAAACCTTCAACGCAAAACGCTGTCGTAAGGAGATCAATCTTAGGAGAGCATTAAATTGCTCTCTCTATGTTTATGGTATTGTGGCTAGCATATACTTTAAATCGGTATCGATTAGACATTCGGGCGATCGGGACAAGTAGAAGTACATATTACTGGTTCCGGGCGGGCGTAGTGTAGCGGTTAGAGGTTCCGCAGTTGCTGCATGCTCGATCGGAAGTTCGAGTCCTCCCTAGTGCTCACCAAGCCTTTCATCCCTCCGAGTTCGATAAATTGGTACCGGACTCGCCCCGCAAGTCATTGCATGGGCCAGTTACACGTTCGTAAACCTCAAACGATTCAGAATTGAAGTGAACGTGGTGACGCTGGTCTCGAGCGGATTTATTAGCGCCAAAAACTTTATCCTTTATCCTTTATTTCTGGTTTCCACTCGAGCAAATCGAAAAACAACGTGAGCACAGGTGATACAGGTGATCCATGTGCTAGAGAATAATAATCCGATATCCCTTTGATAGAGAAAAAAAGGGCCATTTCCCTCACACACACCTCCTATACAAGGCATAAAAGGAGTGATCTCCTAGGATCGACTGAGTCTTATTTGACTACAGTTTACCACTTGAATCCTATTCCACTTAAGTCTTCATGCAAGGACAGAAGTTTCCTTCTAGTAACGAAAAAGGGAAAAAAACTGAAAGAAAAATTTTAAAAAAAGGATAAAACTAAAACTCCAGCTGAGCCTACGTGCAAAATTTTTGAAGCAACCGCTACGACTTTTCCACTTTTTTTGACGCTTATCAGCAAAGATTGCACTTTCTATCGTTTCATGAAGAGTTCCCAGAAAACGTGGCTGGTCGTTCGCTTCGACGCTTATTCTTCCCAGGCATTTTTACCGTGGTAAAAAAAATAAGAGATCAGTTCTTTGGCGTTGATAAATCCGCATGGGATACACCACCACCACCAACTGATGTGTCAAGTTAATGTTTTTATCCTCCCAGACAAGTCTAGCACCAATTCATCGAACCCAGAGGGATGATTCTGGCTTGGTTGGTGTTGGGGCGGACTCGAACCTCCGAACGATCACGACCAGGACACTGGAACCCCTTGCCGACCGCGCTACACCCGCCCTAAACGTGATGCATTTGTTAAAAATCAAATCCTTATTCGGAGTTAAGGAGTTTAAGGAAACTCATGGAATTTACAGAGAACTTGAAGAAGATTTTTCTCTCCATGTTCTATGTAAATATTGACCCATCCGGCGAACTTTGTAAACCCATTCGAGATAAGAACATTTACGTAGAACAGAGCACTGAATAAGAAAGTAATGTGATAGAATACTTGAAGGCATCATCCCACGAATCTGAGGTGGTGCAGATTTCAGGTGGAGTATTCGTATACGGGATGGGAGACTACGGAGAGGGGAGTGATTCCGTCCATTTCTTCCTAATTGCCGTAAAAAACGGCCGGGAAGATGCGGCGCCGCACAAGACTGGCGCGCTCCAATCGAACCTCTTGTGCAAAATGGTGCGCCAAAACGAATGAAGCCGTATCTTCCGGGCCGTTTTTCACGGCAGTTAGGAAGAAATGGACGGAATCACCCCCCTCTCCGTAGTCTCCCATCCCGTATACGAATACTCCACCTGAAATCTGCACCACCTCAGATTCGTGGGGTGATGCCTTTAACCGAGGCAAGCGGGACCACTATGGGTCCAAGAAAAAAAAATTCTTCCAGACTTAGGAGACCAGTGTCTACCACATAGGATATCGGGTTTCTAAATTCTGGTTGCAAACACGTAACTTAGAAATTCGATATCCTGTGAGGTACCAGCTGAGGTTAATTAGCGAGGCTATTACAGCCACAGCCTTCATCATAATTTCATTACCAGCTCGAAACATCATAAATTTTGCAGCAGATCAAAAATTAAATAATCAATTCCTATACCAGCTTAAACAGTGATAGAATTTACTAGTTGACCTAAAATTAAATAACCAATTCCTGTACCAGTTAAAGGAATGAAAAAAATGTATAGCCGATCAAAAAAGTGAACTATTTTCTACCAGCATTAATTGAAATGAACCCCTCCTCCCCTTATCCCTCTGCTCCTCCACTCATATCTCAAAAAATTTGAGAACTATGCCCGTACAGTCAGGTCAAATGTATTATTCGAAATGGAGTCACTTTCAAAGTGACATGCGAGTTCTTATTAAAGTATTATTAGTTTTTATTATTAAAGTACTGACTTTGACCTATGCTTCGGAAACCTGGGCATTTCGCAAGCAGGAAGAAAACGCGGTGACCGTCATTGAACGCGCAGTTGAGAGAGTGATGCTGGGAGGGTCCGGTTTCACGTAAGTGAGGGACGGGATTCGAAGTTCTCTCCTACGTCAGCGATCGAAGATTAGAGACGCCGTCGCGTTTGCCAAGGAAAGTAAAATAAGGTGGGCCGGACACGTGATGCGCTCTAACGACAACCGTTGGACCAGAGCCGTGAGCGACTGGGTTCCCCGCGATATTAAGCGCACTGCAGGAAGACCGCCGACCCGATGGTCAGATTTCTTCACCAAGTCCTTCGGAGAAAATTATTATGCTCTTCGTGTCCCACGCGAAAGGAGGAACCACTGGGCTACTCTGGCACGCGATCGGGACAAATGGAAGAATTACTGACGCCCGCTCGACCTGGCGTTCGAAGATCAACGGGTGTCAATCGTGATCAAGGTGATTATTAAAGTATTAGTTTTTATTATTAAAGAGCATAGTACGGAACATAGACATGGACATAGAGGTAAGTCGTTCTTATCTTACTTCTTTCACTTTTTTCTTTTCTTATCGAGTGAAAGGCTCTACTGCAACCGTACTGTTTCAGCTGTTCCAACGACGAATTAACTGATAAAATGATTCGATGTTGTTAGAGAATCATCGTCCTAATTGCGTACGTAGTGGTGAAGTTCTGAGGACCACAACATGCAGAGAATATGGTCAGAGCGTAGATAACAGATCACATGCTCATTATCTCGATAGAGGCTCCACATCATAATATTCTTTTTTTAAAAAAAACTGTCTGCGATTATTTTGACTGCAACAAATCACAAGTTCTTTTCTGGACAAAACTTTTTTTTGTCCAATCATTGCATTGTTAGATCTCATTGTTTCGCTATCTGCTATATTTTCTGTTATTATTTTCTATTATTTCTGGTTTCTATTTTCTTATTCCTATTATTCTATTATCCACTATATTCTATTATTGCTATAACATTTTTATGGGATTTCCGCTCGAATTACGAAAGAATTAGAGTGATTTCGTTACGAATGCTGAATGCTCGTAAATGAATGCTTGTATGAATGCTGAATGCATGTAACGTTGTAATGTTTTACTACCGATAAATAAATAAATAAATAATAGTAATAAAGTTTTACATATAGTAGAAATATACAAGGTATAGAAGATGGATTTTATTGAAAGTTTCGCAGAATTTTGCACATCTCAGTGTTTTCACGACCTGGACTTCGATCTTCCTCTGCCGCAATCTGACAGAAATTCAAAAAAAAGTAATATAAAAATATAATACGATGCAATAATAATATAAAAATAATAAACTAATATAAAAATATGATATAATGTGATAATAAATGAATAATAATAAAAATGTTTATAAAATAAATATGAAACATGTCGATTGTCAGATAGAAAGAAGAGGCAGGATTGCTACAAACTTTATTACGGCGACAATGTGCAATCTCTATGCCAAGATTCTAGGAACGTCAAACTTTTGCGCTTCCAAAATATAAAACTAATTTTTTTTCTGCCTTGAATAAGTCACATAGGGAGCTTTTACTAATAGCTAAGATTAATAATAGGAGCAGAATTCGAAAATGAAAAATGACTGCGGGTACCAAATTCGTAAGGAATGTGATAACGACGTTGGCCTAGTTTTAAATACAGCTAAAAGGAATCCAAAGCAATGTGCAATGTTGAGAACAAGAGAGAGAGAGAAGGAAAGGAAAAAGAAAGAAAGAAGAAAAATGGAACAACTAAAGAATTTACTCGTGCAATGATGTGTGGAAATCTGGAACGTTCTCTACCCATTGCAATCTTATCTGCTTGCGATTCAGGTATGTGTGCTCAACAAAATAAACAACGGCAAACTCCAGAGTCAAATACTGATCACCACGGAAATGTGGTTTCCTCGATAAGTTTTTTATTCTGTTTGTTCGTGAAAGGTTCAGGTGAAGGAATGTGATTACGTAAGTGTTCTATCAGGAGAGCTGAGTTCTATTAAGAGGAGATACCTTCTGCGGATCGTTTCTACCACACAGGGGGTCTTACTCTACACTCACATGTTATGAGAAAGTAATAGCTAGTGACTGGAATCGAAGATCCACAGGACAGTTGTGCGTCCTGTTGCCCTCTACGGATGCGAGTGCTGGCCGACGACGAAAGCTTCGGAAAGAGTGTTGCACGCTATGGAGATGCGGATGCTGTGGTGAACGATAGATATAACGCTAAAAGACAAAGTATCCAACGACACTGTACTGCTCCATCTTCGGCGTCGTCCCGATAACTGAGAAGATGAAGGAGGCGCGACTGAGATGGTTTGGTCACGTCTTGCAGCGAGAGGAAAATTCTGTTGTCAAAACCCTGTGAAGCTCGACGTTTCATGCGTGAGGCCGCGCGGGAGGCCAAAGATTCGCTGGCTGGACCGTGTGAAGCTGGATATGATAGATGTGCGTTTGTGTACGGCTCATGCAATGGATAGAACTTAATGGAAGACAAGAAGCAGAAAAGCGGACCCTGCAACAACGCGGGACAAACGCTAGGAAGAAGAAGAAGAAAAAGAAGATGAAGAAGAAAAAGAAGAATAGTTATTGAAAATTTCACAGTACATTAGCGTTGATTGATGAGCGCTAGTCCAACTACTTAATTTTACTATGAGAAGAACTTTCGAGGAAGAAGAAAGAAGAAAATTAATATCTACATTCAGTATTCATCCCCAGATTCACAATTATATTCTTATTTATTTCATTTCTCACGATTCACATTTATCCGCAAAAACAATACAAAATTTGACTTTCTGGAAACGCGAAGAATTCAAATATTTTGGTATATGTTGACTAATTATAAACGCTGTAATTCATATGAAAATAACCAGGCGAGACAAAATTCCCAACTATTCAATCCTCACAATTCCCACTCATTTACGTCTTTGAAGGTGACACATCGCGAAATTTGACGCAGTGTGAAAAGCTGATGAAAAAAAAAACCAGAGTTCGGAGTTTAAATTACGAATATGAGCGTGACCTCGCTCAGTTTTCTCCAATCCTCCTGATAAACGGCGTGGGAAACGGCGTCTGTCCCTACGAAGCACGTGGAGATGTTCTACTCCTGTGCACGCGCCGCGTCCACGAACGAGCGGTCGAAGATCAATAAAGTCTCCTCACCGGTAGCTATTCAAGTAAAACCAATAAATAAGCTGCTTAAGGGGCCGAAGGTCGAAATGTGATCAACGCTTTCAATTCTCAGTACTTCTGTGTGGCGTTCTATGGTTTTCTTTACAGATTACGCTCTGGTGAAGATATTTAAGAAAATGTTCATAGATGTTATGTTATTGAAAATTTTTCTGGCTCACATTGAACATTCCTTGCAATCTTATTAAATACAATGAGTTGTCAAAGATTTATAAGTTCTTATTGATCAAAGTTATTGCCTTGAAGATCAATCAATTTCAGACAAGTCCATTAATGATTGCATTTTTGCAATGGTTGTTATAAAACATAACAAACTCTTTAATCCCTAAAATTTTGGAAAACGTCAAGCGCAAAACAACATAGGCAATTAAAAACGATTCGCCAATAACATATGTACCAAGCGGTTGCACCTGTAACCATTGACGACAGGACAAGGACAATGTACGAATTGATTTCCTTCTCCAGGTACTACTCTTTACTTCTTACTTTTTCAGTAGCTGGCCTTTTCAAGGATACAGAATCCTTCTAAGAAAATAACATTCTTTTCTACAAAGAATATAACTAAATTGAAGTGCGCTGCAAGAAAATAAATCACACTAATGATGTTGGATTCATAGTGAATCGATAGATGATGGAGCAAGTAGATAACGATGGGGTTTACTGTATCATCACTCTATCACATATGACGGACTCTTTTTTTAAAATTTTAAAATTTAGGAAATTTGTCAGACTATGGGTTTGTAAAATTATTAAAATGGTACCATCATCACTTTAATAGGAAGAGAATTACTTTAAATTACTGCTACTATTGTTATTAATTGCCAATCTTTAAAATGTTATTTTTTTTCAATGCTATCTTCAAATAATCGTCGAATAATTGCAGTAATGGATAATTTTAGGAAATTTTTGCATTTATGCACAAAACTACATAGGATTAATCTAAGAAATAGTGCAGGGACTCATCCGGTCTGGTGGTTCTCCTTTTCAGGTTTGAAATGATAATAATAAAGTAAATATGATGTATAAATATAAAATGATGGTATTGGAGAATAATTTCACACCTCGATCTTCTACTTTCAGTTGAAAATCACCGTAATTTTTTGAGTGGCTTCAAGGAATGTACTGTTACTGGGTGTGGCTACTGTAGCCAGAGACTGTATTTCATAATTTTTCAACAAAAAAAAAAGTGGGAGTGAGAGGTGGTCTCACTGGTTAAGATAAACGAAATGTCAGGTAAAATCGAAAAATTGCTTATAGTTATGAATTCAAGCCTTCTTTTGGAAAATCACCGGCATGACGCTGAAAAAATTCTGCTAAACGTGCCTATCGGTGCCAAATGCTAGGATATAAGGACGGGGAGTGGAGGAAATACTGGAATTGACGGAGCAAAAATGTTTCCGAGCGATGAAAGATTATTTTGCTACATATTCGTCTTGCAGATTGAAAATGGTTTGATTTTTGCGTAAATTTAAATTACTTGCTGGACTACGCAACCGATAATAAGTTGCTTAATTATTTATGATTTCATCTGAGGAACAATTATTTGACGAAAAAAACACTTTACCTTAAAATTGAATAAATATGTAGACGGAATAGAGTTAAATAGAGAAGTTTTTCTTTTTTAAAAAATAAGAAAATAAATAAATAGAGGTAAATGTATAGAGAAGAGCTGAAGGAGCATTTTAAAACAATGGATTCATGCTAACATGCACGCATGCTAACAGTTGAAAAAGCATTCATTTTCTGGATTTGTTGTCACGTTAATAAATTCAAAGAATCCATACTTTTTCAACTGTTCCTACCGGATACCTTCACTATTCGACAAATTTTTATCGTGACGTCTGAACTTCTGTTTGAATTCAAGGAACGAGTGGACAAAATGGTCAAAGAAAGTTGCACTAATCTACTTGCAACTAATCCAGAAAAAAAAGTTATCTTCTCTTCTTGAATCTTTCATGTGTAAAACCAGCAAACGGGAAGAAATTTACAGCAAAATGAATATTAATGCTCCAAGTTATTTGGAATCGTGATTCGCTCTGGGTCCCAACGTGCTCCTTCTGCCTTGAGCTAAGCTGCTCATCCAAACCTTGTTGTGTTGATAAATAAAACAATTTTAAGCGTTCTGGACTGGTGGAGTAGATGTCACGGGAGGATCCTCCACTTTCTAGAGTAGGAGAACGGCATATTTGACGAGTTATCCGCCATAAAACGAACTGCACCAGATTCCACTGATAATAAGTTCAAATGTTCTGACTTAGACAAATGTGTTTTCTTTTTTTTTCTTTTTGGTGTACCATTCGTGTATGTGAATGAGTAAATAAATAGTGTAGCAATACCTCTTGAAAATGTTTTTTGAAGATTAGACGTGTAAACTTGATTAAAATATATACAGAACGATTAAGAGACTTTTTATACAAGAAAATTCGCATCTAGTACTACATAAAACGCGAAATTTCCCGTCCGACCCGGAATTCACACGTACGCTCGAAATTGAGTGGTTGAATCGACTGATTTCAGTCTGCCGGGGTATCGCCGCCGGCCACAGGCCACCGCCTAGCACTGTACATCGCACAGGGAATCTTGTGTTAGAATGTATGATTAGAATTCGTAGAAAACATTTGAGCGACACTACGGTGCAATATTTGCAACGGTTCTTGTGGTGAGTGTCGATGAAGAGCCAGACGAGGTGATAAAGACGACGAACACTGCCTCAGGCAGTGATCGGGTTCTCTCTCTTTGTGTCCGACAGAATCGGATAGAACTTGGGTCCCAAAACGTCATTAAGGGAAATGATAGAGGCTAAAATTGAAAGAGTGGATCGTTTCTCCTCTACCTAGACGATAACCGGCGACGCTGATTATGGATATGTGTTGCCCGTAGACGACATCTTCCACCAACGGTTTTTTCATAAATCATAAATCATTTCATTTCATAAATCTTTCGCTGCAAACCTGCCACTTAGAACTTGCGGAATTCGACGAAATCTGGGAGGATGTTTAGTTGCTGATATCAGTTTGCCGTGGAAAAATCTCTTACGCAGTCAACGACATTATTGAAATTGACCAATTTTTGCTATTAGGATGAGAACAGCGTGATAGCTAGTATTTTTAAGCACACTTGCTTTTTCACTTTAGAAGATATCTTTGAAAAACAGTGTTACAAGCGCGAGAGCCCCGCGAAGTCGGCAGCTAGCGCCTGTGATATTATAAAATACATGCGAGTGGTTCATGTGGTGAAGTATGCACAGCGCTTCACCACCGAACCTCTGCCCTCATCCATCTGCATTCTACGTTTATAAGGATTTCAGGCTTCGTTGTGGCACTTGCAAACTACGATCCGAAACGAACCTACTACGAGAACCACAGCTCCATCGAAACTTACTGCCGAGCAGCTGTGATGTGCACAACCGACATGCTGTCATTGAGCTATGCCGTGTTCCTTTTTGAATTGAACTTCGCCAAAAATTTCTTGATAATATTCTGTGACATGTAGTTTGTTTTTTTTTTCTTCGTGGTTTGTTTTTCCTTGTTATAACGCATTATTTCCAGATCATCTTTACTTAATGTGTGTTTCTGCTCTTTAAATGATGTATATAACACCTGATTCAGAATAATTGGCATTAGAAAAGTTGTGTGGAATATACAGTGAGATATATGATACGTATTCCATGTAATGTCATACGGAGGTTACACATTTGACATTTGAATCATCGTTAAAATCGCAACCCAGAAAATCCTCATTGCATCCATGCCTTCTGAGAGAGTTGACCTTGACGTTTTCCCATTTCAATACCAATCAGACTTTTAAAAAACGACAAAAGAAATACTGCAAACATATATATTGCGAATTACACAACAGAAGTCCACCTTAAAAATACCTTTAGGCTTGGAGAAGACTCTACTCCATCACATTCGCGTAGCTCACTTAATTTAAAGGCAGCATACCATGAATCTGACGTAGCATGGATTTCTCATCCAAAGCTTGTATAAGAGGTCATGGGTTACGGAAAACCGCAGAGTGCTGCTCACCTCTCAGTGTTTATCGTGAAGCGGCATAGGAATCGTTTTGGTTTCTACGAGGTGCGTTGTAACACCGCTCTATGTACACGTTCCGTTCTCCTCAGCAGTCTCTTCATCAGTTTAAAGGCACCACCCCACGAATCTGGGGTGGTGCGGATTTCATGTGGAGAGTTCCTATACGGGGTCTTAGATTATGGGTGATTCTGTTCATTCCTTCCTAATTGCCGTAAAAACGGCCCGGAATATACGGCGCAAGCACAAGGCTGATGCACTCCAATCGAGCTCGTTGTTAAAAATGGCACGCCGGAACGCTCGAAGTCGTATCTTCCGGGCCGTTTTTCACAATTAGGAAGGAATGGGCGGAGTCACCCTCCTCTCCATAATCCAGTCCGTATAGGCCCGCACCACCCCAGACTCGTGCTATGAAGTCTTTAACTTGAATGGGCTGGTGAGGAGCCCTTGTTAATCCTCAACGCGTGCACAACGGTGGCGCGCTGTAGTGCAAGCCATCGCAAAAAAAAAACACCTCGCTTTCCACAATCTACGACCCTGTAAAGAAGCTTTCCATGGAAAATCCATAGCACGACAGACTAGTGGTATGCTGCCTTTAATACGTGGTATTATTTATTAATGCAGTTGTCTGAAATGTGTTGTCCTTGAACATAATTGGGGCTAGCCTGCTAGATCTTCAGTAGCGATCCTCAATGGATCATTCCATTCGTCGCTGTTGAACAACCTAGAAAAAATTTACGCCTTGAGGTGCATGCCAACGCACGCAGTAATTAGGTCTTCTCTCACCATCCATTCAAAAGTTCGAAGTTAATCGGTAGTCGAAGCACAAGGTCTTGCTGGTTTTCAACTGTTTGGAAACACTGTATTTCGACAGGTAGCGCATAAAGTGCAAGAGCCGCGCAAGAGTGTTGATATGAACTGGCAGGTGACTCTTGAGATGCTCAGATCTTATCTTATCGGGACCGGGACGCGTACCGTAAGAATTTCTTACCAACATGATAGCATGTAGTACTTCGGACGACAGAACATCTGGAATGGCATGTCCGTCTTCCTTCAGACGGTGAGGAGGCAATGGCTGTCGAAAAGATCAGGGTAGAAGTCGTGGATGATTTTCTCAATCCCCCCCCCCCCCTTCGATGCGATGGTATTTCCATTTGGGCTGCGGAGAGGTCATTCTTATCCAGCGATTGCCTAATTTTGGATGGGCACATCGAACGCTCATTCCTGTCTCTGCAGCTTCAGCCGAAACTGCTGCTCTTCTTTCCTTAAAATCTTCTTTTATCGCCTCTGCAAAGACTTGCGAACTAAAACGAAAGTTCCTGATTGTCTGTGACTCCTGCAGCTCCACGCTGGCTTAATAGTTCAAGAGTATCTGAAGACTGGCGCCTCTTCGTGATTTTAAAACTCTCAGCTTTCCTTGTGCAGCCGTGAAGGTGTTCTACGGTATGCAGTTTCTTCCCAGAAGCCGGCTAGCAGAGGAGGTCCCAGGTAATGATAGTTCTGGATCTTACCTCTTTACACTTTGCGGCCTCTTCTAGTTCAGCGTGGAGAAAAATCTTCCTCGAAGTGGGGAAGGGTGCTCTAATCACGTGTAGAACTTTGGTACAACAGCGAAATATCAAAAGCGATATCAGGCAAAACCTTTTACTGACGATGATTTAGTTTATTTCATTATGGTGCCGCCTGGCAGGCGATTCCCACGTACAACGAGAGAAGAGGTGTTTTAAAATTGTTTTCATTAGTTTTGCCGCCATGATAAATTCGGAAAGCCTCTCCCGTTGGTCATTCCAATGAAGGCTGTGGGTTCCGATGGGAAGTCCATCGGGCCTTTTTCTGGAACTCACTAAGCGTTGAAATAGTCAAGAATGACCTTGTAGAAAGTTTAGTCTTCTCTGTTGAACTTCGCTAGCTCCATATACCTTCGATTTCTCCTTCTTTGTAGCTTGATGCTGGAGCATAATCACTAAAGATAGTAAAAGCTGACATTGAGCATCTTCTCAACCGCAGATCTGATTCGGGTCATAAGTTGTTCGAAAGAGCCGATGTTCATTGCCATATTCGTGTTGACGAAGGCGCCATATCCTTTACTGTCGCATATTCCTAAGAACAGTTCTTTTTAATTTTAAAGGCAGCATACCACGAATCTGACCTAGTGACGCAGACCGCTGGACAAGCTAGAGATAGGGTTATAGAATGCGAGATCAGGAGTGGCTCCGCTCATCTCTCCCCAATCGTTGTGAAAAAGCTGCGTGAAAGACTTTTCACGACGATTTCAGCTACAACGCGCCACCCTTATACACGCGCCGCATCCAACGGCGCAGCGGTCGAAAGCCAGTGAGTTCTCCTCAACTGCCTATTCAAGTAAAACCAATGAATAGGTTGCTGAGAGGACCAGAACGTATACGTAGAGGAGCGTTCTAACGTTCCTTGTAGGAAATGAAGCGGTTGCTACGCCGTTTTTTAGGACGGTTAGGGAGAGGTGGGCGGAACCACCCCTGATCTCGCAATCTACAACCCCTTCTCTAGCTTTCCTCACGAACTCCCTCACCACATTAGATTCGTGGTATGCTGACTTTAATATACGGCATTCAGTAGATGGATCCACCTCGCCTCGATCTTTCCGATGACAACTCAAAACCGCAACCTTCGCACCCCCAGTAACTTGTTTGCAGGCTTTCGGCCGACCGACGTGAGGGATACAAAGGTTTTGTGAATACTCAGATACCAGAAGCGTGGAGTCCGTTCCCTGAATCCACCTGCATCTAAAAGTAGGCACAAGGTCGCTTTTGGTCCACGGTTAGCCGTCTATCCGCCACCTGGGGACCGCGTAGCCTCGCGACTAACCAGTTGTGATTCCTCTGGTAACGGAGACTCGTGGAGACGGCGAACACAAGATTGTCCCTCTAGTAGAGCAAAGAATTTGTTGTTCTTGGGCGAATGTGGACGCTCCGTATAGCATATTTACTGTCGGCGTGATGTGTTGTGACACAACGACGGGATGCGCATTCGGTGAAGGCGTACACTAAGTTCTTCCACAGTATGCAGAAAAATCGTCGGACTTTTTCTTTTCTTGTTGCAGTTTTCCATTATATTTTTCGTATAATAGTGGACGAATAAGCCTAGTTGGCAAAGTCCTTTTTCAACAATTTTATCGCTTGTTTTGCTCCTAGAGCGACTCTAAGAATAGAATTCAATTTCTGTATTTCACTTATCCCATTGTATTTTATTCTTTCATTCTATTTGTCCCATTTTTGTTTTCACGTGTTTCACGTATCCAATTTTTTTGTGTAGTTGAGCATGGAGAGATTGAAAGCGGAATCATGGAGGAATCCTAAAATCGGTTCTGAAAGAAGGCTAATGATGCACCATCACACAAAAAGTGGGGAAGAAACCCAATTTCCGCCAACTGAATACTTTGAGGAGATACTTTGGAATCAGGAGAGACTATTGAACTGACGAAAAAAGGTTTTCTTGGTTTTGCAAGTACGAAAGATGAAAATCGTGCACAATTGCACAAAAAATGGCACGAAAAAAATCCCTACAAAAAAATCTTAGATGCCGCCCTAGAAGCAAAACTAATGGAAGATGACTTTATAGGACTATTTAGTCCTATTCACACTCACTATATCACAGTAAAAACAACGCGATATCATAAAAGGCAAAAAGAAAAGAGGTCCGGAGGGGAGGGGAGGGGGGGTTCCGCATACTGTAGAGAGTCTGGTGCACAACCGCACTCAGGACGCGTCGCGTCGTCATCTCATAGCACTTTTTACGCCAACTATATGTGAGCCAAGACTAAATATACTTGTATCACATATATTTAGTAGAAGAATAAGATGAAACAATGTTGCCTGTTCTGGGGGAAAATGTAGTTGGGGTGACCCTCTACTTTACTTTTTTCTCTTAGTAACTTTAGATTACCTGTTATAGATCCTCTAAGACTGATGCTTAATTCCTAGGGCCCCGAAAAAGAAAAATAATTCAGTTGTTTACTTCCAGTAATAAGTGCGTCACAGAGTGCCCCCCATTTTACCTCTGTTCTGTCCTGGCCCTAGAGTCAAGCGCCTTGTAGAATATATGTACAGCTTCCATGGTCAGAGCAGAGCACTACTTGGAAAGAACGAGTGTCGAGTCACGGAGAAGATAGTCGTTGGTGTTATCGATTTCCAACAAATCACTGACGAATCGATAGTGTCACGCTTGTTTGTGGCGCATCACGAATCGAGGATCAGGGCCGTATATCTTCAGCTTTGTTACTGTGCACACATGTTGAACAATTGTTTACTGCACCAAACTCCGCTGGCCTCGCTAACACCATCAAAAATGAACACCTGTAGGGGGTAAAGTGCAGTTAGGCGGGGGAGGGGGGAGACTCAGCACGCTTTTATTTCTGGAGATGAATAACTAAGCTAGTCGTAGCTCTAAAACCGAAGCATCAGGTCGTAGAGTATCTATGACATATATGCTAAAGCTACGAAGAGAAAAAAAAGGAAGATGGAGCATCCAGAAATAAGAGCGCAGCTGAGTGAAAACCAGGAACACATTGCGAACTAATATCACAACCTAACATGAGAGCTACACAGCTACAGAAAGACGGTAGAGGCGGGAGATCTAACACCAAGAAACCCAGCAGCAGAGCAGCAGCCAAATCCTCGGCGGAGCTGGACAAGACCCATGCCCCAGCTCTGCGCCAGCATCAAAGACGGGCGCAAAGTGTATCGCGTGCGCCGGATGCGTGACACGATTGACCTCAATTCGGAGTTTTGTTCAGTCTCAGGCGATACGTAGTTTCGTGGATTGTGTAACCCGATATGTCAGTTGTTATGGATCTTCGGCACTCTTCCCTGACTTGTTCCTACGTTCTCATTGACTTCAAACGTGACTCCAGAAACCGTTTTCATCCTTGGCCTTCACTAAATAGCATACGCTCAAGAAATGCAGTTGGTATTCAGAAAAGCAAGTAGTTTTGCACCACTATTACACACAATTTTGTACAATTTCAAAAAGTTCTGACGAATTGTGGAGAATTAGCACGAGGACCTGGTTTACTGGATTTAGAAACGAACAGTGATCCGTTATTCAGCTTAAGTGTTGGGAAAAGAGCTGCACATTTCTTCTTGATAGAACTACATATGCAATGAATATAACATGATAAATAGTGAGCTCTGAGATGTGTTGCTGATCTATTTTTGCTAATATTTTGCCATAACCCGATCTAGCGGTGTCTTAGTTCACCTAGTTTATTTTCATGTGTGAAAGTCTTCATTGCCTCTTTTTAAAACTCATTTGCTACGTACCGAATGATCGCCCACTGTTTAGGTTTTTGAGAGCAGCGCAATCTACGAAACTCTATTTATAATGGCGGAAGATGAGAATGTACCAGTGGCTTCCGTCGATGAAGAGGTATGAGTTATTTGCATCTTTTTTTTCTTTACGTAAACTCATGTATTCTTTGTTTCTTTGCATGCCATTGTGAACCGTTCAGTTTCCTTAACAAAGGTGAGATAATCTGCAACAAAGATTCTTTCCACTTTGGTGCACGATGCAATATTTCAGTGTTTTCTGGTGCGACCCGTTAAGAAAAGAAAGTGCTTTGCTAAATAACTTGGAATTTTCGGCATTATGGTTTGGCTTGCTGTTTTTTGCTTTTTTTAATAGGGTACTGTAACCTCGTTCTTCTTGATTGTCAAAAAATTATTGTTTTAGAAACATTTAGATGTATTAGTTATTTCTCTTGACAAACCCCTTGTTTTAAATGTCACGTATCTTTTTCCCTGGAACAGTGTTCAGTTCTTGATTTTATTAAACTGTGGCTAGCAATATTTCCCGCATCAGGTACTTAAACTTGTACATTTGATTCTGGTTTTGCTACCTTTTTGGTGATTATTTTTTCCTTGTGGGATGCAACTATGTTAACTTCTGGTCATAAATTGCTAACATATGCGCTTATTATTTTTCTTTAAGACGAATAAGACGATCAACGTATCACGAATTTTTTGATGTTGAAATCTGCATGAGTTGATAACTGTAACGGTGTTGTTCAATAATATGAAAGTTTTTTTTTTATTCACATTCACAATCCAAGTAATATAACTCAAATAAACAGCAGCAGATGCTGTTCCACAAGTGTATTCACAGGCGCGGTGCGGATTGCCAGTGTTATATCACTCGTAACAAGTTTCATCATTGAAGAGAAGAACGCAATGCGTACGGCTATTTCACGCGATTTTTCTTGACGGTCTGCAAAACTTCAATTATTCCCGAATTCCTCTTACTCTACTACTCTTTGCTCATGCAGAAATAACAGAATCGAAAATTTCGCTACCTACTGCACTGCTTTTAAAAGTTTTTTTCCCGTTATTGAGCGACGTGTTTTCAGAACAAAAAAAAATCATTACGAAAACACCAAATTGAATTCTAAGACACCTTGCCCATTTAGACCAGTCTTTTTCCTCCAAAGTTCATAATTAGAAAAGTGTCAATCGATTTTCGACGACTAAGATGTTACGCCACAACTACTGGAATTTATCTGGCTTTTATGTATTTTCTTAGCAACAATGCTCCCTTTGTTAGACCATTGTAGTATTTGCTATGGCTAATCATTCTTCATCCTGCTAGTTTGAATGCTAGAATCTTCTCTCTATTTGATCTAGCCTCGAGAAGGAGGAAGAGAAGAAAAGGCGGCTATCGCGGCTAGCAACCCTGCCAGTAGTTTTTTTTTGCATGTTTATCAGACTTTTTCCCAACTCTATTCATATATTTTCTGACTAAAAAAGTGGTCGTAGTTCTTTAGAACATTGGGTAAATTCAAAGTGTTCTCTCACTAGGAATGGTTACAAAATTGTGTGCTTTATCCTCCAAACATCATTTTAGCTAGCCGAGCGCCTTGGTGTCCCTCTTTTGGACTCTCGAGAGAACGCCTCCAACGACAAAGGTGCACCCCGCTCCCGTCTCGGCAAGCGCTCTCAATCGAGCTCCCCAACGACGAACTCCGTATGTTATCGTTTGTTTTTGTTATCTTCGCCATATGGCTTTGAGTCTGGATTCACTTTTTTCAAAACATGGTTTTGAACTTATCAAATGGAAATTTCTCCAGCGTACCACTTCTTCAACCGCAACTACGGGAACAACTCCTGCTGATGTCACGGGGAACTCACCTTGTGCCCTGAAGAGTAAGCGGGTAAAAGTGAAGGCCAACATCTCGCGTTCCCGTGTCATTCCCGAACTCTCCCCTTTCATCCACCTCCTTCCCGACTTGACACGAATTGAATCGAAGGATCAGCTGGAGTTGTATCGTGTGATCTACGAAAGTAGTGTCAGAGTAAGTTTATATCGACGTTTCTTTTTTTCAGGCTCTTGAAAGTTTAAGGTTTCATGTTTGCGTATTTTGGATCGCACAACACACTGAGTTGGTGGTACTAGGAAAAAGAAATGCATAAAGTCTTATGTAATTGTTTTAGTACAACCTTCCTGTTTTGTTTGGTATATGGGAATAATATAAGTATGCACTCCGTTTTAAAATTCTGCACGTCTCACTTGCTAAACATGTGTCCGAAATACATGAATTTAAATTTGTGTATCATAGGCTTTTCCGCTTTGAAATCCCTGAAATCTGAGCTTTTGCACTTCATTTGTCAAATTTCATTAAACTTAACTTTCCAAAAGGCGTAGCTAGCCAATGGAATACCACACTGTTTACGGTTCGGGTCGAATCTTGGTTTTTGTCTTCATAAGAAATATGTAATGCTGCTTCGCTATTTCTGTTAGTAAAAGAACCAGTAGACACCTGCCCAGTGACGAAAAAAAGAAACAAGCTGTGTTCTGATATCAACGAATAAACTGATTGGTTCCAGCTTTACACCTGTCTGCAAAACTACCTTACGCTATGTGTGTTTGGCTCGTCATCGCCACTCGATTCCCTTACCCAAGTTGAAAGGGAAACTCGTTTAGGAGCTAATAGAGAGGTGTGTTTTTCTATCATATTGTACTCGCTGTGTCACTTCTGACAAATCTCTGCTTTAGGCCCCTTTTCAATCGGAAAACTCAACTATGCGTGAACGCATGGACCAGGCTTTCGAAGCTCTTTGCGACGAGATGCAATCCCCTGAAATAACAATTCTTCCTGAATTGACAGGACTATCTCCAGAAGAGATAGAAGAAACTCTGCGTGAAGAGGGGGTTCAGGTTACCACCGAATCCTTGGTTCACGCGCTTAGTCTCTATGCTGGCGCTGGGCTGCGGTACGGCACACGTTGATGATTTCTTGAAATTTTTTTTTTCTTCGAAATCTGTCTTTTTAGTAAGCCGCCGACTCGTGCTGTTGAAGGCCTCATGGCTGCCGCACAAGATGCCCCTCCTCAAACCGATCTAGACCACCGTGATGCGAATGAGGATGAGGATTCCACTAGATGCAGTGGGAACTTGGACGGTCTCATTCTGCTTGCTAGTGCAGCTGGAGTGAGAATTTTTTTTAAGTGAAGTAGTAACAAATTCGTTGAGAAGAAACGTATGTGCGCAGATGACAAAACTAGCTGAAATACTTCGATTCATTCGAATTTGTTAAGCACAGACACATTTTGAAACGAAGGCTGATTTAGAACGTTCTACCAATATCTCTGCTTGTTCACCTCTGGATGGTGATAAGGCAATTTCTCTTTTGATTGCACGTGATTGAAAAATCACACCAAACAAGGAAGGAAAATAGAATTTCATTCTCTCGAAGAAACAATCACGCTCTCAATAAGTTTTTCGAATCGTAGCTACTGAAACGAAGACATATACCACCTTTAATTGTTCTGCCATTCACCTGCTTCAATTCTTTATTGCAGCTATCCGATTTGCTTGCGATGCTTGTACGTCTGCGAGGTTCAACCAATTTTTCCACTGAACAGGACTGTACTCCTCTGATGGAAGCATGCGCTGCAGGCAGCGTCCGCAGTGTGAAATGCCTTCTTGAACTTGGAGCTGACGTCAACGCCTACTCCATCACTCAGAATACGCCGTTGATTTACGCAGCTGCAGCTGGACAGGAGAAGGTATGTTGTAGAATTTTTAGCGCAATACCCCTTTGCATGACTGTATTCAACGATACTAGCAAAATCATTTGACTTTTCTACACTTTATCTTTCGATGGAAATAATTCCTAGCTTTTTGGTCGTAGTTAGGATACTCTTGCAAGCCATGAAGTAAGAGTTTGGTTGAATACAAATCTTCACTCATCAAAACGGAGAGCTGGTGAAGGAATTTCTATCTGAGCCAATAAAAATCATACAAATGTTCTGCATTTCGAATCCTTTTAGCAGTCTATTGCCTTTAGTACCTCACCTAAAGCAGCCTAAGTTGCAATGCAATGAGCACAATTACATGACTATGGACGGAATCCAGACCGGCAAAACACGCATACCTAGAATTCACGTCAGTACGTAAAATGAATAATACAACCCTTAATAGCAACCTTCAGATAATCGACTATTAATAGTAGGATTCGATTAGATGTGCGCGAATGTTTTACCGACTTCTTGTACACTACGGTCACCCTAGCTTAGAGATGGATGTTCTCTTCCATTTTCCTCTGAATCTGGCCACTAGACCAAAATGGGGAAAAATTCTCAGAGTTTCTCTGCCAAGGTTCGCCTTTTTACTAGCTTACTCAAACTAAAAGGCACATTTTCGTGTTTTGACATCAATTATCATATCTCACTTGTGAGTAAACATTGCTAGCAGATCATGGTAGTAGGGCACGCTTGGATATAATATGCACTGCTATTCCTGTCGAGTGACGCTCCCAGGTCGCAGAGATGAAAAACAAATCTTTGGATGGATACTAAACTAAAATTGTTCAAAAAGATGTGTTTGCTAGAACAGAGATAGTTAAACCCATTCCTGCAATGCGATTGCTGGCTTTTTTTTTGTAGAGCTTATCGACTCATTTTTTTTAAAAGAAGATCCAGCGTTCGCTGAGTAGCAAATGCTGCGTTAATAAGTATCCTTCCTCGTTACAAATTAATACATGTACTAGAGATCTCTCATACATGAATGAGTAATACCGGAGCCTAGTTTTTGGTACTCTTTAGGTCATTTTGGTGCCCTATATTGTCACCAATAAACTTTGTTACAGGTTCACATGTGTTGAGATAGACCTAGCTGGTCAATATGCTTTAATTTTTTGAGATGGTCCAGCATGAAGCGCTTTTCATTCACATGACTCAGCTTCCGCGATGTTTTGTCGTTGACGAGTGGAGATACCATCTTAACTTTCGAAATTTTGCCTAAAATGTGCTTAAAGCCAGTGTTGCAGTGTGAATCCATTCAAACCTTATTGCGTCCTTGCTTCCTTGGTGTTCTCCTTCGCCTGTGCATCACTACTCATTTATATTCGTTTAAGCACGCAGTGCGGAAATTGCCTTTCCTTCAGTCAGTGCAGCAGTACAAAATCACTTAAAGCTAATCTGGTTGCGTAAGAAAATTGCAGAAGCGAAAAAGAAACAATGCAAACGCTCTTCAACGAATTTGTTAAAGTGGGACTGAAAAATAAGTTTCTCATAAAAGTGAAGTGGGGATTTAGCTAGGAGTGAACTAAGAGTACTAGTCATACTGAACAGTTGTGCTAAAAAGAACTAAACATATTAGAAAAAGAAACGGGGGTCCCGGTATGATTATTGGCGATTTCGAGTATTGTCCTGTTGACACAAGAGTCGGTGGCAGTGATCATCTCTACCGAGGACGTAATACGCCACGATGGTGCAGTGTGACTATGAGCGTTCGTACCACTGTCTCCACAATTAGAAGTAAATGAAGCACCCATGAACTCGCAGTGCATGCTCTATTAAAGGCATCACCCCACGAATCTGAATTGGTGCAGATTTCAGGTGGAGTATTCCTATAAGGGATAGTAGATTATGCAGAGGAAGGTGATTCTGTTCATTTCTTCCTAATTGCCGTAAAAAAACGGCCAGGAAGATACGGCACCGCACAAGACTGGCGCGCTCCAGTCGAGCTCCTTGCAGAAAAAAGTGCGCCAGAATGCCCGAAGCCGTATCTTCCGGACTGTTTTTTACGGCAATTAGGAAGAAATGGACGGAATCACTCTCCTCCCTGTAATCTACTATGCCGTATACGAATACTCCACCTGAAATCCGTACCACCTCAGATTTACCTTTAAACCACATTGTGCTATTTTGATTTCATCACCTAGAGAGTATTGACCGCGCTGATGAAACTGAGCTCTCAACCATGCTTTCGGATATTTCTGTGTGAGATGTGGAAGCGACCGCGTCATTCCTTTTTCCAGCAGTAGAAGACATATTTTCGTAACCAGTAATGTGTAGTAACATGAAACTGGTTGTTTATGGTTCCAATATTAGCTGAGTATTAGCATTAGCTGAATAGCTCCAATATTAACCATGTTCAAGCTTAAGTCACTCTTTTAGAGGAACTAAATTATCCCTAAACACATTAGGTGACAAGTGGCAAATCTGAAGAACTGGGGTATTATCAATTATCAGCAGGATAGTTTAGAAGTGAAGAAATTTAAAACAAGTAAAACAACACTAACGGTTTTTAAAACACTAACGATATTTTTTTTATTAAACTCCTCTTCTAAGAGAGAGCAGAATTTATCATAATACATTTTTGAAGTTTTTCTTCGAAATGTACGTGTGACTCACACTTCGTTCGTAGAGGTATTTGACATAAATGTACGACACATTTTTAGGTTGTTCGCATGCTCATAGACAACAAGTGTAATCTAGAGCTGAGGAATGAGAATGGTCATTGTGCTTTAATGGAAGCTGCGAGCGCAGGTTGCTTGAAATTCGAATTTTTAAAAATCCTCTTTTTCTCTTATCTCATGCGCTTAGGACATCTCAACATTGTGAAACTCCTCGTTCAATCAGGTGCCAAAGCCGTTTTTGTGAATATGAATAGCGAGTTCAAGGTACGTTTTGTGTGATTTCCTTCGATTTCCACCTCTTTAATCCGTTTTCTTAATTGATCCTTACTTCTTAAGGAGTCTCCTTTGACGCTAGCTGCCTACAAAGGCTATACGGACGTAATAGAATACCTTTTATCTTTGGACGATTACGACCGTTCGACGAGAGACGAAGAGCTCCATACGGCCCTCATGGAGGCTGCGATGGATGGACATTTGGAGGTTTGCATATGATAAAATATAAGCTCAGGTAGATCGTGGTTCAAAAACAACGAAAGTAACAACAATTTCCGTGATCGCTACCTCAAAGCGGAGCGTTTCGGAAATGTTCGAACTAAATTTCGTAAAGATTTGTATCTTGATGCGTTTTCATGCAAGGAACCAGAAATCGTTCTGTTCAATATTTCGTTCAATATTTCTATGTAGCTTATGGGTTCTCAATATTTTTCTGTTTTAGGTTGCGCGTGTTTTAATCCAAGCTGGTGCACCTGTCAATCTTACAAGCGAATCGTATGAGAGTCCTCTTACACTTTCTTGCTGTGGTGGTCATGCGGAATTGGTATCCATCTTTCTTCCACCATTTTCATCATACTTTTTGATAGTAACGTCCAATTTTCAAAAAAAGAAAAATTCAAGGCCAAACTATTGATCGATGCTGGGGCCAACATTGAGGAAACTAATGATGAGAACTACACTCCTTTGATGGAAGCAGCCAGAGAGGGGCATGTGGTGAGCATATTTCTTCAACTTTTCTCTCCTGTTTTGTTTTCTTTCTCTAGCGCATTTTATATGCTCTAAAGGTGTTTGTTAAAGACAGAACATTCGCTAATATCACGTCTTGAGGTTCCTGTAGATTGTTATGGGTCAGTGTGTGAGATGGTAGAAGGGTAAGAATCAGAAATGATTGTTAAGATGAAACGGATTGTATTTTTGTCAAGGACGAGTTAACATTAGAATTTGCGCAATATGCAGGCGTAAAAGGCTATCCACCCACATATTTCGTACATGTCGTAGATCTGCGATGCCATTTCTTGTAATATTAGCGCGATCTTACTCTATTACTCAACTCTCTTTTCTCACTCATCCTGGGATTTCGTGCGGCGCTGCATCAGACTCATATAGTGTTCATGTTGTAACTCATTTGAATCTATTGATATCCTGATACGTACATGTTCGTCGTAGGATCTGCATCCAAGATAAAATGACGAGTTATCGTTGATTTAGCATGTGGTCAAAATACTGCTCGAAAATGGTGCCCAAGTGAATGCAACCACAGACGAAACAATGGAAACTGCTCTTACAGTTGCAGCTTGTGGCGGATTCACGTTAGTGTAATGTTTTTTGTACTCTATTACTATGTCAACATGTTTTGGATTTAGAGAAGTGTTAGATGTTCTGGTAAAGCATGGGGGAGATTTGGAATTAGGAACCAATGCACCACTCATGGAAGCTGCTCAGGAAGGACATGCTTCAACAGTGAACTACATTTTAGCTACTGTTAAACCTGTGGGTTCATGTTCACGAAGATTTTCATAAGTTTTTTTCCTGTTTGGCTTATAACATCTAAAAGTTTTTTTCTGTAGGAAAATCGATCCGTTAAATTTCAACAACAGATGAACCAGGCATTGTCATTAGCTGCCGAGAATGGACATTTTGATGTCCTTGATGTGCTGTTTTCGAACGGAGCAGATTTGGTGAGCTCATGGTTATGGTTTTCCTGCCTTTTCTAAACACTCGCAGGTATTTTCGGAAAAAAAAAATAATTTACTTTAACTCTCCCTTCATTGTACGTGATGTACTACGTCTACATTAAGCCATTTTCAGTTGTGTGTTAATTGTCCCACACTAATCATAGCAAAATTCACGGATTTTGAAAGTTGAGCATTTGAGAAAAAAGGAACAAAGTCATGGGTGGATATAATAACTATGCAAATAAATCTGTGCTGTGGACATCTCTACCGCGGCGTGAATTCGACGCGTTCGAATCGAAAACAAATCACGCATAGTTCGGATTTTCTATCAATTTCGCCTTTTCTCTTCATTTTACGTCACACGATAGTTCCTTGGCTCTTTTTTATCATCTCTTTTTCTCCTATGACCACGCGTAGCAACAATTATACGTAAAAATGACCATCTTAATCCTCACCTGCCTTATTCTGCTTCTCTGTTTTTTTTTTCCTGCAGCTTTAATTACAGCTTAAACACTAGGTGATTTTTTCCAACTCTATCATTGTAGCTTTTTTTCTTTTTCTGAACTTTCATTTTCTTTAAGAGGAAACTGGTATTTTATAAACGACTTCTGCTCTGCACAGTTCGGCTCTGTCCAGTTTCTTTTGTATTTCCGCAAAGATTTCTGATACGTCCGTTTTCAGAATTTTGATTACGACGGTAGAACAGCCTTGATGAAAGCAGCAAAAAATGGTTTCACCGAAATTGTCGAGTTTCTTGTGACGAAAGGAGTTGACGTCTGTTTTCACCTTGTTTGTTTTTAGTCGTGAAATATTTTTGAGCCTTCGAACTTGTAGGTCAACTATCGGTCCTCCAACGGTGATGCCACAGCGCTATCACTAGCTTGCTCTGCTGGACATAAAGACATTGTGAAACATTTGTTGAAATGTGGAGCCGATCCTAACATCGAATTAAAGGTATTTCTTTCTTGTTTTGTATGATTTCGTCCGGTTTTATCATCTGATTCCTTTATTTCACAGGATGGTGTAACATGTGTGATGGAAGCAGCTAGAAATGGTTTTGTTAACATTGTGGAAATGATGCTGGATCATAGCGGTGTATTCCCTCAACCTCCTCGTGCTGTAGCCGGGCCTGTCACGGCTCAAGCTGACAAAAGTAGCCCACCAGTTCCACCTCCTCCGCCACCAACTCCCACAGCATCGACGAAGGTGAGAAGTTTGGCTGGTTTTTTGCAGTCTTACCGGTTTTATGTTCGAAACAAACTTCACACTCATTTGCTCCGTTCTTGAAATTCGGTTTTCGCGTTAGATTTTTTTTGAGTAGACGTTGTGATTGATCATGGATGTGCTCCTATTTAAACATTTCAATCTTCATTCGTATTTCAATAATTAGGCCAGATATGATTGCAGCAGACGGTGACAGCAGTTCGCAGAGGGAAAAAACCTGCCAGTGCTGCTGCAGTGACGCCTTCCTTAACAACACCATCCGGTAGCATTCCACCGTTGTCTAAAACGACTAATACGCTCCCTACGCCTCCTGATCCAGCTACTTATGGTTTCTCTGGTTTTCCTGCACCACAAGT
Organism: Necator americanus; assembly: GCF_031761385.1. Classification (NCBI taxonomy): domain Eukaryota; kingdom Metazoa; phylum Nematoda; class Chromadorea; order Rhabditida; family Ancylostomatidae; genus Necator; species Necator americanus. The sequence goes on from NC_087374.1 coordinate 2,527,927, forward strand.
TGGTTACCGTTCAATTTAAGAAATTTCTTTGTTCTTCACCACTTGGCTTTATTTCAGCTTGTTCCTTTTTGTTTTTTTTCTCAATTCGAGTTATTTTAGCCGGGTCACTATGTTCCTTTACCTGCGGATTTTTCTAACAGTTCGGCGTTAACTTGGTTTGCATCGCTATTCTCTGGTTTAGGTGATGGAACCACCCCTGTAAGTGAAAATTTATAATCTGAAGTGAAAATCCTCCTAAAACGAATTGTTTCAGTCTTTTCCCGCTACATCAGGAAATGGATGTTCTGTGCCAATTTCTTCAAATCCTCCTTCCATGACTCCGGCTGAGATGAAAGCACGAGTAGAAGCATTCGAAATGCTGACAAAAACATCACCTTTCCTTATGCAGTATCAACCGAATATGCCTCTAGTCAATCCTTTCGATCCGCAAGCCTCGTTGTCTGTATCCAGCACAAATCCCAATCCACTCTCACTTGCTGATGTCCCTGTGCCAAGCTTTCAAGAAATGCTTAGTGGTCCAGATGCGAAACAGGTAGGTTTTTTGCTGATGTCTTTGATTTCGAATTGGAAACACTTATATACCAATTTTGTATGACTCACATAAGCTTTCTTTTAACTGTTTTTTGAGGTGAGGTTTGTAGAAAAGGAGAAGCTGATAGATCGAGTATTTCAATGATTTTTAATTTTTTATAGTATAGTTGTGTGTGTTTTTACCTCTTGTGTGAGCCAGCCAAATATCGAGTTGCAGCGCAGTAAACGCCAAAAAATCATAAAATGAAATTTCTAGAACGAAAGAAGTCTGGCAGTGTGGTCATTTTAATTGTTGTTTGCTTGAAACCAGTTGGAATTAGATCAAGTGCAAAGATTATTTTACCGAATTTAGCGCATAATTCCAATTATTCAATTTAATTATTTAGAATGTACAACAGTTAAGCGAATACATGCGAAAGCGGTTTGCTGCCCAAACTGCGATGTACGACAATCTCCCGCAACGGTTCGATTCAACGGCTGCCACTGGTGAGTGGCAATACTTTATCTAGTCTTCTTCTTAATCATTATGTTTTTTTAAAGAAGGTTTATCGATTCCTCGTGCTACAAGCTTGCCTGCGCAGTCCATATCAGCTCCTAGTACTCCAGGAAGTGGTTCGGATAAGTCAGCCTCATCAGTGGGAAGGACTGTTTCTAATCAGGTGGGTGAAGTCAATATCTTTTCGATTTGCATCCAGCAGTTTGCTTGCCATATCGGTCACATCTCCATTGAAAAAATGAACTTATCGCGAAAATGAAAAGTATTGTAGGAGTGAAAAGCTGCCACAAGTCTTCGTTGAGACGTAACGTGGTGTGTGAATTATTTTAATGAATAGTTTATATTTGTTTATAGTCTTTAGAAACCGTTCTCAGTTTTCTTTTCCTTAAATTCATTTGTAATATTTAGAAACCTCACTAACTTAACGACCTTATGCTTATTAAGTTAGTGCGGCTTCTTGAACAGAGTAACAGCTTGGTGAGCCGCATGCTAAATTCAAAGAAGAAGAAAATTCAACACAATTTCAGTAGCGCCAGCCACTCTTTAATCAATAGTCGAAACCATTGAAAAGGATATCATATGAATCCACATTTTATTTATCCTTATAATTGCTGCGATTTTTCTCATTAGAATGGTTTGTCATATTTTTGGTGAGACCTGTTATCAGATGGTTACAAGACAACTTCTGGTAAAATTGTGAAGTTCCCTTAAGCAAAAATGCTCCCCTTTTGAATTGCAGTTTTTGTTTTAGGGTTCACTCAATTTCTGTCATTTTTCCATTGCAGTGTATCGAAGATTCGCTGTTTTAAAAAATGTCCCTTTAGATACTTCGTCGTGCCTTACCGGCGGTGGCGCAATCAGTGGGCATGAATGCGGTTGGTTCGCAGGTTGCAACTCCACCAATTGCTGCACCAGCACCTGGATTGATACCTACAGCTGCGCTAGTTCCGGCAATCGCACCCCCAACTACTCCAACGTCAGGATTCGCTAGTTTGCGCCGTGCCCATAGCGAAGGAGATGATTTGGACATTACGAGGTAACTTGACCCTCATATGTTAGTGTTGTTTCGCATTTAGAAGTTTGTCTATTATTCAGAGCAACTGCCAGTCAACGAGCTGCTTTTAATGTTGATAAGGCCACAGAGTCAAATAACGACACACCATTAACGTTGGCCTGTTCTAATGGTCATGCTCAAATGGTGAATGTTTTGGTCTGTCGAGGAGCCAACATCGAACATAGGGATAAGAAGGTAAGATTAGGAGAATTCAGGCCAAGACAGTGAGGAAATGTAAAATGGAGTGTCCATGGTACCACCAACATCTTCTAAATCTTGTCTACTTAGGGTTTCACTCCACTTATCTTGGCCGCGACTGGTGGTCATCGCGATGTGGTTGAATTACTCCTTAATAATGGCGCACAAATCGAAGCTCAGTCGGAACGAACAAAAGATACTGCGTTATCTTTGGCTTGTTCTGGTGGTCGCAAGGATGTAGTAGAGTTACTTCTGAGCCGTGGAGCCAATAAGGTGAGAACGCTTAAAAATACAGAATACACAAACACTTCGTTTGGTGATGCACACTTTTGCATGAAAATGTGTTTTAGGAACATCGCAATGTTAGCGACTATACTCCTTTATCATTGGCTGCTTCTGGTGGATATGTGGAAATAGTGAACATGCTTCTGAATGCTGGTGCTGAGATTAATTCACGGACTGGAAGCAAGGTGAGAGCTTTCTGTGCCTCTTTCTTTTCTCTTTTTCTTTATCTTTCTCCGTCTCTTTCTCTTCCTCTCTCTCTGAAATTAGTAATAGGTTGTTTACAGCGATATTTTTAAATAAAGCATTTCTTTTATCATTCTAATAGGATTTCTTGATTCATGATATTGTTGAGTTTTAGCTTGGAATTTCCCCATTGATGTTAGCAGCAATGAACGGACACAAAGAAGCCACTCGTGTTTTGCTCGAACAAGGTTCTGACATCAACGCCCAAATTGAAACAAATAGGTACGCTTAAACTGCGGTCTTATAAAAATTTCAAGCATATAGTAGGGTCAAAACAACATGAAGCACGGCAACAACATGGAGCGCAGCCGCTTACGTAAGCTCCCGCAAGCGCAGCTTGCACTGTACTTCATGCTTTTGACCCTGCTAAAGATCATGGAATGTATTTCCTGTGATAGCGGTTGCAACATTATAGCTGAATACCAGTTAAGGATAGTAATCAAGTGGTTCAAAATTGTTCAAGTTGTGTAGTTCTATGCGGATTTAACCGTACCCATCTCCGTACTCATGTATGGGAACGGAGCCAAAGATCTCCCTTAATGTCCCAAGTAACGACACCTACGCTGATAACAGCTCGAGTCCCCTAAGATTTTGAGAAAATTAATACATTAAAAGCACTAACGTAAATACATGTAAATATACTGATATAGTCCAATATACATGTGTAAATTCATTTACATTCGATTGTATCGCTTGTACGCTCTGCATACCACTTTTTTTCAAAAAAGATGATGTTAGTTATGCATTCGGAAATTTAATCTTCTCAGCTGGATTTTTTCATTCAAAGAAGGTTTTGCAGCAGATGAAGTCGCTTCATAGAACATTTATTTAATAAATTCTAGAAATGTATGAAAAGCTTTGTAGCTAGCTAGGCACTGCATGAATGCTTGCCTCAAAAAATTATGCGTTTGGTTTGAGAGTGTTTTAGAAGGTTTTATTGTTACAGTAATAACTTAGTCGTTTTTAGGAACACAGCTTTGACCTTGGCTTGTTTCCAAGGTAGAACAGAAGTAGTTGCCTTGTTACTGCAATATAATGCAAACGTTGAGCACCGAGCAAAGGTATGAATATTTTTCGAAACCGCTGTTGATCTTGTTTTCATGAATGGCTAAACTTTAGACAGGGCTAACTCCTCTCATGGAAGCAGCGAATGGCGGCTACGTCGAGGTGGGAGAATTACTCCTCGATGCATGCGCAGATCCAAACACCGCACCGGTACCCTCGAGTCGTGATACTGCCCTCACTATCGCAGCCGACAAAGGTCATGAGCGATTCGTTGATATGCTCGTTCATCGTGGAGCACACATCGACGCTAGGAACAAGAAGGTATGATTTTTTTTTAGTGTTTACTTAACTCATTACGAAGGAGAATTCGTGGTAAACTCAATTACTCGTTTGTTGCTTAGTGAGTGTTGAGGCTTTAACATTTTCAATTTTAAAAATGCCTAGAAGTACTGCTGGACGATAGTTACACTTGATAGTTTGAGTGTGGATTGATACCCAGATATAGGTGCAGCGTCTTGATACATCGGGTACTCCCCAAAAGTCGTTTCTGTAGACATCATGCGTGCTCACAAATCCATTATTCTGAATTGAAGTCGAAGAGTTGACACATTCCAAAGGGATTGCTCACTACTGTGCCCTTTAACCTTCTCTCCTTTATTCGCTTAGTTTTGTATCGAAGATCTTGTAAGTGATTGCTTAGTGCGTTTCCTGACTTCTAATTCACGTCAGTAGTTAAATGGTATCGAAATACGTAGCGAACGTGTACATGGATTTTGTAGAAGTTCAGCAAGCATGTCTTTTTTTCCATCGATATTAACGAATACGATAGATGAATGAATAAATTTAACATTCAGGGCTGCACTGCTCTATGGTTGGCATGTCATGGTGGACATTTGGAAACTGTGCAGACGTTGGTGAGACATGGTGCTGACGTTGACCTGCAAGATAACCGTAAAATGTCTCCACTTATGGTTGCTTTTCGTAAGGGCCACGTTAAGGTGTGTTTCAGTAAATTTTTGTAAGTCATTTGCCATTTCCTAGAGTGCTAACTGTGCAAACTTTGACACGCTTTGCTATCCGAGATTTCAAATTTTGTGGATTTTGTTTCTTTACACGTCCACGCGCTTATGCTTTTGTTCACTCCCCGTTCGCAGTCCACTCTCTTCAGTGGAGCGACACAGAACAAGTGCTGAACACAGATACATTACGTCTGTGTGCGTACTTTTCACATGGGGGTATTAACGATTTTTCTGATAGTGTCTATCTTATTCGCTCTTATTTTGGGTCGCTTTTGCTTTACGTGCAAAAGAAACATGTCAGACAGGCAGCATAACATGGTTATTAACATGAGAAGCAGTGAAAATGTCAAATTATTGACTTTTATGCACTCTCCTTCCAGACCCAATAAAACCTTGCCTCCAGCGAGTCCTCTTACGCCAACTACGAATTGTAGCGTGCATTCTAGGCTTTCTTTAAGAGTAATAATTTCGCACGAAACATCCAACTTTTCAAATCTTTCTTTTTAACGTAGTGTTTGCATGAGGCTGATTTTTCTAATCATTTATATCCTTTACCTGCTTTCAAAAGGAATGCATAAAATCAGCAAATCGATCTAATCAATATTCCCGGTTGAAATGCTTATCACACAATCGATGGCGACGTTTTGCGCCAGTTATTTATATAAGAAAGTCTAACTCTTGTTCATAATTAGTTGATATTGTTCATTTGTATGTTTTTCTGTTGATTCCAAGAATTATTTCGCATATGCTCCAAAATTCCTTACTGTACCTTCAAGATAATCGATTAACTAAATATTTGCTACATTTTTAGGTAGTACAACACATGGTTCAACACGTTCGACAGTTTCCAGGAGATCAAGAGCTCTCCCGATATCTTACAACTGTAACTGAGCCGGTTAGTTTGAGTAGCTGACTCAGTCAGTTGATCACATATCTCTTTCCTTGGAGTTGTCACACGTTGATGCCTTAACACCTCCGACATTCTCATTAAATCATAGAAATTACAGGATCTTATACAAAACTGCAGAGAGTGCATGGAACTCATTGTGAAGGCAAAAAATGCCCAAGCTGAAGAGGCGAACAGAGCTGCAGAAAGTCTTTTAGCTCTTCTAGCTGAAGAGGTTTATTTATCATTACGAAAGTTCTGTTCATTCGATTGCGTCTTAGCTAATCAATGGATGTTTTGTCAGCCACAAATCATTTTCTATACATTTACGAGTGAACGAGTATCGGGAGAAAATTAACATATTTTTAGGAGGAGGCTGCTCGATCAAAGAAGCAAGCTAAACTGCGTAAAAAGGAGAAGAAGAAGGAGAAGAAAGCGAAAAAACAAGATGGGAATGAAAAAGAACGAAACGTAACGATTCAAAGCGAAGCTGCAACTCGCGTGGAAGAGTGTCCTCCTGCCAGCCGTACTAAGGACGAAAGCGAGGTGATCTATCATTCTGCAGATAATGTAACATCATAAACAGAAGTGAGCGTCAGTTACATCTTAAACTCGCTTAATTCGTAGCGCCAGGAAAAAATAGCTGTCGTAAACTATTCCTGTCATTTGAACTTTGTTAAACATCCTTATCTTGATCTGAATAGATACTATGAGGATCGTTTGTGGCTCATTTTTAAATGACCTTCAAAAAAATGGAGCAATGAACGGCTTCTGATGACGCTGGCAATGGTAGCAGTTATATGCGAGTTTGAAACGTTCATTTTGAAGATGCAGATGAATCCTGAAGATCCAGATGCAAATGTTCAGCATTCAAATCCGAATCCTGCAACTTCATAAACCCCTATCAGTGGTAATTTGATTGGTAAAAAAAAAGCAAATGAAATAGTTGATTCTTTAGTGAAACGCAGTTTAGCGGTTAATAACTTTATTCTTTACCTTATTCACATACGTAATCACACTGTTCAGGACTACTCTGATGACGAATCGGATTCTGTGGCAGCTAAAAAGGAGCGTTCATCAGCGCCTCCGGATTCTATGGTAAGTGTCTTCTAGTGAACATCTTATTCAGACAGTCGTAGTGGTGAAATAATCGTGAAGAGCCTACAAACTGGGTCGTGTGACCCACTTTGTATGCACCAGTTGTGATAATACAAGAGTTCATGACATTCAAAAAGAGGTCGCTGAGATTTTTCGCTGTTTATTAAAGTTTTCTCCAATGGTTTCCAAACAGATGTGAATATCAAAAACTTCAGAAGTGTTGATTTATTTAATGAAACTTCAGTATGTCTGCCCATATTTGGTTGTTCTAATAAGGCAGTGCTGTAGTTTCAAAAAAAAACCACCCAAAGTTAGTTTCTTATTTACTTTCCCTCAGTACCACCTCAGTTTGGAAATGTTGTTTGAAGTGTTGCGAAAAGTTCCAAAGTTCCCTCCTTCTACTTTTTTTACCTCACGTTAACTTAGGATAAAGCGAAGTTATATATCACTACCAAAGTGTTAAAGGTAAGAATTTTGGCAGAATTCGGCACGTAATTCACAATTATCACAGCGAAACATTTCTGAATTTCGAAGGAAATGCAGGCTACTGATCTGCTGCTCAGAACCCCAAGATCAACTGTATGGTGATGCACTAGCACACCTCTGCCCGCAACAATCATTGACTGTGTATTATTATTTGGACCAAACACACCGATCAGGCTGCTCTATGCCTTCACTGTTCACGTTTCAATCTCGAAATCCTATAAAAACTTACCTCCCCATAGTTTTACGCAGCCGTACCTTCTTGTCCACGTCCCTCAACTCAGTATGCAGATCTATGAGCTGTTCCCTGCATGTATGCCTTCAAAATCTTTTGGTCTTACTTATTATGCGAAACATGCAATCTTTGTGATGAGTCTTTTGTAAAAATGCCAATAATGCAGTTCTTAGTAGGAAGATTTTGGAATGTTGCATCATTGTGCAAGACGAGATGTCATTTCTCTTAATAACACTTGGTTTTGTGACAGGAATCCATGAAAGTTGCTACATTCTACAAATTTTCACTCATCAACGTTCACCAAAAATGAAGGACCGGCTTTAGCCGGATGTTGGAGCTAGTCTCATGCAAAATGTTTATATTTACAGTTGCAAAGAATCAGTGAATTTTGAACCTTTAAATCTTCGGTTTGTCGTTATTCTCACAATCACACAGCTATAATTTCACCCCGAACTGAGTTCCAGGTATATAATTCGGTGACAGTCGAATCCTCACATATGATAACATTGTTTGAGAGGAATCTTACAGAGTTTTATTACGATTCTATTCTATCTATTCTATTATGGATGTTGAGATTGCGATGAAATGGAGAAGAGAGCTCCTATGATTTATCTTAGTTGAAAAAAGCTGGAAAAGTGCTGATCATACCGTATTCGACATTCGGTTGCTGACAGGCGCGGTGTGTTGGTCCTGCAGCGAACTGTTCGCGATCGGATCTTAGGCATAATCAATAATCAGGTTATGATGGAATGATGGCTTCGGTTTTTGTGGCCGCTGTTCATAGCCATATATTCCTAAATTTCAGGGCAAATGTAATTATTGTTTCTCTGCTGAAGGGTTGCTAACGTAGCTGGTGTACATTCGAGAATGCATAGCTTGCAATGACTTTATTCTAACATTTACAGACTCATGATCGTGTTCCCAAGATGCGCGCTGTAGAGGAGCCACTCGTCATCACAGTTACTCCTGAACGTCCGAATGCGTCATTGAACCGTCAGCAGAAAAGGTCTGCAAATCGCCGCAGTCGCAACGAAAGCGGGAAAAGTGAGTAATGCATCTCATCAATGCAGTTGATTTCTGCATCATATTATTCGATGAAATTTATCGCTGTATACTTCGAGTTCATAGTTTTGTTTTGTTTTTCTTATCTGTTCTCTTCCAGGCACAAACGGTCAAGCAACAATATCTGTTTTCAATAATTCGGCTTCTTCAAAAGTTTCTGTCTCTCCTGTGTTGTTGCAGCCTTCTAAGGTTAATGTTTCATCGGACGAATGGGTGAAAGCTAGCAAGAAATCGAAGACGGTTAATCTTCAACCATTGACTTTCTTGATGTTCATTTTATGATGGATTTTATGTCCAATTTAGGCCAATAGAACGAAAGCTCCAACCGCAATCATTTCCGCAGCTTGCAAAGACTTCTACTTAGACGATAACTATAGTGGCTGGAAAGACGTAGAGTTGGTAAGTTTTAGTGCTACTTCTTCGTATTTATTCAATCATTTAATATATGCCCAAACTTTCGTTTCAGTCTCGACGCCGCTCAACTACGCTCAGTGTTTGTAGCAGCGTTATAGCACGAGTGATAGGTCGAGGCGGTGCTAATATCAATGCAATACGTGAGGCCACTGGTGCATCAATTGAGGTTGAGAAGCAATCAGCTGTTCGTCGTGACCAACATGATCGACAGATTTGTATTCGTGGAACACAAGAAACAGTGCGGTGAGCTCATAGATATACACTTTTTACGCGTCTGCGATAATAGTATCGAATTTCTCTCATTTAATTTGGAATTGAGCATCATTTTCAAATGACACTAGAGTCAGCTGTTGTTGTAACGATGTTATTTATAATTTTGTTGCTGTTGCTTTGCTTCTCAAATCACGATTCACGCTTTAACAATTATAGGTTGTTTTTTTTTAACCAGAGGGATAAGGTAATTTGATATTGTGCCTCATTATAGGCAGGTTTTTTCTTTATAATGATATCATGAGAAAAATGGGCAAAGTTATTGTAATTTCATATGATAATTGTACGTTCACGTTATCTTTACTATTTTTGTGATATATAAGAGGTAGTTTCATCTTGTTTTTATTAGTAATGTGGTGCTATTTTTACGAGTTAAGAACGGTGAAAATAAGCGGCATCATGGTTATCCATGATGCCGCATTAAATTTCAAGAACGAGCTTCTAATTAAATCGCCGGCAACCGCAGAAGAATGTGATGTCACGTGACGGTTGAGCACAATAAACCAAGGGGTCGTTTGTGAGAGAGTAGGCAGTAGCGTGGATCGATGAGTAGCCTCGCGCCGCAGCTTGTGGACTGCTTCCCTAGTTAGGCATGCGACGTGCCGTCAAGATACTCTAAGCTCTGGCCTGCTAGCGGGTATCCCATCGACTGCATCGATGAGCTTACGAAATGGCGGTCGTCTTATTCATTCTTTTATTTTTCTACACATTCACAATAATAAACTTGACCAATTTGTATCTTTTTGCACAATGAAAATTCGTCGTAAACACTACATTCTTTTATACCAAGTTCACAATATGTTGGTATTTTGTATTTCTATATGGACATATTTGTGATATTGTGTGAAGAGCCTTCTCGATAATCTTTTTTCCGCATTTCCAAATGGTACCCTCGCGTAGACGATTCTTTGGGAGAAATCCGTACCTAACTTCTTCTGTATATTTGGCTCTTTTTAATCTGACCGAGCTAAAAATTGCTGTCGAGATAGTTTCTCTGAAGATTTCTCAGTAAGTAATGAATTATTGTCGAAATTATGTACTCTTATTTATCTTGACTTTCTCGAAAGAAAACACAAAAGGCAATCCTTTCCATGTTCAAATTTTGTAGTATCGGGAAAACGCTTCCATCCACGAATTTGCTTAGTTTTGTTAAGAGTTCACGAGTTATTTCTTCCTTGCTGTTCACTTTCCTACCACCATCGCTTATAGTAAATTAACCTTCACCATTGTCACTAACACTGACGTAGGAGTTGTTGATGATGCAAATTGTCGTCATATCGGCTCTGTGATTGCGCTGCACCATTGTTAGTGAGGATCAAAAATAGTGATGAGATGGCGGGACTCGAGGAAAGTGATTGAAAATGTTTTCGTTTTGACCGACCATTATTATCCCAAGTTCCTGGGCCAGGTTTTACTCAACAGTTTAAGACGCGCCCATTGGATCAATCATCTGCTTCGCTTGACCTTTCATAAATACAGCTTAGCAACCACAAATTCTAAGATTTGGGGGAAGAGTGAGCCCTGAGAGTGTCATTAAAATTACTTCCGCAAATGCCAAAACAAGCATTTGGAACCTCAGTGAGTTATTGCCTGTGGAAGCTTCGATTTTGTGATATTGAGTTAGCGCATTTCCCATTTAATTTACCCGCGAAACTTGCCGTTCCTGTTAGATGTTTGCTTGGATTATCCATGTTAATTCGTTGCTCTTACTTTCCCGAATATCCGCATTATTACATACATTTCTTCTTGTTAGTAACAAATCCTTGCTTAGTTTCTTTAAGATTTTTATTTTCTAGAAGCCTTTTTTGCTCTTTCTTGCACGATGTGTTCTCTCAAATCCACCTTTAGTTTTGAGGTATATTTATAGCCTTTGACCCACTTTATACCGTTCCGCCCATGCGCCCTTTATGCAGCAGCAACGTTGCAGAATTTTCCAGAAAAATTTTTTCTGATTAAGAATGCAGACGGGTTCCTCCCTGCCATAGCATTCTGCTTGAATCTAGCGAACATTTTCGAAATCCCTAAAATCGATTTTGCGGAAACTCAATATTGCCGCTATCGATTTCACCGCTTTATTGGTTTATGTGCACGTTTTTCCTACTCCCGAGTCCTTGTATACGCTTCAGTAAGCTTTTCCAACCTTTTCTAATCCTTGTCGAAAAGCCATGAAAAAATAAGCATGTAATGAAAATGATCGATAAAAGCTGGTTGTTTTCGGGTTAATTGTTGTCTCAGAGCAATGTCGGGTATGAGGGTGGTGCTCGTAGTCAGTGTAGGTGGAATTTTTACATCCAGCATATACGACAACCTCAGTGATTGGTTCTGGCGTGTCTACAAGAAGAGTAAATCAAAATCACTAAAATCGATAAAACCGCAGGCGAATCACTACTCGAGCAGAATAGTGCTCGACAACCCCGTCCTTGTTCCAAAATGTCCGTGGACAATGTTAGGCGCTCGGTCAAACAGATAAGCAATTAAACAAACACATTTCACAAATTATTATATAGAGAATTATTTTGGCTTAGCCTAAGAAGTTGTAATCCACAGTAAACAAACCTCGATAAATTGGCCTTAAATTTGCCCCTTAGGATAAAAACACTGACTTCTTGCTCAAACAAGTTACATGATTCCTCTCTGCTTTTCTTCTCTTTTTTCTCATTCTTCTTATTCTTTCTCCTGCCTTTTCGTTGATGTTCATCTATGTCATTTTTACCCCTTTCTTTATTATTTATTTTATTCGCTTCCCCGTATTGGTCTCGTCTGCTGACATCAATAATATACGTTGGGTTTGGGAGCTTCAAATAATATAGCCCTATGTTTCACTACTCTCCCTTTTATGGTTATAATTTATTGTTTTTTTTAATGAAGCGTTCATCTATAGTCGGGTTATCCCGATCTGAAGCTCAGTGCAGTTACGTAGGCTGCTGCGCTTGAAGCGAAGCGGTGGGACCAGCGGTTAGGATCGAGGGGGGAACCCTTATTAGCTCCACTTATCGCTGCAGTCCCGGTTGGTCGCAACGGCCAGCTCAACAGCGCCGCTTCGAGCTTACCGCTTACGCGGCTGCTCCGAACTTCACGTCGTTTTGGCCTGACTATATATTGTTTATGCTAACAGATCCAAACATTCGCCTTAAGAACAAAATCTGATCTTGTGGCTTGTAGTATGTTCTTTTAGAGATGAAATGATACAGTACAGATGTTTGTTCTGTAATTTTTCGTCTTTTCGTCGTTTCTTTTACCTGCATCGCAGAATTTGATTCCAGAAATGCCACTCTTATGATCAATGGTCTCATCACGGACAACGAGATCTCCGTAACGGACGTCATAAGACAGGTTTCTTACATTGCATTTTTTTTAAATTTCCAAACCAGCTTGCTACATTATGATCGCGGATGGTTCGGGTTTCTACTTTGTATGTTCTTTCCTTTTTGTTTCGATGTTTGCTCACTTTATTTGGATCTTAGTTAGTCCTTTTTCTGGCTTATCTATTTCTGAGGAGATTCGTTCTACATACATAGTGGTTGTAATTTTTTTTGAAAGACTTATTTAATTTATGGCGTTATATGATTAATTCTTGTAATATTTTCAAGCACTGCATGTTCAATTAGGATTTTCCATCAATTTCTCCTTAGGTTCTTCGTGGAAACGCATCTTCAACTACCTCAGTTGACGGTGTATCACGTTTGAGTAACTCGCACGACTCCAAAACGACGGTGGTTGTAACTACCACTGCCTCTTCGGCAGCTTCTGCTGCTTCAAAACCTGCAGCGATGCCTCCTGTCACGACAAATGTATGGCAACAACGAATGGCGGCACGCCAGCGTGAACAACAACAGCAGCAAGCGATTACTGGCAAGTTAACTCGTTCTACACTTTTTGATCAACGTGTTAATTTTTTTTTTCATATTTTCAGCCAACACTTCTGGTAAAGAAAAGGGTATGTCTTCTTCTGCTGCAGTAGTTACTTCCACTCCTTCCTCTGCTGCAGGAACATCTGCGGTTCCTTTGTTGGGAGGCTCATCTCTTTATGGCACTGCTCTTGGAACCTCAAAAGTTCTCTCTGCTCCAATCGGCTCAAGTTCAGCTACATCCTCAGTTAAGACTGATGGACAGCTGATTTCTGCTCCCACTGTTCCTGTACCTATCGGTCCACCGAGTTCTATTACCTCGCTTGACAGGGAACTCCCTCGAAAAGCACCTGGCTACAGATCGCCGAGTGTTCAGACCTCATCTGGTGAGTTTCAGTATGTTTTGTCGTGAAGTGTTACTCTCTTTTCTACTTCTCTTTTCAGAAAAACGATAATTTTATTCGATTTGTGCTCTGCTTTAAGAATTTAGATAACAAATATTCTGGAAAGTAAAGATCGTGGGTCGGCGTGGCATCACAAAAGATGACGTGTTTAAGTCTGACTATCTACCAGTGGTGTTTCAACAAATTCTTTCTATTATCATCTAACCCTCTGACCTTATTTTCCAAGTGTCTGAAAACTTAATACACTCGTTCAAATTACGAAAGACCTCGCACATCTCAGACAAAACAAACTCATAAGTAAAATTTACAGAAAAGACAGTGTTTCACTATATTGACATTGGATACCATTCTTGGATGTTGATATTCTGTCCTATTTCAGACTTTTAGTACGGAACGATAAAATGTAAATGCATAAATTCTCCTTTTCTCTTCTAGTCACTCTTCCAGTTCGATTCTTTTGAAAACCTTCGGCTTTTATGTCTGTTTTATGCTTTTAACCTAGAAAAGAGGTGGAATGCAACTTTTCGATGTAGTGAATGTGATGAACAATGTAAATATTGGTCCGATTCATCTATATTATCAAGGAACTCCATATATAGTATTTATTATATTTAGTCCCATCGTCCGTATCTTCATCGCCACCTCTTACTGTCACATCAGCTGGAGCTAACTCTTCATCTCGATGTACAATGGGATCTCCACCTACTCCCATTGCTCCGCCTCCAGGATTTTCTGCACTTGCTTCGGAAGTTGGGAAATGTAAGAGTGCTTGTAATTCCTTTGAATTTGAATGCGCAAACTTCTTACACCATATTTTCATCGCGTTATCGTTTTCCCGATTCAGCTCTCTCAGCCGACCATCCACCAGCTGACATTATCCCCTCACCTTTGAACTCCGCACCTGCTGCTTCCCTTGGGAGTCTTCCCAGTGTCGATTCCCTCACTACTCCTACAGGAGCTGGCAATGATCTCTCATCTATGCAATTTTTGGATGAGAACACACGAGCTAAGCTTGCTGAGGTAATTTCTACGCTCATTCATGAGTATTGTATTTAGTTATGTAGTCGTTTTTAGATCTGGGGAACGGGAAAACAGGATCAGTCTTCGCAGGAACAAGCGTGGGGAAATCAAGTGCTACTGAACAGTTTTCCAAATCTTAGCATTGGCAGTTCGGTTAGTATCATTTCTTACCCATTGCGTTTAAAAAAAGTGAAAAATGAGTCAACGCGCCCTTTTTTCGTGGATTGATGTTATGTCTATACTTTGCATTTTAGTAGTGTTTTGTTTGCGTTTTTTACTTGAGGTAACGCTCCCTTATTTGGCCATGTTTTTGTTCTTCTTCTTTAATTTTGTTTCTACTTATTGACAAATAGCAAAATGTAGAAGTGTAGTTTCGCTTCCAGAGTTATTCAAGATTATTTAGGGTCACAAGTTAAAATACGACTGTAGCTATGTTTTTTTTTGCAGTCTACCGATTGGACAAGTGCACCTTCTGAGAGCTTATTCATGAGCTCGCCATCATCGAAAGTTGCGGCAAGTGTCCCTTCGAATCCACAGATCACCTCTACTTACCAGCCATCTACAACATTTGTGACCACAACGACTGGCAACGATTGGGCTTTGACTTCCAATAAGCAGCTTCCTTTGTATGCTAGACCCCAGGTTACTACTTTTGCTGACATATACTCATTGCCTTTTCTATTAATGGTTTTTCTTGCATTTTTCCCTTATGGAAAGGTATTGCAGATGCGTGTTCCCTCCGTTCACTCGCATAGTCTGAGTAGCACAGTCTCATCGTCAGTTTCTTCACGAACTTATAATTCGAGCACCAATAATCAACCTGAGAATAACGTACTATTCAACCAGGTTAGTGGAGCATCCAAACAAATCTGCTAATGGAATCAAATCGATTTTTCTTTTTTTTTTGCAGTTGGCGGCCCAGTTATTGATCCAACAGCAGGGATCTTCATCAAATCCGGTAGCATCAGCGCAGTCCTACTATCCTTCTCCATCTTATACCGATCCGGCAATAATTGGGATGGGTCATTTGTCCACTTCTTCTGGTAACAGTGGAAATCCCGCCTCCGTCGTACAACCAATTAAGTCAGCATATACAAATCCTTACCAAGTAAGTGCCAGTCGTAATTAAGGTTTATGTAATTTGGTATTCAGTTTTGAATTATTTATTTTACGATGTTACTGGAAGCATTTGTCTCTTCGGTGAACAACAGTAAATCTATAATCACTATTAACGTGCAATGTGCAGGTTCTCATGCGAATACCAATAGATTACCATTCCGTTAGTGCTGCTGCATTTTAGGGCGCCAGCAATGAATATGAATCGCTAAACACACTCTTGAATAGCTCATTTGGTCACCATCAAAATGGAGACTTCAACATATCTCATGTAAGGGCTTCCGTTATTTTTATTTCTTTATTTTCCTCACTGCTCTGACAGGTAAAGAAGGTGATTAATGCTGTTACAGCAGTCATCGGCCTATCCATCATCGCCATCCGGTGGTCGTGCGTTGACAGCTTCTCGAATTCAAGCGAGTACCGGCGCTTTCGCTCCTCCTCCTGGCTTCGGAGCTGTCGCAACCTCGCAAAGCACCGGGATTGGCAGTGCCAACACGACGGTCCCTCCGCCTTCGCTTCGGCCTTACTACAATACCCAAATGCCACCTCCTGCTGGCCTTCCGCTCCAGCCATCTCAACACGCCTCGTTCGCCAATTTTAATAGGTATTTTTATTCATTTGTTTCTTATTGTGATTAGAATTATATAATATTCGACACACATTTCTTATTGTGATTAGAGTTGTATAATATTCGACACACATTTTGCAGTCAACACAATAATTGGATGTCATCCACTCACGGGAAACAAACTGGCAGTTTGCAGCAGCAAATGCCTTGGTGGAATTAGGCCACCCACGACTCTCATAGTCCGCTTTTTGCATAGGATTTAATCATCCTCGTCTTTGCATAGTCCTAACATAGCTATTGTACTCATGTCAGCGTTGCCATCACATCGTATTTTCTTTCATCACAAGGAGTTTATCTGCGTGAGTGTTAATTCCTAGAAAACGTCTGACGCATAGTTTGGTCTGTTCGGGTTTTTTTTTTGATATTAAATGCATCGAGACGTGTCATGGATTAATTCACATCTTATTTTCGAATTTCATTGCACGACGACATGTCTCGAGGTTGCCTTTTGTTGTGATTTGCGTGCACGCCGTTATTGTTTTTCTATTGTCGTACTGAAGATAATCCCTTCCAAATCGCCTCTCGATTTCGTTTCCTTGCTCTGCAGTTTCTTTATCAACTCTTCTGTGCTAGTGCGCGATTGTTTTCGGTCGACTGTCATTTGTCTTACATGTCCTGGCGACCCGGAAGGTGTCCGTGTCGCCCGTCTATTTGTGATTTCCTTCTGAGTACGTCGGTGTTGCTCTCCACTCGGTCTTGTTATGGTATATATCTTCTATTTCTATTTGCAAATTTTTATCGGCTATCATGATGACATCTCACAATATTGTATTAATTGCTACTTTACGAAGTTGCGTTAAGCTACATTCTCTTTATCTAATAAATTTAGAGTTATCTTACAAGTTTACTACTGTCCATTTTTTGTGCCGACAGGAGCGGTGAAATGTCCCACTTGACAGAACAACTTGACAGAAAATATGTCATTTATAGCTCCAGATGAACTTAACACGATTCTCTAGAGGACTGTTCAATTTGCTCAAAACATCGAAGTCAAGTGGATGTGGGTTTTCTGGTTTAGCATCGTTTCCTCTAGAGCCAAAATTTGCAGCTTTTGGAGAATTCTATTTATTCTCATAGATGGAGTTTGGTGTCCTTTCAAAGCAAAATCTTTATCTTATATGTTAGTAGTCGCTGCACCCCTCTTTGTTCGGTGATAGCTAACTCGCGCAAGAATACTGATTCATGCTCTGCGTTCTTATTGATTGTTACCTAAGGCGAATAAGATATACACACCGTGTAGTCAGAGTATTCTTAAGTACTGGTGTTTGGACACTGTTAGGGAACTCCATGTGGAACTTATACCCCAAAGTGTTAGGGACGGGATAAAGTGACTAGTGATAGATAAGTACTCATTTTTGCTGTTCATGAATGTCTTTCCAATATTTGTTTAAAAAAAAAGAAAAAAAAAACGAAGTAAGAGATAGTCGGAACGTCAAGCCAAAAATAGAGTTTCACCAGAACGTCGTTCGCAAAATAAGGAAACATAAATAGCAACTAATTCAATTTTATGTGGTGTTCTAAAAAAATGATGGAGTTCATCTGCAACCAGCTCCAATAGTTTTGACAAACTCTGAGACTGAGCTGAAACTGACAAATGCAACAGTGGTAAGTGAAGTGAACGATTAACTAATTAACCTATTGATGACAGCACCCTTTTTTGCGTATCTGGCACCGATCGACTTTTACGGGATATATTCGAAAAGGAAATAATATAATAAATGATAAAACCATTGAATAAAAGAAACTTTTAAAAAATTAGGAAGAAAATTGAGCTGCGCTGTCATCAAATAGTTAAACAATCGGACATGAGGATTCGTCAAATAGTTAAATACATGGAGATTGGCGTTTACGACCTCAAATCTACCCTAACCGAAAGAAGCCTAATAGAATAGAATTTACACATAGACTGCGCAACGTCGCAGTAAGTTGATGTTTAGAAACCCCTATGCGCACGTTTTGGAACTGAAAACAAAAGGAACTAAAAAATTTGGATTAAGTACTTTGCCACGATTACGTCCACAACATACGTTAATAATGCATAACCGCATAAGAAATGGAGCGGAAGTTCACTTCCAACAAACTAAAATTCGAAACACACCCAGTAGTAAAACAAACGATAAGGATAATGAAACGGGATTTCGCTCGGAGTACGTTTAAGTACGTAATCCCATCTACGCACAAGTACACAAGAAAATGATCAATAATAGGAAAGAGAGCTTTGAAGAGGTTTTCGGTATCCGTAGTCACCGAAGACATAAGACTTCATCCCGATAAAATACCTCCGGCACAAACTGTATGATAGGGAGAAAACGGCATGAAGCACGGTGCAGTTGCGGATGCGGTCGAACTGACGCGGTGAAGATAGCGGTTGCAATCGAGATGGGACCAAATGCGAACTGCAGCGAGAAATGGTGTCAGCAAAGGTCCTCCTAGATTCGTGCTTCATATCGTTTTGACCCTGCTATACATAGTGTTGTGAACGGGACGCATCGGTCAGGTTGAACTTTTTCGGTGGGTGCTACGCATGCATGCAGACTTATTTATGAACTATGTGTCATTGTTTCCTTATTTATCTCAAATATTTTCAGTACGTTCTCTCTATATTCAAGTTCAAGACACACCAAATCCACTGTCCCTGAAATTCTTACCTGGGCAGACTCTACCTGATAATCCACGTACATATGAATACACCAGTGTGGCATCTGCCAAGGACAGCCCTCTAGCAATGTGAGGAATCTTTTCGATTTAACTGTTCGTGCATTATTTTGGTGTGAAGCCTTGGAATTATGAGATTGTTATATACATTCTATATCAGTGCATTTTATTCAGGGAACTCTTTTGTGTTGACGGTGTGAAATCCGTTTTCCTCGGACAGGATTTCATCACAATCACAAAAAAAGACGAAGAGACGGATTGGGCGACGATGCGGGCAGAAATATTCTCCACAATAGCGAACTTCATTGAGTCAGGGAAACCTGTTATTCGACAGAATGGTTCAGCTCCTGTTCACGAAGATACAGGTAGGATAAAATTTCATCCTATGTTTATGTTTCTTGAAAATTCTATGCATTCATTTTGTGTAAAGTTATGTACTATCGCATCATTACAATTAATTTATTGTGGTTTATTGTAGTAGAACAGGTGTTGTGTGATTGATTTGTAAACATGGAAGCATTTTGTCCTATGTAGGATGAGTCTGCTATGGTGGTGATAAGCTGAAACGTTTGTGTCTTTGATGCAGCTGCTGTGCCTGCGATGAGCAGAGATGGTGGGAGGAAGTTTATTAGTGTTTATTGATTGTAGTGTTAGTGTACAACGACAAGGTTATATAGATCCGGCCTTATACAGAGGTCGGTCTTATGATAAAGGATAAAAGATGAAGTTTCTGGCGTTAATCAGTCCGATTACAATACGAACGCGTAACTGGCCTATGCAATGACTTGCGGGGGCCACCCGATGTGTCAAGTCAGTATTTTTATCCTCCTAGACAAGTCTGGTACCAATTTATCGACCCCGGGGGGATGAAAGGCTTGATGAGCACTAGGGCGGATTGGAAGCTCCGATCGATCGTGCAGGAAGCGGAACCCCTAACCGCTACACTACACCCGCCGATCACATGATGATCTCCGATAATTGCATTTATGGCCTTCATTGATAACAATCACAATGTACTACTGCTGTTTTATTACTATCCTGCTTGTTATCCTACAGAAGATGGCCCCGATAAGATAATCGACGTCGAAGTCCAGAAGAGCTCACTGCAAAGGCTTCGAGTACCGCTTCCCGAACTCTACTACTTGTTAGAGTTGGGGGGTTCAGCAATCTAGCAGATCGATGGCGATCTAGCCGAGGTGCTGGAATCTTCTCACCAGGTTGGTTGCTGTTGCCTCACGAACAGCAACCCCTTTGCGCAGTGTTGGGGACAGATGAACACCTTTTCATCTTTCCGTTGTACTATCTCACTAGAGTATAAGGTTTTCCTCGAGTTCTTGTCCTCACACATCTTTTCACATTCCCTCACTCTTTACGTTCATCCGTCCTCGCCATTTTTTTCATCTTAGGTGTACCTTCCTCCTCTTCTTCATCTGATCACTTACTGGATTTCTTTCCGAACATGTGCAACAAAAAAGATATCATTCTAATTCGTATTAGTATTTTATCGAGCACTGCAATCATTGAAAGCTAAGTGTTTTAGGTATAAATGTTTTTAGCGAAATGATAGATTATCACTTGTTTTTTTTTTCTCTTATGACTACGCACCATTTTTTTTTCTTGTCTTAATTTTCCGCTGTTCTTGTAGAACCGATGGTTTGTCATCTACGATTTCTATAGTTTTTCAGAAATCAATGAAAACGATGATGATACGGTGGCGATGATCAAAGAGTTATTAGATTCCCGTGTGCGCCCTATGGTTCAAGAGGATGGCGGCGACGTGACATATATGGGTTTCGAAGATGGAACTGTAAAATTGAAACTGAAGGTTTGTGTTACAGTTCCCAGAGTCATTATACTGTATTGATTTAACACAAATATATTAAAAGTACGGCAAAAAAGGAGAGCCGACATCATCTTACGGTTCAAAGAAGTGTTTTGTATTCCAGTTTCTGTACGAATTAAGAGACAAGAGTTGTCTTAATACCATATTCTTTTATCTCCTTAAATCGTTCTTATCACGAAATTTCCTTCATTCAGGGTTCCTGCACTGGTTGTCCCAGCTCCTCCGTTACTCTCAAGTCTGGCATCCAAAACATGCTGCACTTCTACGTTCCTGAGGTATTATATACACATATAAATTGTTTATTTATATGGATCTAAATATGTAGACAAATAAATATGACTTAACGCTAAAGCAGCACCTATAATCGTCATGAATTTCTCTCTTAATCAGCATGCTTTCAGGTTAAAGAGGTGGTGGAAGTAACTGATGAATCGGATGATCTGGCTCAACGCGAGTTAGAGAAGTTTGAGAAGTCACGAGGTATCGTCGATTAACATGTGCGTCTACCATGATGGTGTTGTACGAATTACGTGATAATGATTTCGAAAGTCGTTTTGCAACAATAGATACTATAGCTTATTCGTACCAATCCATTTCGCTTGCCTTACAAAGTGGAACGTTTTTGCTACATCGTTGCGGACTTTATTAACTTTAATCACTCCCCTACTTCAACACACGCTTGTTGAATACATTGCGCTCATTCTTAGACTGTTGCCTCAGTGGTATTGATCTGTACATTAATTTCGTGAATCGATGTGATTGATGAGATGAATAAAACTGAAAAAGACAGAGAAGACACATATTCGAATGCAGTTACATCCTTGACAATGAGAACCTGATAACAACTATCATTTTTTATGTAGCACATTAAAATATGTGGATAATAGTGTAAGCGAACTGTCCTAACCAGTGGTATAGTAGGGTCAAAACGACATGAAGCACGTACGCTTGCGAAGGTCCCAACTCGGTTCCAAGTCCTGGCTCCACCGCGCCGTTTTGAGCGCGTATGCAAATGCACCGCAACTACACTCGTGATTCATGTCATTTTGACCCGACTATATAGCCTGGTCAAAGCGACCTGAAACTCGCTGCAGTTGCGCAAGTGGCTGCGCTCGAAGCGAAGCGGTGGAGCGGTAGCGGTTAGGATCAAGGGGAAACCTTTGCTAGGCCTATTCATTGCAGCAGTTATCGATGGTACCACGTCGATTCAAACAGCCATTTCAAACTCGTCACGGCGGAGCCGCTTACGCAACTGCACCATGCTTTACGTCGTTTTGACCCAACTATACACAAGGACAGGTGAAAATGATTCAATACAAGAAAATTCTCAGCTGTTCCTCACGTTGGCGAAGGTAACGACCAATGAATACGATCGAAAAGATGGTTGAAGTAAATGTGACAGAACAACTAATCCTAAAGGTTGCCTACTAATAAACTTATAACTTACTAAACTAGTAACTAATAACTTACTAAATTTATTATATTGAAACAGCATGACAAGAATCGGAGTTCAACCAAGTACCAGACATCTGGACAAGCTGTCCCCTTTGTGGGTTTTCTGTAGTCATTATTCGCTAGCAAACATCTTTTCGACATATTGAAAGTCCTCCACGTTGTGGGACATTTCCCACTTATCTTATGTGGCCATACACAACACCTGACTCATTTAAACCACGTATAGTAGGGTCAAAAGGACATGAAGCACTTACGCAATTACGTAGGCGGCTTCTCTCGAGGCGGTGCGGTGGAGCGTAGCAGTTAGGAGCGTAGTGGAACCCTTGCTAGCACCAGCCATCGCTGCAGTTTGCGGCGCTCCCACTTCGGTTCCTTCCTCCTTCCTCCACCACACCGTTTTGGGCGCGTACGCAAATGCACCGCAGATACATTCGTGGTTCACGTCGTTTTGATCCGACTTTTCGAATTATTCCGATTTTAAAGCTTAAATGCTTAGCTCAGCGCAATAGATTTTTAAGTGAAACTTATAGGATTAGAAGTAGACGTTCAGTAAGTTCTCTTTTCTCAAATTTATTCTCCTTTTTTCACTCAATAGGACTCGTTGATTCTTTGTGTTGTACTTTTGCGTCTCTGACGAGATTGCTACTTTACAATACCTCTTTTGATATCTGGAATTGTTTGAATAGTGTTTGATATGTATATCCAGCAATTAGAGGATTGACCGAAGTTGCGGAACATTATTATCCTCCCTGCAATGCTGTGTCTGCACGATTAATCGAAGGTTCAAATCCGCGCTAGTGCTCACCAAGCCTTTCATCCATCCAAGGTTAATAAATTGGTACCAGACTTCTGCGGAGGATAAAAACACTGAATTGATACCTCGGGTACCCCCGGAAGTCATTGTATAGGTCAGTTACACGTTTGTGAACCTCAAACAGTTCTGAATTGAAGTGAACGTGGTGGCGCATCCTAGATGATGATGATGATCCTAGGCATCATAGAAGCGGATTAATTAGCGCCAGACAATTTATCTTTTTTATTCTTTATTATCCTCAAGACAGATAGTAGAGAGGAAATGATCAGCAAGGTGGGATATGGTTTACTATCGTACCAGTTTTATGCTATCATGCTGCTTTAATGTTGTCTCTCGATCTTGTCTTGGAGACGATCGTTGTTCTGGTTTTTTGCTATTATATTGCGCTATCGGCTTGGCTCGCGGCCAGTTACTGCATTTGTTGTCTTCATGTGGTTGCGTCTCTTTCGCGTCATCTTTCCACTTGCGATCACGTACCTCCAGGTGGTAGGTTCTGAGAACGCCGATCACCTTCCCGATTACCATTATCGTAAGTATGTTTTATTTTGCTTAGACGCTGTGTAATCTCGTTTCATGATTGTGCGCCGAGAATAGTTAACGAAAGATTTGTTGACAAAAAAAAAACAATCTATTATTCTTTGGGGCAGAGTAGCACAGTCGGTGGGGATTCCGCTGCGGCCGCACGGTCGATGGTTCGTAACCCCCTAGTCCCAATCAAGCTTTTTACCCTTCCGGGGTCGATAAATAGGTACCAAGCTTATCTGAGAGGATAAAAACTTTGAGTTGACACATCGGATGACCACCGCAAATCATTGTATAAGCTAGTTACACGTTTGTGAACCTCTAACGATTCTGAATTGAAGTGAACGTGGTGGTGGGTCCCAAGCGATTGATTATTGCCAGATAGTTTATTCTTTATTCTTAATCTCCTCTTAAAAGTCTTCACGAGGAAGGCATAGTTGTTTCTAATTTCAGAATCACGGTATGTAAGGTGCTCTAGAGTGGATAACGATCTATACCGTACACTATGCAGTGTAGTTGCCGAGAAAACGGTCACAAAACCAGGAGAGCAGTGCTTCAACGATTTTGATCCACATCTGAAGGTTCGTATTCCATCCGTTCGTTTCTAATTTTATCATTCTGTCAATCAGTAATAAATAGTGGTTTCACTCTAACATTTTCCCTGCTACAAAAGCCTCAGTTAAAAGCATATTTTCGGATCTTTCCGCAGACAAAAATTTCGTCCATTTGATTTTTCATGCTCTGAAAGTCTATCTATGTACATCCGAAATTTATCTTCAGCATTTGTAGCCCAAAATTGCAGCTTTTTTGTTATCCGTGCTTTGAGAATTTCTTATTCTCCATAGCCAATACATTGAAGGTCCCAACCTCCTAACCACAGGGTGGCACAGAAATACGGGAAATTTTAAAGCAACTCTCACGAAAGTAAGAGAAATGAATCAACAAGTTTTATTGTTGAGAACAAAAAGAAAAATACATGAGATTCAGGGTTCCACGAAGAAAAAAAATTGTTCAAACGAAAGAAAAAACAAAAAAAAATCTAACAAAAAAGAGAGGCCTGAACTGCTTCAATGTTTTTTGGGGCTCGCTGAATACGTTGGTACCCTGATGGTTGATATAGTGGCAAGTTGAAACGCTCTGATGACGTCCTGAATTGTAATGACGACGGAATTCTCGTTGAGCAGCAGTGGTACTGTCACCATTTTTGTAAAATGACTTCACAGTAAGCATGCACGTCGTGAACCGATCCACTGGTTCATGATTACTAAATAGTAAGTAGAAGTGGATACTGAAGGAAGCCACTCACACCTGTCTACGAACTCTTCAAGACTTCCAATCCCACATTTAGAAAATTTTCCGTTTCTCTGTGTCATCCTGTATCTCTTCGTCTACTCTTTATCACTAGTCATATCATCTTTCTTTTAATTTCCATCTGTATGAAAAGTAGGCAAAACGGCAAAGGATCTATCCATAATTCATTCTCGAAACTGACACTTTCCGCCCACCTCAACTACTTTCTGTTTCTACTTCATTATAATTCTCTCCCTCTCTTTCTCTCTTTCTCTCTCTCTCTCTCTCTCTCTCTCTCTCTCTCTCTCTCTCTCTCTCTCTCTCTCTCTCTCTCTCTCTCTCTCTCTCTCTCTCTCTCTCTCTCTCTCTCTCTCTTTCTCTCTCTCTCTCCCTCTCTGTTCCCGTTATTAGTCTCATGGCCAGAAACCTATTAGGAAAGCATTTTTTTTTCAATGAAAAAAGGTTATATGCTACCTCAGTCTGCTCCCTCCAGTGCAAAAATTCAAAGTTGGAGCACACAAAGGTTGTAGTTATTCGGCCGAAAATATCCACAGATTTAGCTTGGATTTATGCATTTTATAGTTGTGGCATTAGGTTGGCCTTGAGATGCTGTAATGTCTCCATATTTCAACTTTGAATGCTGAGACATAACATATGGGTTACATGTGGGCATAAATCCTGGTTCATGTGCTGATTTTCTGGTCAGTATGTTATATTCAAAGGCAGCGTACCAGGAACCTGATCTGATGAGGGAATCTGCGGGAAAAGCTTGAGATGGTGTTGTAAATTGCGTGATCCGGGGTCGATCCGCTCATCTCTCTGTTATTGTGAGAAACGCCGTGGAAGATGCCGTTCTTTCCTGCGTTTCAGTCGGTTAAATCAGTTGCAACGCGCCACCCATTTGCACGCGCCGCATCCACATGCGAGCGGTCAAAGACTCACGAAATCTCCTCCCCGGCCTATTCAAGTAAAACCAATGAATAAGCTGCAGAGAGGAGCAGAACGTATATACAGAGGACCGTTCTAACGTACCTCGTAGGAACTAAAACGGTTCCCACCCCTTTTTTCCCCAACTTATAACTTCACCTCTAGCTTTTCTCGCGGATTCCCTCACCACTTCAGATTCCTTTAGTACGAATAAGAATGTCCTTTTTTTTGGGCCATATATTAGATATCTTGGGGCGGTGTAGCGTAGTCGGTAAGAGGTTACGGTGTGGCTACAATCGATCGGAGGTTCGAGTCCGCCCTAGGGCAAACCAAGCCTCTCATCGCTCCGGCGTCGATATATTGGTACCAGATTTGTCTGCGAGGATAAAAAACACTGACTTGGCACAACGGCTAGCCCCCACAAGTCATTATAAGGCTGCACTCACGTTCATAAACATCTAACGAAGTGTGAGTTGAAGTGGAACGCCTAGGCGCATCTCCATAGGGATTAGGGAACGCCGTGGACTTTACTTCACTTTATATACTAGATATCTGCCTACCTTTTTGATGCAATGTTTTACGCTGCCCGCAGACTTCACAGCCGCGCGGGCGGCGCCGCCTGCACAAGTATGCGCTTGATGGTTATTGAGGGTTTGCAATAGTGCGCTCAATAACCGCCAAACAACAGGCCGTGCGGGCCCGCGTAGCTGCGAAGTCTGCGGGCAGCCTTAGAAAAATAGCGCGATATTTATTACAAACAAATTTCGCACAATTTGTATTGAAGATCCAGTGCATTAAAAGTATTGCGTGAGCACCAGAAAGCAGAAAATAGGGTCCAATCGTGCCGCGTTCGAGTAGCGCGCCGGCACCGAAAAAGCGATGAGACGAGGTGGTACTGGGAGGTGCCGCGACGTCAGAGAGCTCCAACGTCTGGTTACTTCATATCCCAGCGCTAAAAAGTCGTGCAAATAGTTGCACCGCTATAGTCTTTCCTCCGACGTAGTAGTGACGTAAATGATACAATCTGCTAAGATGTGAAGTCAAATTGATAGCAAAATATGTTCATGAGAAGTTAGAAGTCCCTTAATGACTATGGCGATTGCATCCGGGAGTGTTTTACCTTATGTACATACATACTTTGCATGAGCATTGAAAAATCTATGGTAAGTTACGGTGCGGTACTGTCGCTTGCTCTTAACTTGTCATAAAATGGAAATTTAAGAACAACTTGTATATAATTTGACTTCTCTCTTTCAGATCTATCCAAAAACTGGCATATTGTTGAAAAAGAAGCAAAATGACACCAAATGTGCGGAAAAAAACTATCATTTTTTTGCGGTAGTCAAAAACATAATTTGAGGTTATGGTTGGAAAACTGTTCAGGGTCTCAAGCTTTTACATGTGGTTAAAACACCAAGAAATTGTTAGAGGCAAGCAAATTAAATTGCTGATTTATTATTATTTTTTTACTCATTTGTGCGATTTTGATAATTGTGTAAAATTATACTTTGTTTTTAATTTGAACCTTTGCGTTGCGAGGAAAAAAATTTTCAAAACGGCCAATGAAATCCCGATTAAGCTTAGCGATGCCTGATTTTTGTGGGATTCTCATTGTATGTGGACAGACGAACACCGTTCGTGCACTACAGCAGCGCCAACTTTGAAATCTCCTCTTTTCGTCTGCTTCCTTTCATTTTTTTCTCTGCTTTGCACCTCCGTTTATCTCCAGAACAAAGTTCAAATTGAAAGATCCCAAGCGGAACTCTTGAAACGCATAATGCACTTTAGTTTATAAAGCTAATTTCCTTCTGGATAGATTTTCTCGCTCTCTTATACCACTGTCTTTTCATGACTTTCCACTAGTAAGGAATAATATGGAGCTTTCAGTTAAATTCTATGGAACTATACCAACATTTTGCTAATTATTTTTCAGAATAGTAATTCAAATAGTAATGGTTAGCTGGGACCCAAGACAAAGAAAAAGGAAGAAAAATCTAGATTTCATTTTTAATTTTCAATTAATTTTCAGGAAATTCCGGAAATCACGTCATAGCATTTACAGAAAAGGTGATTTTAATTGCAGAACATCCGTAGTTTGTGTCCGACACAGTGCGCGTTTGCCGATGTGTACGAAATCACTCACAAAGTGCCATCAAACCATCATATCTGCATCAAATTTGAAAACTATGGACTTATCAAGTGAGTGAAATCTTCGGTAGCATATTTCTTCGTTATTAATTGTTCCCAAAAAGAAAACGTTAACTTTTAACCTTCCATAAATGGCTCGCCTACTTTCTCCCACAGCCTCATGTCAGTCTAAGTGCGACGTTAGTATGTCACGGGTTGCACTGCTGGAGCACTAAGCGGAAAAATGTCATTTAAAAAAAAACAGGACGTTCCATTCATCCGCCCATCTCTCCCTATTCGTCGTCCAAATGGAAAAACGGCGTGGGAACCGCTGTATTTCTGACGAGGTACGTCAGAACGCGCCTTTATGTAGGCGTACTGGTCCCCTCAGCAGTCTACTTATTGGTTTTACCTGATGAGGAGACCTTATTGATTATCGACCGCTCGCACATGGAAGCGGCGCGTGTGCATAGGTGACGCGTTGCTACTGAAATTGTTGGAAAAAAAACCACTTTTGCTTCACCGTTTTTCGTGCGGATTAGGGAGAGATGAACGGATCCTGCAATCTACAACTCCATAGATTTCTCCGTGGATTCTCTAACCACGTCAGATTCTTGGTATGCTCTTTTAAACGGCATGGAAAAGTTACCTTCTAATGTGTCTTTTCTATTTCTTTCCCGAGATGAGCCATCCTTGAACATATTTGAGAACACCCTCTTCGCATTCTCTTCCGATAAAGCTCGCATAACATCCGTCCATCCGTCACTGTTCCGTATTTTGCGAAACGTTACGTCTCGTTAAACGACTGAGGCGAAAACCATCTTTTTCTTCATTTTTCTTTGAGAACTTTGACATGGATGATCCAGGGAGTGTTGGTTAGTTTCTTTCCTCAAAATTCCTTTCAACGTCTTCTGAATGCCGTAGGATCCTATTATATCAAGAATAACTATTTCTAGTTATTCCTAATTATTCTGGATACAAATTTCGCTGGAAGGTGAATGCTCTGTCGTTTTTCACATCATAAAATCATGAGCCACGGATCTTAGTTGTTAGAAGGGTTCCAGCCGATTATTTGCGTCTCGGATGGCGTTGTGCTTGCCCTGAAACGTTAATAGACTCAAGCATCAGGCTCCTTGTTTTTCCAATTTCGCTAGAATCGGCTCATACCTTAAGGCGTGGGAAAAAAACAAGTTTATATGGGTTGTTATTGATATGTTTGGAAGCATACAGTTCGAATACTTGGGCATTAGACACGTGAAGCCTGGAATTGAGTGATTACGAGATGCAAAGAGGGTGAATCCGAGGTTCCCTGGAACAGATAAGCACCACCGTGTCCTGTTTGAGAAGCCAATGATGAGACACCATGGGCACATATGGTGCTATAATCCAAAAAAAAACTTTTAATAGGTTTCTCAACCATGGATCCAAATAGATTTACTTACTTGAATTAGTCCATGATCAGATGTTACTGCCTGGCGCCGTGGTACCCATATTTTTAGAGGCGTAGCCATATACTTGAAGCAGCTGAGCCTACTCTATTTAATCCTGGGAAAAAGTCAGGAAAACGGGTGCGAAATATATGTCAGATCCGATATCTCGCTTTAAATACCTGCATACATAACATTTTTTGCATAACAGGTCTTGGAGTACGGTAAACCCTCTATGAGGTCAATGGAGTTCGGATTCTGTTCCATTCACAGTCAGTGGTTTCCTGGGGCAGTTACTGTGTCACTATCGCTGCTCATCGACCCTTGGGTACTTTCAAAGTAGCTCCATAAGGATGAAGCGGATGTAACGCAGTCGGTAAGAGGTTCCGCTGTGAGTGCACGATCGATCAATGATTCGAAACTGCCCTAGTGCCAACAATCAAGCATTTCATCCTTTCGGCGTCGATAGATAAAATAATATAAAATATAAAATAAATTGGTGCCAGACTTGTCTGGGAGGATAGAAAACCCTATCTGACATATGGAGTAGCCCCAGGAAATCATCATCTTCAGCAAGAAGTGATCGCTTACCGGTGGAAGAATTCCCGAAGGAACGAAACGATCCTGGGGTCACACTCTCAGCGAATACGGATCATCTAAGCATTTGTCGTTATTATCGGCTAGAGACGCTTTTGTAAACGTCAAACGATCCTGAATTGAAGGGAAAGCGATGGCGCATCCTAAGCGGGTTGATTAACGCCAGACTCTTTATCCTCTATCCACTTTAATTTATCGGAGAGCTTAGAAGTGGCGGTGAAATTGTAATGCTATGAGGTAGGATAATTCTTGCCTCATTCGCAGGATTTGGTCATCCAAGATGTTTATTTAGTTAATATTCAGTATTTGGTTTAGTTTGATTTTGAGAAGGTTCTCGAAGATCACCGCAATCAACTTACTTCCAAAGAAAACCATCAATAGCGCTTGCCTTTACCTCAATCCATATTATGCCGCTCAAATGTTTTCATGAATATGACAAGAGTTTTTTTTTTTTTAGGAATTTCTGAGGATAATTGCTTGAAATTATCGGAATGTTGCTAGCTAGCAGGTTTTGCATTGAATGTAAGTATTGAATAATTGCAGGCGTAAGAAGGACGTGTATCTATGGAGAGATGGTGGATGTTTGAATGAGACAATCGCGTTCAGTATTCGTTGTGGATTTCCGTTAAGTCGACGGAATTTGATGGCAATTCAAAAGGATTCCTCTTCTTATTTAGCAAAACTTTTAGCATTGTAGTTATATGGATTGGCTGGATTCTATTTATGTACTTTACTTAATTACTCTAGCCATAACCCTATCCAGGAGGAGGATCTCTCATAGCAGCTATACGTTCAGTTTTCGCTTTACGTAGCGATTCACTGTTGCATATAATGCGATTTATATGCGATTTTCCATATGGAATGCATCCATCTCCTCGGCAACGACTTTCGAGGCCAATTCAATGCCGTTACCTCAACGTAGAAATATGTAAATGTTGATGCGATTCACTCCAAATCAATAATATGTCTGCCTATCATACAAATGTAATAATTAATAAATTCTTTGTAATCTTTGTATGGTGATGGAGATGCGAGGATAACATAGTGGAAAAATTTTAATTTTATTTCTTCAACATGAACAAATGTCCAGAATTTATTGATCTGCCGAGGAAAAACACATACGAGAACAAAAAAGCACAAAAAATTAACAAAACTTGAGCTAAAATACTAATATGATCACAATCAGAGTTCTTGCGAAAAATTCTAATCTACTAAATCCCAATAAATATAGATATAAATTGTAAATTTATGCAAAATCTTCTACTATCGAAAATCTACGCAAAATCAAAATTACCACCGTTATTAGAGATCAATATCTATGGTATGTGTGGTGCTGTCACTAAATCAGATCAAAATAAATCAAATTAGAGCAGAAAAATTGTATGCTGAACTTCTGAGCGTATAAAAAACGTGTGTTAGACGAACTATTCAAAATATTTGCAAATCAAAGAAACTTCTTCGAAATGGGACCTCACATGAACATTTAAAAATTTTACAGGCTCACAATTCTGTTGTGTTTCATAGTTTTGAGCTACGAGAGCTACAAAACATAAGATATCTCCAGGTTTCATACTTATTTTCCATAGTCTTCATATAACTTCTTGCAGTGACCAGAATTAACTGAGTTGATTTGCATAAAAATCGAAATTTCTTTTATGGTCTTTTTAAGCCAACGCTGGAACGGCTGGCTGCGGATTTCGTTAGCGAAAAAGCAGTAAAAGAAATGATTTATGCGTTTCAAGCATGAACGAATTTTGCCATGAGCAACTATTTGTTTTTAGAGGAACGAAAGGATTTTGATGAGGATCGCCCTGATACTCTAATCCGAGATTTTCTTCGAATTCAATTCAAAAATTGGCTTCTAAGAGAGCTCATGGGTTATGTCTATGAAAACCTGGAAAACCTCGGCATCTAGAGGCCAAATGATATGGTCAATCTCTTCGAGAAAAAAAAAGACATGATTAGAGCAAAAAAAAGGAAATAAAAGCGAATTTGGTCAAACTAATAAGGGAAACTCTAATTTATTAAATAGGATTCATCCTATTTGTTGTTCTATGAATTTATTAACCATGTACTAATTAAAAATCATTTAAGTCATGGATAAATTAACAAATAGGAGTAGAAGATATGAAATAAACAACTCAAATCCCGACTGATGATCTAGTCGAGCCATTTTTTTTCGTAATTTTTTGTCCACAACCACCATAGGAATACCCTTAACGTCTCGAAAAAAAAGATCAAAATAAACAAATTTCAAAGTAAATAAGCGTAATATACACCGCCAGGACGACATGGATACGGTATACGTATGAACTAGATGTAGATCACTGAAAAAATGACGAAAATTCAGTCATCAGAAAGTATTGGTCGCTCAGTGTAGCGTTTTACCACTGAGACTCGATGAGGTCCAACGCGTAGGTTGTACTTAGCTCCAAGCTGAAAAAAAAACAATAAATTTATTGCTAAACGGGAGGAATTATTAAAATTTGTTGCATTGGTTTATTTTTGTATTATTCGATTAATATCAAGCAAATCGAGAGAAGATCAGATAATTTAAAAGCCTTCGAAAAAAAAAATTATAATCCTATAAATAAAATAAAATTATAATCCTAAATATAATCCTATAAATCTAAAATAAAGGTTAAAATTAATGAATTATTTCATTTCAGTAGTAGTTTTAGTAGGTTAAGAGAATCAGTATTTATAATAATAAATAATAATATAATATACATATAAATAATAAATAATAATAAGCGACAGGAATTGATTAATTTCTCCATTTTCTGTTTTTTTTTTCGATCTCTATGCGCATTCGAACTTATTTATAATAAAATAAATGAATAAAGATAATCGCATTGAATAGATTACAGAAATAGGATGGTAAGGTCGGCATAAATATACACTATTCCATTTTTTGTATTTTATTCTATTTTTCTATTATTTTTTTTTTCAAAAAAAAAAAACCTTCATTCGTATGACATTTCAACTAGATACTATGTATTTCGCGATTGTAGTTATGCCTCATTTTTTGAGGTAATCAAAAAAAAAATCGTATTTAACCCGAAAAGAACAAAATAGACGAGGAAAAATCCTTTTAAGCTTACTTTTTCAAATGATGTGATCTCATCGCGTTTACGAATAAATAAGAAATTCATAAGTAACGAAAATATGAAGAGAATCAACATGAATGTTGCGCCCAATACAAGCGGACCACAGTAGTCCAACAGGGAAAACGTCTGCTTCGGCATATCTGAATGAATCAAGCGGTAAGAGATAACGATGTGACCGGATAACGAACGGATAGCAATGGTTCAGAAAATCAAGAATTTAGTGTTCATTTATTTATCATTTGTTATTATTTATTATTTTTTCTCATTCATTTATTAGTCATTTATTCATTTTCGAAGTCAAAAATTTAGCGTTTATTTATGTACTTTATTATTTATTTGTTATTTATTATTATATTATCACTTATTATTTGTTTATTATTCATTTAAGGGATTTAAGAGCATTAAGAGCTCCTTTGTAGTTAAAAAGAATAGTTTCAGTTCTGTTTGGTTCCCCCCCTCCAAAAAAAACCCTTCCGCAGGAATTTTTTGCAAAAATATTTATTACAGAGCGAGAAAAAAACCCCAGAGAAAAAATCTCCTTCTTCAAAATGAATCAACACAGGCTGTTACGGTGCTCTAACGGTAGCAAGGGATAATTTTAAAGTTGGGAATTCATTATTGAAGAAAATAAATTTTTGCTGTAGGTAATCTACTTGCTTTTTCTTGAGTTCTAACAAGTACAAGTTTCGCTGACAATAAATTGAGTCACGGTTTTTGTAGAATTTTCTGACTCAGACAAAGTTTATTCCTTTTTTCCTTTCTTTTCTGGTGCACTTTTGGTGCGTATGAATAAATAAATAAATAAATAAATAAATAAATAAATAAATAAATAAATAAATATGGAATGAAAACGTGCTAGCACTTTAAAGTCCATTCTCAAGCATTCTAAAATAGACTAGAAGGAAAAGTAGGGAAAATTTGAAAAGTTTAAATAGAAATAAACATAGACTAGTAATAAACGATGAATGCCACGAAAGAAATCGCTCACAATCAAGTTGCTAGAGGGAAGCCTATGTATGTAGGGGGGCGGTTCAGTATTTCGCTCGAGGCACAACACAGCAATAACAACACTGCTGAACGCTTGAGACCGTAATGACAGAAGTGCACCACACCCGGAACAACTTCTGAAGCGATTAACTAATCCGAGTTAATCCCCTCATGTGAGCATCACTTGGCAGCGAGCAATTATTTTCACAATCAATTTAAAAAGGTTATCGAACTTGCTAGTTTACAGGCAATACACCTGCTGGCTTTTCTGTTATTGTTAAAGGGCATCAAAATCATGATAATTTCCAATGATATTTGTGCAAATTTCTAGAGTTTTCCGCGATTTTCTAGAGTTGTAATCATCATAAACATGCTTTATTTTGTAAATTGGGAGTATTTCTGACATATAAACTGACGTAAAATAGATCCTATGCGAGTTCTAGCTGGATAGGATGGTCTCGGATATGTTTAAGGACGAAACACCTCCGCAAAGATGTGGATTGCTGCGTTAGGCCGCAAGACAAGTCAAGTAAATCATGAACTGTCGTTGCGCTCATAAACTCATCACATCTGAATCGGTTTATACGAAGACTTAAGGAAAAGAACTTTGCTTGACTTCTTTTTTGAAATTAGGCTCATCGTTTCCTTGGTAACATGTATGGCGTATTAGTCTGCCAGTCTGCCGTCCCGTCACAAAGAAAGAAAAAAAAACACCACCACTTAAATGCAATGATGCGTTTCGTTTCCTGAAACGATCACCCTTATTAACTGTGTTCCCGCTGCTCGTCAACGTGCTCCAGTCGGGACCAGCAACACTTCCATTTGTCCCGATCAAGGCGCAAGGGCTGCCCAATAAGTGCTCCTCTCGCGAGGAACTTGAAGAGCATCATATCTTTATTTGAAGTATTTCATGAAGAGGTCAGGCCATCGTGTCGATGGCCTCCAGACACTGTATTTGACACCACGTGATATTCAATCGCTCACGGCTCTGGTCCAACGATTGTCGTTGAAAGCATCACATTTTCCAGCCCAGCTAAATTTACTTTCCTTGACAAATGCGACAGCGTTTCTGATCTTCGATCGGTGACGTAGGCGTGGGCTTCGGATATTTTTGTTCACTGGTATAAAGCGGGATACTCCTAGCATCACCCTTTCAACTGAGCGTTCCATGACGCTAAACACATTTTCCTCATGCTTGCAAAAAGCGCATGTTCAGCAAGAATTGGTCAAAGCAGGAAGAACGGTGGTGTTGAATAGGCGATCACGGAGCCGGATGTTCTTAGTCCTCTTCACTACATGCTCGGCGCTCTTTCATGCTCCTAGAGCCGCTTGTTTCCTCCTGTCCAGTTCGGAAGTCAGTCGAAAGTGCACCGTTTATGCAGCAGTCAGGCGGAATTTACTGGGTTTCCCGTAGCTTACGCGGACGTCTTCGCAAAAGTGTCAGGAATCTGCTGGGGAGCAAACTAACTAGTAATAAACATGCTGGTACTGTTTTTTCACTGGCAGTGAAGGACGGTGGCAGACCAACGCTTCGGTTAGCAATCTCCAAGTCCTCTGTTCTTAAAACCTCGGCATTTGGAAGCTTATTTAGTTCTTTCGCCTTGGTGACAATCTTTAGGGAACGCGGTGGGTTACCAACCCCGCTAGTCGGTGAAACTGGCCTTCGAAAAAGATGAGTTTGTCGAAACGTCAGGCCAATAAAAAAAGTTTCACCTAAACCTCGTTGGCATAACAAGAAAACATGAATACGCTTCGGTTAGCGTTCAAGATGCGACGCCGAATGTTAATGCATTTTAATTTTTGCTATAGACTTCCTATCGCTTTTACGTGTGCTCCTTAAGGCGATGAAAATTATTTCTCATGGGAAAAGTGGGTCAATCACAGTTTTTAGCGAATAATGCTCCGATAAAATTACACGCTGCTTCCACTAGACGTTTCGAAGGAGAGTACTGCGATATGTTCTTTTTCCTGTTGCTCCTTTAAAAATTCTATCCGCGCAATTTTTCGTTCTTTCTCTTTATATTCTTCCTGGACATACTTCGCTCAATTTACTTTTGTAGAACCATAAGAAAATGTTCTGAATACAGTGATAGAAAAGCTAATAGTTTAACGACTTCTCTAAGAGAATACTTAAAACGTATTATTACAGCATGTGTAAATATGGTAGCAATAACTTAGTGTTTTGTAAAAAGAATATTCTGTACAGTCTTCGATGAGGTTAAGCTTTAGGTTTGTCAGGATCCGTCAGGACGAGCGACCCACGACTGTTATCTTTCTTTTGCTCGGCGTCCGGCTGAAAATACATAAATTAAATCGTACTCGAAATGAAGGGGAAGAAGTCAAGGAAGAATGTTTTCTAATAGTATCCTTATGAGGTCCTTTTTTAGATGAAACCTTTATTCGTCTGACGTTTCGGCTTTGGCGTGCTACCATATGGCCCATATCTGGTAAACACTACGTAAGACCATTTTCAATGTATGTGGTTTCCGTTTTCACTACTTTGAACGATTTTTTTGAGACACTGACGCAGGGAAGTGTGGCACGTGACGGAATAAACATAGGATTGTTCCAATCAATCTCTATTT
Source organism: Necator americanus (assembly GCF_031761385.1). Taxonomy (NCBI): domain Eukaryota; kingdom Metazoa; phylum Nematoda; class Chromadorea; order Rhabditida; family Ancylostomatidae; genus Necator; species Necator americanus. The sequence goes on from NC_087374.1 coordinate 2,564,561, forward strand.
ACGCCTCTAAAGACGGTCAAAAAGCCGAAACGTCACGCTAATAAAGATTTCCGTCTAAAAACGTCGTTGGGACACTAATAGAAAAGATAGACGGAAGTAAACCGAGGTTCCAAGCATAGATGCAATAGTCGAGCCGGTGCTCTGACCCCTTCACTTTTGAACGGTTGAGGAAGGGACCCCCTTCACTTTTAAACGGTTGGCGAAAGAACTCCCTTCACTTGAACTGCACTCCTTGAGCCAAACCCCCTTCATCTGAGGAGGGTCCGGCTTCTCCCTATCGCACCTATGGTTCTAAGACACGACAAGAACGTTTGAACTCAAAGAATAGCCTTGTGTACTGAGGACACTCTCATTGTTCAAGACTCCTTTTCGATCACTCCCTTTATATAAACAAGTAATCTACAAAAAAAAACGAACACAACTATTCTAGAAGAAATTGATATTTTTTGTTAAGAGAAGAGTTTTTCTTAAAAGTGAATTTAAAAGAGAATTTAAAAATGAATCATCAGTTAAGAATTATGAGCGTTATTTCTAGAAAAAAAATGGATAATCTATAAAAGTAAGTGCAAAAAAGAAATCTGACCTTTTCCATATCTGCTGTTGGACGTTCTCTTTGTACGTAATGATCTAACTGGCACCTTTAAAAAATATTATTTCGTTTTTTTTTTTGTTTATAAATATAGCGCTTTAATAATGAGACATCAGTGTAAAAATTGAGTAAACAAGCGCCGCCAAAATTCCAAATATTTCGAGGAAATACCGCAAAAAAAAATTGTAAGTAAAAACCTACGGTGTTATTTGCCAATCATAAGGATCCGTGCTTTTTACATCCGGTGGATTACAGCTTTCTAACAATTTTGTGAGTTTGTCATAGTCCGGCATCGTTTCGTATTTCATTGATAAAACGTACTGAAGAAATCTTAGCGTTTAACATATGTGCGTTTTTTTAAAAATGAGGTAACTAACTAAAATCCGTATACTTTAGTAGAAATTAAGTAGAATATTAGGTCAATTAAAAGTTTCCTGCAGAATCTTTTATTCGAACATTTATTAAATTATTCGACTAGAAACAACATGAATTGATAGATAATTTCCCGAATTATTCGAAAATGCCTGCGGATCTACCTCACTAGAGCGCTCTTTATTTTCAGAGCTTCCTTCTCAAGCCTCAAATCGATCAATTGAACCAGCGTTTGACAACGCGCCTGTCGCAATTGATCGATTTCAGCAATCTGCTTACAAGGAATACAGGATTTCTGCGTCGCCAACAAGTACAAGCCTTAAAAACCTTTCAAAATTTCCTTACAAAACTGTATGGCCCTCCACTTCATTAAAGGCATCACCCCACGAATCTGAGGTGGTACAGATTTCGGGTGGAGTACTCGTACGGGATAATAGATTATGGAAAGAAGGGCGATTCCGTCCATTTCTTCCTAACTGCCGTGAAAAAAAAAACAGCCCGGAAGATGCGGCGCATGTACAAGGCTGGTGCGCTCCAGTCGAACTCGTTGTAGAAAGTAGCGCGCCGGAACGCTCGAAATCGTATTTTCCGGACCGTTTGTTACGGCAATTAGGAAGAAATGGACGGGATCACTCCTCTTTTCATAATCTACGATCCCGTATATGAATAGTCCACCTGAAATCCGTATCACCTCAGATTCGTGGGGTGATGCCTTTAAAAAAGTTTTGAAAGTTTCTGGACAAGACTTTCATAAGAGGATATTTTTAAGATGTAAACCTGTCTATGATTTGGTAAGCATCATAACATGATGTTGACAAGATCTAATTGATTGCAAAAGGAAAACGAGTAGTTAGAATTTGTGCACGTACTTCAGCCATTTTTAACATTTTAGGTTGTTTTTCGCATAATTTCTCTGCACTGGTTTCCTGTTTGCTAGCTTTTATAGCACTTTCTTCTCGCATCTTACTCCATGGAAGACTTCCATCTCCTAGTTCAATCTTAATTGTTTAGAATAAACTACTGAGAATAGTGTTAAAGTTAAAAACAGCGTGCCACGAAATTGACGCGGCACGGAAACCGGAAGGAAAAAGTAGAGTTTGGGTTGTAGATTATGAAAACGAGGGTGACCGCGCTCAATTCCACCTAATCGTCCTAGAAGATGGCGTGGGAACCACTCTAGGCCCTACGATGTACGTTAGGACGCGAACCTCATTGTACACGTTCCGGTCTCCTCAGCTCCGTATTCATTGGTTTTAGTTGAATAGAGTGGTGAGGAGACCTCATTGATCTTCGGCCGCCCGCACGTGGATGCGGCGCGTGCACAACGGATGACATGTTGTGACTGAATTTATGGGAAAAACAGCCTCTTCCGCGCCAATTTTTACGATGATTAGGGGAATATGAGCGGGGCCATACTAGGTTCTTTAATCTACAACCCGGATTCAACATTTCCATTACGGTTTCCGTCAATTTCGTGAGACGCTGTCTTTAAATGACGTTTGAATTAGAGTGAGCCTACGATGTTCAAGTCCTTACTATAGAATATAACAAAGCAACCAGGTCGTGATTAGGGCCAAGGTCGTGCCGAGCGTGAGCTTCTAAGCTGACATAACGAAGAGTCCCTCGCATTCCTATGCTTACACGTGGTTTTCGAATCTGACCTGAGGAGTCGAGGTACTGTCTTGTTAATCCTGGAAAATATTGCTAAAACAACTATAAATGCAATTAAAGGAGGAAGGATAAAGTGTCTGGAGTCAATCAATCCGCTTGGGATTCGTCAACGCGTCGCCTTCAATTCAGAACTATTTGAGTTTAAGGACCGCGTGTCTAGCCTATACAATACCTTATGGGAGCTAGCCAATGTATCAAATCAGTGTTTTTCATCCTCCAAGACAAGTCTGGTACCAATATATCGACACCTAAGGTATGAAAGGATTGGTTGGCACTAGGGCGGTTCCGTACCATCGATCATACAGTCGACAAATACAATTATTAGTGTGCAAAGAAAAAGTACAGTTATTAGTTGGAAATCTCCCAAGGTCTATAGCTTCTTTATCCAGTTATATTGAACGTGTTGTATAGAAAAATATCAGCCGTGGCATAAATACTGATTTTATTTTATTTTGTTGGATTGTGGATTTCATGGATTGTTCCATTGCAGTGCCGGTTAATAAGTAAGCGCAGTCAAACTTAGAAGCAACATTTCTTTGAGCTATTCCTTAAATGGAATCCAAGTGGCCCGTTTTGTTTCTTTCTTTGATTAAGTTTCGAGATTTTGGTCTTTTTTTTCATTTTTTGGTCGCTATTTTTTTTTGTTTGGTTACTTTTTTTTCTGGTTCTCCTGGTTTGTTTCAATTGCTTAATTGAGTTCTCCCATTTGGCACTTATTTTTACGTTCTCGTAACAATTTTTAATATTTTATCAAGACAAACAGAAGAGCTTATTTTAGCAAAAATTGTCCTCGACATCTTCCGGGCCGTTTTTTAGCGAAAAGCAAAGGTTTAGGAATTGAAAGTAGACGGAATCACTCCCCTCTCCATAGTCTCCCATCCCGTATACGAATACTCCACCTGAAATCTGCACCACCTCAGATTCGTGGGGTGATGCCTTTAAAACAAAGAGGTCCTGGGATAAATGTAGTTGGGAGGGATGTACTTAACTTCCCCTTATTTCTGGAAGTAAATAACCAAGTCGGTCGGCTTCCAAAGGTCTAAGCATTAGTCTTAGAGGATCATGTAAGCTAAAGCTACTAAGATAAAAAAGGAAGATAGAGCCTCTAGAAATAAGGGCACAGTTGCTTCATACAAGAAGAAATATGATCTTACCATAATCGAGTAAATATATCCTAGTAACATCGTCAACTCCAACGCAACAATTCGATGGTTTCAAATCTCTGTGAAGGAAGCCAGCACCGTGGACCAAAGAGAGAGCATGTGTGACCTACGAAAGGAATATAAAGGAGGAAAAAACGCATAATAATTCCATGTTAATAAGAAATTGGTTGCACTAAGAATGTTGTACGCAACCTGTGTATGAATGTACACACGATGTTTATTTGAAAAAAAAAAAACTGTTCTTGTAAGCTTCTACTGCGGTGACTACTCCTTAAGATAGTCCTTGACCTGCAAAGAGATATGGGAGGAGCAGTAAGGACTCGAAGAAGGCCAGGATACCAAAAAAAAAGTTTTTGAAAAGAATGGAATAGGAATTAAAATAACAAATAGAAGATGAGACGTTGATCAATACGGGATCCATCCATAAGTACAGTGATCTTTGACCACGAGGAAGGAAAGAAAAATTGTATGGTCTAACTGATTGATCTGACTGATCTGTGACAGACAGACCTTATGAAGTGATTTCTTACAGTCATGTAGGGTATTTACTGTTTATATTGATCTCCTAAGTCATTATAGTAACATACAAAGACATCTATCATTTCATATACCAGTCTACCACTATTCATTTTTGGAGAACTCCAGGAACATCGACTATTTCGCGATTTGCTGTTCTTATTCAATAAAAAAAGGCTTACACAATGCATTTCACAAAAGTAATAAGCTTAGTAGTAATCCTTAAACCGTTATACTAAAATATGTAAGATAAGAAAAATAAATATGAGAAAACAAGAATAAAATCCAAAAAAAAACGCAAGTGAAATATGAAACCGAAAATGACAGCTACAAGGAAAAAAAAACAGTGTACCTGAAGCATTGACCGATACAATGATCCCGGATTTAACTTTCGTTGAGGTAATTGACGCCTGAGATCACTGAGATTTCTTCCTACAAGTTCGAGAATAATAAAGTGACCGGTTGGGCATGTACCCATTGCCATGATCTCCGGTATGTTCGCCTTAAACACAACTGACCTTATTGAACCTTTATCAAACTTAAAAGTATGTATACAAGGGTAAAAATGACATGAAGCACGGTGGAGTTGCGTAAGCAGTTGCGCTCGAAGCGCTGCGGCAGAGCGTAGCGGTTAGAATCCAGAGGGGACCCTTCCTGACACTGACTTGACGCGCTGTAGTTCGCTATGGTCCCGAACTCGATTTCAGCCGCAATCTTCGCCGCGACGCTTCGAGCGCAGCCACTTACGCAACTGCATCCTGCTTCATGTCGTTTTGACCGTACTAAAACTTACTTTTCCACGAAGTAACATGAGTACCATAATTTCCAGTTTCATCCGTTTTCGATCACATTTTTCGGACTCGATTTTCACCGCCCATCTTGTTTGGGTGTCTTCATGAATTGCGCTTAACAGAATCCACAGTATTCTTGAACTGCTCGTAAGTTTCAATGCATGTTAACAAAACATTTAACAACCTATGAGGAAAAGAGAATGAGAGGGGACCGATGGGACCTAAAATGTGATCCTTAAAGGCATCACCCCACGATTCTGAGGTGGTGCAGATTTCAGATGGAGTATTCTAATAAGGTACAGTAGATTACGAAGAGGAGGGTGATTCCGTCCATTTCTTCCTAATTGCCGTAAAAATACAGCCCGGAAGATGCGGCGCCGTACAGGGCTGGCGCGCTCCAATCGAACTCCTTGTGGAAAATAGTGTGCCGGAACGCTCGAAGTCGTATCTTCCGGGCCGTTTTCTACGGCAATTAAGAAGAAATGGACGGAATCACCCCCCTCTCCATAGTCTACTATAGGAATGCTCCACCTGAAACCCGTATCACCTCAGATTCGTGGAGTGATGCCTTTAAGCGTCAAAATTTACAAGTTTGTCAGCCCCAATCCTGCTAATTTCAAATCCATGAATGTTGTTTTCGTGTACCAACATCCATAGAAAGCTGATGGTTGAGTAGAAAGATCTACATTCCTTGAATTCTCCTATTTCGATGAAATTTGAGGAAATTTCCATAACTATTACTAGATGCTGCAGTCGGGTCAAATCGACATGAAGAACGGTGCAGTCCTTCCTACCACCGTTTATTGCTGCAGTTCACGATGGTCCCGCCACGATCTCAACCGCACCGCTCTATCGCGCCGCTTCGATCACAGCCGCTTACGGGACTGTCCGTGCTTCATGTCGTTTTCTCCCAACTCTGCTATACTTACGCGAAAATTTGTGCAAATCCTCCATCAGCCAATAATCCTTCAACTCTAAATTTTTTCAGCAGAATGTCTCCTTCTTTAAGAAGATGTGGTTTTTTTCGTGCTGAAAAAAAAATGAAAAAAACAGAAAGCTGAAAACAAGAAAGTCGAATTTTTCCAAGAAAACATTTTATTTTGAAACAAAGCAACCTTTCTGTAGGAGAAAAAAAAAACTGCCATGTAGACTGTCTTGACATAAACTTTTACTTAATTTCTGTTTCACTTACAGTCTTTTTTTGCCTCCTCGTTGCCTTTCCCTTCCTTTACGTTCTCTGCTTTTTTCTCTAATTCTCCATTTAAATTACAGGAGTCCTTGCTTAATTTCGCCTTTTTATCACCACTATCCTGCATTCCTTCTTTTTTCTCCCGTGGCGATTCTTTGCCGAGTTTCACATCTTTTCGTCCGTTCAAACATTCACCTTTTTGTTTCTCGTCCTTTGCATTCACTGGAGTTCCACCATGGTTTTCCTTACTAACTGTATTTTGTTCAGGTCGCTTTACTGGTTTGATATCGGTAGAAATTTTTCCGTTTACAGTTGGTTCCTTTTTCGCTTCATTATTTGTGACATTTTTATTTGGTGCCGTATCTGACGAAAGAAGAACCATTTTTTTTACATCTTTTTACTCCACTGCTGTAGAATTTCACATACCTTTTTTCTCTTCATTTTTGTCATGATTTTTCTTTTTTCCAACATTTTTAAAAGGCATCACATAAAATTTTGGCTTCCCTTCTTTCAGATAATATCTAATAGCTAAATAAGTAACATTTACTATTGCCTTAAGAAGACGAAATCGTAAATGGGACCCTAACATTTTGCATTCAATTCAAACTTTGATTCTGATAATAAATAATAAAGATAATAGTAATAAATAATAAAAAAATAAATAAAATAAATAATAAATAATAAAATAAATAGGGAAAATTTTGGGGAAAAAAAGCGCTGTTAGCCTTCCCTCAGTATCAAAGTCGCTCCTACATAAATAGCTCTGTATAGGAGGGTGTTAGGTGTTGACCGCGGATGGAACGTCCGTTCAAGTATGTCCGTTAGTACCGTTGTTGGGATTTTATTCGAGTTTTCATAGAAATTGATTTGATCTTTTGACCAACATTAGTTTTAGAACGTTTCCTCCTTTGAGAGATTCTCTAGTCTTCTTGCTAAATGTATCAGTACTAAATTCAGAGAAAATATTCAAGCTTGATTTTACACTTATATTTTTATTTTACTTTTAGAAAATTATATTCCACCGATACCGTCTTCAATTAGGAGAAAATAATGCGAAACATTTGTTGATTAAATCCTATAGTTAACATAGAATGATGTGCTAACATGAAAATTCATGGACATCATTAAGAAATTGAGAAAGATAAGGGTCTGATGTCATGTATCACGTGAACTGCTAGCTATAATAGGATCAAAACAACATGAAGCATGGTACGGTTATGAATACGATGGGAAGGAGCTGGACCTTTCTTAGGTGAGGGAAGTCTGGCTCATGGTGTGCAGCTCAAGTGATGAGAATCCATCTGCAGACCGGTCAAAAGTGAGGGGGTTCTTCTGCCAACCTTCAGCAAGTGAAGGGAGTAGGAGCACCGGCTCCAGCTGGATGATGGTAACGCTCAGAGAACAGTTCCTCGCGCCGCCGCACCCTATTCGACACCGTGGGACCTGCCTCATTGCATTCCATCCACAAACTTAAAGGCATCACTCCATGAATCTGAGATGGTACGGACTCCAGGTGGAGTATTCGTATAAGGGATAGTAGATAATGGAGAAGGGGGTGATACCGTCCATTTCTTCATAATTGCCGTAAAAAACGGCTCGGAAGATACGACTTCAGGCGTTCTGGCGCACTATTTTCTACAGGGATTTCGACTGGAGCGCGTTAGCCTTGTGCGGTGCCGCATCTTCCGGGCCGTTTTTTACGGCAATTAGGAAGAAATGGACGGAATCATCCCCCTCTCCGTAGTCTCCCATCCCATGTACGAACACTCCACCTGAAATCTGCACTGCCTCAAATTCGTGAGGTGATGCCTTTAATTCTCACCAAGACCAAGCATTGGTCAGATCTCCTATGGGGGAATGAAAACTTACTTAGCTCTAGGACTTCCTACCCAATCTGATAAAGCTACCCCTACTTTTCTAGTAACTTATATGATTTGATTCGTGGAACACTATTTTTCACCAACTAGACTGAAAAGCTACTAAATCTACTTACTTATTCACTAAAATAACCTACACTAATGATCCAGAAACTGCAACTTCACTTCAACCGAATCAGCGAAAAAGCGACATACACATAAATGAACCCTACCATTAGCTATATTTACGTTGTTATTTAATATCAACACCACTTATTGTCAACAAAAACATCCTCATTACATCTGTCTGAAGAACTTTAACAAAAGTACGTGGAAATTAGCAAGAATTTGTAAGTTACAACGAAATGCAGTGCTCTAAGAAATTTCTCACGAGTTCCGTCTGCGTAGTCCATTTTTTCTTGAGAGAGCTCGAAGAAAGTTAAAGTAACTAGTCGATCTCTAAAGGATAAAAGAATCAAGTGTCTAGCGTTAATCAATCCGCCTGGGACCCGCGCTACAGCGTTCACTTCAATTCAGAATCGTTTGAGGTTTACGAACGTGTAACTGGCCTATAGAACGACTTGCGGGGGCTAGACGATGAGTCAGGTCAGTGTTTTCATCCTCCCGGACACGTCTGGTACCGATTCATCGAGCTCAGAGGGTAAGAGCATGGTTGGCACTAGACCGGATTCGAACCGCCGATCGATCGTGCAGACACAGCGGAACCTCTAACCGACTGCGCTGAACCCACAATCGATTGTATGTCCAACTAATTAAGGAAAACAACGGAAATCATGGTTTTAATTCTATTAAGTTTCTTCCGATGAAACGTATAAAGCTCCATCCTTTTCTCTTATGCTCCAAAATAGAAACATGTACATTTTACCAGTGCAAAGATCTCCAGAAAAATCAACAAGTAAACAAATGAACTGAGGGAATGGGCAGCTTGGAACTGTAGTGAGGTTGGCCTGCAAAAAATTGGATTTTTGGCTGGAAAAAATTACATATTTCTTTCAAAATCCTTACCATCCTGGTCGCAACAAAGAAAGAAAGTGCTCCTAGTCTCCTGAGCCGCTATGGTTCTGGAATTCGAACAAAATGGAAGACGTATCACTGCCCTAAATAATAAATAGCAAGGGAGAGGAGAATTTGGAAAATATTAATGGACAGGTGTATTTCTGGCACAAATAATAATTTATAAGTAAAACCGCATAGGACACAATGTGTAAAAATTTTATAAAAGTATAAAAATTACTGACCTTCAATGATTTGTCGTTCTGCATTTTAACGAAACCTGATCCGAACTGCATTGCTTGTTTGGGTGCATCGTACGGTGCACCAAGTTCAGCAAGAACCTATGTAAAGCTGCATTCATTCATTTATTCTATTTATTCAGCTGAAATCCAGCAATAATCGAATATTGATCACCTGTCTAAGGAGCTTCTTTTCTCCTTTGCCTCTAGGGAGCGTCAAATCGCATTTGATGCACATTGGTAACGAATTCACCCATGAAACAAAGTCGTCGTTTAAAAAAGGTGCTCTGGAATTAGGTGGCGAGTAAGGATTAAGTTGCTGATGATGACGGGCATACCATCCTGTAGGAATAGGTTCCAGATTAGCAATTTGATGACCGATGTTTTACTAATAAATAATATCAAATCAAAATATCAATCAATAAACAAATAAAATATCAATAATATCAAAACTAATAGTACTTAATAAGTAATATTTCTGGTATTTACGCTGAAATTGATTAAAATTAATAAATGATATTTCTAGTATTTACATTAGTTCTCATATATTTTCTATAGGAACAAAAAATAATTAATAATAGGTAAAGTAAAATGTTCTGAGCGTTTGGTACCCATAAATCAAACTCTTTTTTTTTGCGACCACCACCACTTAAGCAAATGGTTTCAAAATGTTTTTTGGCTAATCTTCAGTTCCTGGGCAAAAGAATGCGTATTCACATGACGAATCGATCCGACTTTATGATTTCCATGAACTTTTCGACATTTTCGACGATTCGCCTAGCAGAGCGTGTCTCATCTTCGACGTCCATATTATCGGAACGGGACCGTTGGAAACACTACTTTTCTGCTGGATTTGATACCGTATTAGGTCCACAAACAGCAAGAAAAAAATCCTCACTAGCTCCGCCTTTCTACCTTGGTAATAGCGGTACTGAAGAAGGTAGCGAAGAGTGCACCGAACCTTCTTTTATTTTTCCTCCATTTTGAAACGCGGGCGAGTGTAGTGTAGCGGCCAGAGGTCCCGCTGTCTGCTACATCGATCGGAGGTTCGAGTCCGCCCTAGTGCTCACCAAGTCTTTCATCCCGCGGAGTCGATAAATTGGTACCAGACTTGTCTGGGAGGATAGAAGCATTGATTTGACACATCGGCTAGCCACCGCAAGTCATTGTATAGGCCAGTTACCCCTTTGTAAACTTCAAACGATTCTGAATTGGAGTGAACGTGGTGGCGCTAATCCCAAGCGGATTGATTCACGCCAAACCACTTTATCTTTTATCTTTGAAACGCTGTAACATACAACTGACTCCACCGAACCTAAGACTGATAAAATAATTTTTTGAAGCGTCATGTCAACTTGAAATCGCCGTGTAGTATGACCCAATGTGATATTTCCGTCCTCATAGATATGACTGACTAGAGATATATACTAAGAACCCTCAGAACTTTTTACTTCACCTTATATTAAGCATGCTAACCATTGACTTTTCTTAGAGTTGAAAAGGAAAAAAAATTACCAGAAAAGGAAGGAAATTTAAAGCAACAGTGCCATGATTTGAAGAACCAGAAAAACTAACCTCAGTTCTTTTCCTAATGCAGCAGCCACTCTAGCGTCGCGTCCACCGTTCCTACTTCCTAATCGACGCAACTCTGTTTCACATTCCTAGACATTCTACTCATCAGTTCTTTCAACAAAAAAAAGGTGGTAAATAGCGAAATATACTTCTACAAGATCATCTTAATTAAAAATGTATTTTTAATCGATTCTATACCTCCGGTATTGATTCAGCGCCATCACGTTCAAAACGAGTTCTATGACGTGCATATCCGGCGAGTAATTCATCAGCACCGCTACCAACAAAAAAAGTGCGGGCATGGGACCTACAAAACGCTGAATAAAATATATTTTCCGGGAACTACGACCGCACATATGGGTTTAAAAAAGACGGATACTTACACAACTGATTCGCCGCTATCATAATCTTTACCTATTCCTCTGAGAGCAAACCAAAGGACGCAAGCCAGAGATTCATCCAGAACAGAACAAGCAGGTGCTGCAGCCTAAACCTGTATTTTTTAGAGCCAACTCTGATGTATGAACTCAAAGAAATGAATAAGAATAATAATAATTAATAAATAATAATAAATGATAAATAATAATAGTAATAATAATAGAAATAAATAAATAAATAATAATGAATAATGATGATAAATAATGATAGTGATAATAATGATAATAATAATAATAATAAATAATAGTAATAAACAATAAATTGTAATAGAAATAATATGAATAAATAAATTAATAATAACAAAAATAAATAATGATAGTAATTGACAATAATAACAATAACTATAATAATAATAAACAAATAGATAATGCAAGTTGTGGCACCATACTCACCTTAACAATTTCCTCCGCCCTCCTCTTCTCCATCTCTTCCTGAGTTATATCAGCCAGAATCAATCGCCACCTCCTATTCGGATATTTAGTTCGTAGAAATGTGAACGCTACCACAGCTCGTTTTCGGTCTGTGACGACAGTTTGATGCTTAAATTAATCATAATAACACCACTCAATCGATATCAATCAATATTAATCCTCAAAGCAGGGTACAGTACTTTCGAGTCGCGAATGAACGCAACATTGACTAGGTCGATTTTTCGTTCTGAGGCGTATGCAAGATGCAGAGCGATGGCCACCAGCAGACTATCAACGCCTCCAGAAAAAGCAACGGCTGTGGATTCGAGATCTGAATGAATGCAAACAGTTGTATACTTATCTTCAGCATAAAAATATTCCTTTAATTTTGACATTGGTCTCAAAAATGTTAGTAGTATATAAAATGAACGGGAACACCTTCTGTTAACATATCAGTAGTTGCAGCAACCAATCTTCTGAGGAATTCTTCTGGAATATCGCATGACGACGGACCCTCAGTTGCACGAGATACCTATGATATAAATATAAATATAAATAGATACCAATACGATGTGAAAATTGAAATAAAGAGAAAAAAGAAGAAAGTAAGTGTAAATTTCAGGTGACTCACTATAATAAGTTCGTCTTTCATAGGTTCATGTTTGAGAGAGAATGAGTCGAACACGTTGGCCCAAGGTTCCAGTATTCCTTCTGGATAACTAGGAAGGTACGAATGCATTACAGCGCTTTTATTCGTGGTGTCAATGCAGGACACTTGGGCGAAAGGAATCTCATGCCATGCAGACTAAAATAGCAACGAGTGAAGTGTGGAGCTCTTAATCCATGAAATTGCTATCCGTACAGTGTAATTAATTCTAGTGTGCTAATTAATTTTACAGCATACCAAAGAAGAATCCTGAACAACGTCGGAAATAACAATCTTATCACCATCCACGGTGAACACCAGACTTAAGCGACCAAAGATATCGCGTCCGACGAAGACGCGGTTCATATCAGGCTGAAATTTCTAGGTGTAGATGTACTCTATTTGGTCTATTTTATGAACATTTTCAATTTTTATTTTCATCACGTCGATTACAACCGCCAATTCTGCCGCACCGCTTCGAGGGCAGCCGCCTACGCACTGTTGCGGAGACAGCTGCCCTCGGCACCGTGCTTCATGTCGTTTTGACCCGGCTGTACCGATGAGCACACGTGAATTGTGTGACACATACCCGATGATACACCACACTCCATGGTCCAGACATCTCCATCAGACTTCGGACAATTGATTCTGGTGTGGATAGCTTGGACAATCCGTCTGGCACTGAAAATCAACTCAATTTTCTTAATTTACCGCAGATCATTCGAAAACAAATAGATGAACTCAAACACTCTCATTTAAAGGCAGTGTATCACAAAATTGACATGGTTCCGAACCCCCAAGGGAACATAGAACTCCGATTATAGATGACAGTGACGACTGTGACTCCGCTCATCCCCCTAGTCGTCTTTAAGGTACGTTAGAACTCTCCTCCATGTACGCGTCCGGTCCCCTCAGCAGCCTATTCATTGGTTTCACTCCGATAGGCTGCGGCGGAGACCTCATTGATTTTCGACCGCTCGCAGGTGGACGCAGCGCGTGCACAATGACGGCGCGTTGCGACTGAAATCGAAAGAAAGACTATTGTCTTCAAAAATGTTGTCTTCACCCCGTTTTTTACGGTCATTTGGGGAAGATGAGCGGAAATACGCTGGGTTCCGTAATCTATAATCCTACGTTACGAACTCTACGTTTCCCCTGGGGTTTCGTCAATTTTAACGTCGACTTCATGATACGCTGCCTTTAAAGGGTCCTACAAAATGATCCATGTCCCTGTTTTTAGAGAAAGGATGAACAGAAAAAGGACAAAGTGCTTCGCAACGAGCAATCTCTCTGGAATGCACCAATGTGCCCTGAAGGAAATTAACGTAGTCGTAAAAGTTTGTAAACGCATAAGCAGGCTATACAAAGACGTATGGGGCCAACCCATGTGTCAAATTAATGCCCTTATCCTAAAATACAAGACTGGCTCCAATTTATTTTACCCTCAATTAACCACTGCAAACCCGGCGGATGTCTTTTTGGGACTAATTTATGTCTTTTCAGGAAAAAACACTTCATTTGTGAGGATTTATTTCAATGTTTTTTTAAGGGCATGCCGGTTTAAAGCTGTGTAGAACCATAGACCGAGTAGACGTAATATTGAACTCTCATCACTGCGCTCGCATTTTTCAGGACACATCCTTGGTAATACAGTAATTCATGAGCTTTCTCAGTAGTTCACTCACTTTGAGCCCCATTGATGGTCTCAAAGGGATTCACATCTGTTTGACCGTTTTGTTTACCAGGATGGAGGTGCTGTCAACAGAATGCATTTGACATCGGTAGAATGACATTCAGCATATGTTGGAGCTTCGCAATATTTTTTGTGAATACTACAATCCAGTCAATATGGCCAGGATAGATCAAAGAACAGCGGTTGTTTTTCTCTCGACACAAATAAATGAAAGTCTAGTTGAGGGAGAAAAATAAGCGCTTACGGTCTTTTGTGTGGCTCTACGCTCTACAAACCAATCAATAGACTGCTTTGGGGACCGGAACGTGTGCATGGAGGGGTGTTCTAACGTACTTCGTAAGAAGTGAAGCGGTTCCCACCCTATCCTTCTTTTTTCTTTTTTTTCCCAAGCCGTTTTTTTTTTGCGACGATTAGGGAAAGATGAACGGAACTATCCTAGATCCCGCTATTTAAAACCCCATCTCTAGCTTTTCTCGTAGATTACCATATCAGACTCGTGGTATCCTCCTTTTAAATTATCCGGCTCTGTATTCATACCGTTAGCAATTGTTCGTAAATTCATATCGTCCATTAGAGAAACGAGCTTTCTTAGAATTTTCCGTTGCGCATACGTTGAGAAAATGGAAAATCCACCGCAAAACCTTGCAAATGAAACATAACAGTGACGATAGTTATTGTGTCATTTGAATTCGACGGAATTGACACAAAGATAAGAATGGAAGTATCTAAGTCTTTGATCTTCGTCTTTGATCCGGTAAACTATCGTTGACTGCTGGTAGTGTTCCATAACGATCAATGACGTTGTTCTACGATGATGATCTTCGATACGCTGGTAAAGCTCCTAACTGATTCCCTCCTAACTAATTCCCTGCTCAACTGCACAGATTCCGCTGAAATACCACCACCCAGCGACTATTTATCACAATTACCAACGTCGTTCGTCATCGCGTTGATTTTGGCGACCATAATATGTCTAGCCACTGCTTCGTTTGGTCTTCTCCACATATTGTACATCTCTGTATACATTACTCAGTCGAATGGGAGACTATTTGTTCTCTTCTTAGCGAGTACAGCTCCTTTTGTCTCTATGCTTTCGCTGGTCGCCATGTATATACCCGGGTATGGTTCTTGTCGCATCTAATCAGCTTCTTATACTTTTCCGTTGCCCTATGGATCATAATCTGCCTTCTTGTGCAGATATTTGAAGGACATCATGGATTAGTGAGCAAAATGAATGAACATTTACAGCATATCGAAGTCGCTACACCATCATTCGGCTGCGTGTACCCGTGTCTATAGATGGGTCAAAACGACATCAAGCACGGACCGTTACGTAAGTGACCGCGCTCGGAAGCGGTGCGGTCGAGACAGCGGTTGGAATCGAGGTGGGACCATGGCGAAGTGCAGAGGTGAGTGGCGGCAGTGAGGATCCTTACAACCGCTACGCTCCACCGCTGCGCTTCGAGCGCAACCGCTTGAGCAAATGTCCGTGCTTCATGTCGTACTGACCCGACTATATCGAAAATTCAGCTTGAAAGCAGGAAAGTCCGAATTTGCGAACTGATGGTTCTACAAACGTCATGTGGTCGTCCTTTCGCTACGTTATAGCGAGTCTGATGATTTACTTTGAATAGGACAGGACAAAGGTTTGATCCCTTTGAAAGTTCTCGATTTGATCACTTTACCATTTTTCTGGCATATGTGGTACACATATTCTAGTAATAACAGTGTTTCGACTAGACGAGTTGATTTCTTATCGATATATTGTTGTATTTCGAATTCTCGATTTATTCTTCATGTTTTTGGGATTACAACAACCGTTTTTTGATTTTCTTGCTCGTTATGATGCTTTCGGAAGTGAAACTGTTCTACCAGCTATAGAAACGTCATTCTTCTGGAATAATTTCTTCACTGTGGTTGAATCGTTTTTCGTAACGCTGATATCAACAATTTTGCTTCAACCGTCCAAATCGTCGTTTTTCGACAAGCATCCTATAGTTGGGTCAAAACGACATGAAGCACAGACCGTTGCGTAAGCGGCCGCGCTCGGAAGTGGTGCAGTGGAGACAGCGGTTGGAATCGAGGTGGGACCATGGCGAACTGCAGAGGTGGTTGGCGGCAGCGAGGATCCTTACACGATCCCAACCGCTACGTTCCACCGCTCCGCTTCGAGCGCAGCCGCTTTCGCAAATGTCCGTGCTTCATGTCGTTTTGACCCGACTATGGTTGCCGATCGATCACATGATCACGCAACAGTCAGACCAATGAGACGCCTACTTAAAACATTGCAGAAAACCAAATCTTACAGCTGATGCTTGTATTTTGATCACGTTTGCGATTTTCCTTATAGTTTTAGTCGTTTACGCGATCAGCATTTCTACAAATACATTTTCTTTTTAGCTTATTTGCTTTAAAGGTTTTCTTTCTCATGAAAACGCATAGAACAACTTACACAAAAGTTTTAGAGAACTGAGATACGCTGATGATGGAAAATGCACCAGCACAAATCTTCCCAGTCCTCAAATACTTCCAGTGACGATAGTAGTAGAAATCCCACTAGTTCCCATTATTCTGATCACAAAAGGTTTTCACTTTGCATGTAAAACTCACCTTTTACGGAATTCCCTGAAAGAATGAATCTTCCAGCAGTTGGCTCTTCCGATGTCCCTTCTCTGGATAAACTTTGTAGTGACAGGTGAAAACTCCAGCGACACATTTTCCTACTTTCTAAGGGGAAAAAATTGTTGAAAATGCTCAAGCTACAAAAATTAAGTAGGCGTATTCAAATAATTATTCAGGAGAAAAAAATGAATTCTGTAGTCAAGCAACTTCTCTTCAAACTCATTTTATTCATCTTCACAACATCATCTGACACCGAGCAAGAACAATACCATCATAAAATGAGGAATGTCAAGACGGATGCTAATAATGGTACAATATTTTTGAACTAAACAATCAAACAAACAAATGTCGAATTCAACAATAAGCACCGGCATCGCAAAAAAGAAGTATATATTTAATTTGTTCGAGTCTTGTTAAGATACCCACAGAAATATTAACATATGCATATGTCTCACTTTCAATAGTTTATAGAAATCCTAATCCAAGAGATGGAGTTAACTGGATGGATTTCTTCTCTTTAACACCTGTCTTTCCAGTTTGATCTACGTTCCGACCTATGACCTCAAGAATAGCAACAGAAAAGCAAGAATAAATATACGATAAAGTTGAGAAGGCAAGGCAAAGGTTAGCTTTCTTTTATGAGCTTAGGAACAACTTGCAAAAGCAACAATGTCTGATAAGATTTAAGAGTTACAATCAGTTGTGATTCCAATGTTGGATCAGATCGGGCACATACTACCACATTCACGACGCTGGGATAAAGCGAGACCAACTGAGAGTACAGCTCTGATTGAGTGGGATCTCTGTAAGAAAAACTGACTGAATCAAACTTTTCAAATATTATGCAATATTATTTGGATCTTTTCAATGTCATAAATCCTTAAAAGCTCAATAAAACGGCAAAAAAAAAAAATAGAGAATACGAGGAGATGAAGAAGAATAGTAAAAAGATAACCGTCAGGTAAATCAATAAGGAACGTAGGCTGATGAAATAAAATATAAAAGATTCAATATTCTTCGTTCTTATGTCTCTCGCGCAAGGAGAAACCAATGGGGCAACTCTTTCACGCGATCGACACACAAATGGCAAAATCATTAGTTCCCGGGCGATCAATACGAAGATCAACGGGAGTCAAAGTAGAACTGATCAAGGTGAGAGAAAAAAAATTATAATAACACAAGGAAAATTTTAGAGAAAGCAAGAAATTATGAACCGATGCAACAGAATGACGGCACAGTTGAATATATAATGAAATTCGAATACAGCGTGCGTCAAAATCCTGAACCATAAGGTTTCTTCGTTCAGTAACTTATATACTATTTTTACTGGTGTTTATTTCTGTTATTTGTTCCCTGCCTACTACGTTCATACAGACATGAATAACTATGTAAAGAATAAATAAGCAAATAAATAAATACATGAGAGCTTTGGTGGTGGGGTAAAATTGAAAAAAAGAAATGATGATTGAAATGTAAAAATTTATTGTCGTTGTAAAATTCGGACGCACACCATTTTGCAAACTGTACTTGTTTTACAAAACTCTACATAAAATAACTGACCTAGCAAGACGCCCAATAAGAGAATCAACCGCTTGGAGGGCAGATGTTATTTCAGCTACACGACCACGTGGTAACCGTAGATCTCCTGTTCCACTCCAATCTCGCACAAAGTCATTCATGACCTGCCGCGAGAACCACATCAGTTGTGTTTTGATAAAGAATTCGAACCTTCAAGGCAAAATAGTGCACCTGGGAGCATCGTTGCAAAAGGCTCGCCACCGCCACATTCCCAAGTCGACCATTCCCTTCATTTGATGTGGAGAGTAGAGCGTCGAAACATGTGCGAGCCAGCTCAACTCGCTGCGCGTGCGAGTCTGAAGCTGGAACCAAATGTCTTCGATTTCACTTCTAATGACGATAACTTGAATGGAAATCAAAATGTACGTTCACCTACTGGGATTATTTCCTGCCGAAAAGTATTATTTACAAAATTTAAACTACAGACACTAAACAACAATCAACTAACTGTCGCTTGAAAGTTTTCGAAAACTATTTGAAGGGTATCTGATGTTAATGCTGACAATTTGCGGAAGTAAAATGAGCCAAACCACGCCGTATGCTCAATTCAAAGTTATGAGGAACAGTTCAATGCTCAGCTAATAGAAGAACGAGAAGAATTATGATTGCAGGAGCTTTTTCCAATCATAAAAGAGGATCGTATCATTCCAACTTCCTTGGAGACCCAATTTTTGGGCGCATTCAAAAATCCACTTGACCAAAAAAAAAAAAAGAATTTCTTCTGGATACAAATTCGGATAGTCTTTGGGTTCACTTCAAATATATGTTCCAACCAGAAAGATCCGCGCTTCCCCATATTAAAATAGCATATTTTACTTTACTTTTCTTTATTGTTTTTGGGCAAAAGAACCCACACGCTAGGGAAAACATAGCTAGATCAGACATAAACTAATGCAGTAACTGTCAACAGATCAACACTGCCATATTAAAATAGATATGCCTTCCACTTTCATTCGGATCCGCTTGAGGCTTACTATTTGCTCGAAAAAAAAACTGTTTTTGGGAATTTTTAAGGAACATTTCAAATTCTGCATAATCATTTCAAGTTCCGGTTTCAAGGTGCCCTGGAACCAAGTGCTTCCTCCGAAAACACGATTTTACAATCACTTCTCACCTAGAACATCTGTTGGATCCAACTGGCTAATTGATCCACGATTTAATATGGAGATAAGTCGCTGGACCATGGATGGCGGAAGAGTTGAAGAGTGTGATAACAGTTCCGATCGGACCAGTTCAACAATTTGGCATTCGGTCAACTCGTCTCTTTTACGTTCGTCAGCTGCTAATCGAGGACATACACTGAAACAAAAAAAAATACGCAAAGTGTTGCAGTTAAAATGCTAAAAAGTAAAGATAAATAACGAACTTTGGAGTAAAAAGAAACTTCTCGAGTGTGTCACACAATGCAGGCCAGAGTGACTCAAAATGCTCCACTGGAATTTTTTTTTATGTATGGTCATATTGTACAAAAACAACACTTCATAGATTCTCAAGATGATTTTAGTGCAAAATAAAAGAGAGGATGAAGTAATTAACTACGAAAGTTACCATGTTGCCTTGCCAAAGGCACAAATACCCGCAGCACCGTCATTAACGAAGAAGCAGCAAGTTTCCACGTTGTTGGAGAAATACAAGAATATTTCAAGTATAGCGGTTCTCCCAAAAACTGCAAAAAAATGTTTTCATGGTTGACGATTATCATTAGTAGAAAAGATTAATTCGAGACCGACCTTTACAACGTCTACAACGACAAGTGAACGAATTATTTCTGGATATGCAACTGTTGCTGTGAGAAACTCAACAGCCATCCGTAGAGAAGTTTCCGCGAATGGTACAATCCAGTGCAGAGCCCATTCACGCTGGAAAATAAATTTCAATGACCAAAGGAATCAATATTCCTCGAAAGGGTGAAGACAACTACACAAACTATTCACTGTTAATAAAGTGGCTACACAAAATAAGGCACAAAATGCAAAAAGGAAGACTTTGAAGAAATCTCCATTTACGCTCTTGTTCCAGTTATAGCTAGGATACTCAGTTCCGACTCAGTTTGAACGACTTTTATTCAGAGAGCAGAAATTCTGGACGAAATTGAGATCAAAAATACTCTAAGCCACTGAGGATAGAAGAGATTCAAAACGAATGACCTAGTAAGGTAAATATGGAAATCAATAACATAATTTGGAAGTATAAATATACACATTAATCGTAGTTAAAAAAAAATATAATACAACACTGATGTTTTTAAAAGTAGCTTGACCATTAAGAAATAAATCATAAAAAGGTGCAGAGGATGGAAAGGAAATAGTGGAAAAAGGAAGAAAAAGAGAAAAAAGGTTCGCAAAAGGCAGCAGTTGAGGAATTTATTATTAAAACTCACGTAGTCCTTCTGCCCAGACGATGTGATGTTGGAAGATCGTAAAGCAGTAGGGTTCTTCAGAGCCATTGCACTAAACCTGAGAAGTTGTCGTATTTGATCGGCCAACGCTTCACGTAATGGACTCCCCGGTGAAATGCACTCCTACAATTTGATAATCAACAATAAAATTGGTCGAAATGACATGAAGCGAGTTTGAGGAGCAGTTACGCATGCGACTACGCTCGAAGCGTTGCGATGGAGCCAACGATTACGATCGAAGTTGGACCATCGCTAGCTCTGCAATCTGAGCGGATTTAGGAATGGTCCCATCTCGATTGTAACCGCTCCGTTGAGCCACTTCGAGCACTGCAACTTCACAAGACAGACTTTGCTTTGACCCTACTATATATAAAATGATAGACTATAAATATTTTACTAAAGAAATCAAAACATACATTGTAGATGGAACGTATAGCTTCACAGACCGCCTCTTGAGTTGGGGACATATGCGAATGCGCCGATTGCATGACGAATGGAGCTTGTTCACTTGGCACAGGAACGTTTACCAGACTCTAATTTCCAAGTTCATCGGCGAACATCTGCACAGAAATGTAGTTTACCTCAAGCACTGATGGTAATTGCTCAGCTTTGAGTTCATCAACAGAAATATGTCTAGCAACGTGCTCAAAAAGTGGTGGAAAGATATGCAAAAGAGTTGTCAGATGAGACGGTCCAGGAACGTAAGCCGCTTTCCCTGCAATACTTAAGACTTGAAAAAAAAAACTTCGAAAACGATCAAAAATAACTCACCTTCTGGAGTTGGGTCGCTTCGCATACGCGCTAACCCACGGGATATCCGTTGCCAGGTCTAAAAAAATCAATAAATAAAGAATACGAAGAAAGAACGAAATATTCGAAAAAGAACATATGGCTTTCTTCGGATCATGAAGAGAGAAACATAGCTCGTTGAAAGTATAGCGAACAAAAAATAACGAAGGAACACAGGAAAATCACTTACATTCCACGATTCAATCCACTGTGGCAGAGGAAGAGATGGGATGACTTCTTCTATCGAGTTTTCCACACTGTTTCAGAAAAAAAAAACATCAGTACAGAAACAAGTTTAGCAGTGCGGTCAAAAAGTGGTGAAAGGATATGAAAGAGTTGTCAGATGAAACTATCCAGGAACATAACCAAATCAAAACGTAGCCCCCTGTGATGATTTTTTTCTCCTACTTTGAGCGGCTCCAGTTTTTTTTTTTTTTTTAAGATAAGATGGTTAACGACAAAAGTGGTCACTCGGAAAACCAACAGAATAAACCTCTAGTGCTATAATCGGATCAAGACCGCAAGCCTGGTGCACTTGCGTAAGTGGCTGCGTTCAGAGCTCCGCACCGAAGCCAGAGATTGCGAGGTGGGACCTTCGCTAGCTCCAGAGATGAGTAGAGCTGGTGAAATCCTCTCGATCGCCATCGCACAGACGGCTTTGAATGAAGCAGCTCACAGAACTGCATCGAGTTTCAGATGGTTTTAACCTGACTACAAGGACAAGCGCAACCCGATATTTACTAACACCGTAGCCTGTTCTGCAGTTTTCTCGTGCTGGCAACATTATCTCTCGAAGCGTAAACGCTAATCTTAGAAAGCATCCTTTACAAAACACATACTGATTAAATTGTAAATAAATTGCTTCAAAAAGATCGAGGAATTTGAATGGTTTCTGACGTTATAAAACAACAAAACTTCTTCGTATATTATGCTGCTAATCCTACCAACTAGAGCTTGGACTGCTTTACAACTTGCACACGAGGCACAGAATCGCAGTGCTGTCCATGGAAAAATGTTGAACTGCTGAGAACCGCATTACTCAATAACCACAAAAAAAGGTAACTGGTCCTATTCATATTCCGCGCGATGTGGAGCAAAAAGCTCCGACTTGATTGCTCAAGATTTGGATGTTGTGACGTTAAAATCTTTACTCGGGAGTTTAAACTGCAGGAAGAGGCGGAACAACAAATCACTCCTCTACAACAATATAATGGTTACCTGCTGCTTCGTTCCCTCGTATTGATGTCAAGTGTTTGCGCGGATACTTTTCCTAGCAGCACTTCCTACCAATAAAAACATTGTAGAGGTGAGTTTAGTACGAAAAGATGTGGAATAAACTGCAAAAAAAGAAGGCAGAACAGACCTGGAAGCTCTTGATAGCAGACAAGGATAGCTCAGCATTTTGATAACATGCTGCCCATTCAAGGTACGACAACAATGCTTCCCATGCCGATGCGAAATCTTCTGCATAATTTTAATGTCATTAAAGAGATTACCGTTACAGCATATTTGCTCACCCAGCAACAGAAGAGCCTTTCGTTGGGCGATGAATATCTTTGACGCAGCTGAAAGCGTATGTATGCACGTTTCTGTCCACTGCTTCTGTTGTGTATCACGTGAATGATGCATAAGCAGAGCACCACTTGCTCGTTCTGTCGATGCACTTCTTGTCTGCACACGTACTCGATCCAATAATGGCATAATTATCTGTAAGTAACAAATGTTCTTCAACACAGTAGATAGAGCCATTTGTCATTTTCTGAGTCCTGCACGATGTCCAAAAAGGACATTGGTTAAAGACAGGGTATCACGAAATTGACGTAGTAGGGAAACCCCACGGAAACCGTGGAATTCCGGCTGTAGATTATCAACCTCAACATGGCCTCACTAAAATCCCTCTGGTCGTCCTAAAAAATACGGCGTGGGAAAGGCGTTTCTCCCTACGAGGTACATTAGAACACGTTCAGCAGTGTATTCATTGGTTTTACTTGAAAAGGTTGGTGAGGATTTATCATTGATCTCCGACCGATCGCGGCCGCGGGCGAAGTCAAGGTTGCTTCCACAAGGATGGTCTGCTCCAAGTTACCTCGTAGGAAAGAATGCCGTCTTCCACACCGTTTCTAACTACGATTAGGGGAATTTGAGCGGAGCCACCCCGAGTTCCGTAATCTACAACACGAACTCTGCGGATTTCCTAGGCTTTCCGTACTACTTCCGTTAGGTGATACGTTGCATTTAAATGAAACCGTCTTTTTAAACAACAACAGATAAGGGACTTTACATTAGTTTTTTTCTTTTCTTTTCAAATTTCCGTTAGAGCTGCCTATGTTCACTGTATTAAGCCTCTTCTAGAGTAGAACGTAGAAGTCGGTACTTTGCATTCGTCGCAATTTTTAAGAAGACAAAGGACAAATGTGCTGGAATTCCAGCTAGAAAGATCTTTTGAGGAATCAAAGCCATTGTAAAAAGTGAATTTAAGTGCAATGAAGTGACCCGCGTGTACTTTTATTCGTGGACGTGGATTCTTACCAAGCCTCATCCAAATAATATATAAGTGAAGATGTAAACATCTACCTTTGATCACCTGATGTACTTTTACCTTGAGTATTCCACAAAAAGAATTTGATATCATTCATAAATTGAATATTCTAACCTGCCAAACCATATGATTCCATGTTGCAATACGAAGTGCATGTCCATGCGATGCGACAGTTTGAAGAAGCGTTTGGCATGCACTTTTCCGTATGGAAGGCCGAGCATCAACACATAGTTCCGACAAACAGGTATACAGCACCAGCCAAACCTAAGGCACGTATGATTAGACCACTGCTGTAGAAATAATAGCAAAAGGACAGAAACTACCTTCTCAGAAGTATCAGCTCCCACAACCTCGCTTTTTCGAAAGACAAAGTCGGAAATCGTCCACTGTAAGTCCCAAGTTGATCAGTTAATTTAATCAATTTCAAGAATTTTCTCAATTTTTTCCATCCAACAGCTCAAAGATTTCAATAACAACCAAATAATTTTTAATTTAATTTCAAAAGTACACAAAAGAAAGTAATACCAGCTGGGTTAGTGCAGATAAGGATATGTTGTGATCAGCTGTTTGCTTTCCGTAACGTGCCACCGCTTCCACTAGAACAGAAATGCATTCGAAAGGAAGCGACTGCAGAAAATCGGCAGCTACGAGTCTCAGGCCTAGGTAGCCCTGTCGTACCAGCGCTTCGTCACAGCTAAACTTATAATTGCATAGACGATACCAGGTCAAAAAAAAAAAAACAAAAAAAAAACAGAAACAAAAACAATACCTATTCTCTTTGTCAACGACAGCGGCAACAATATGAATGACATGATACCACATATCAGACACCATCTGTGCGCCATCCGTTTGAAGTAAAGCCATCAAACAATCCAGTTGCCGTCGTTGCACATCAGCGTGATGTACCGAACAAAGTGAACGCAACGTAGAAAGAGTAAGCTGTTGTTGTTCCTGAAAAAGCGCGTAGCACCCATGGATCCCTATAAGTAAGAAAAACTACACCAGAACTTACAGCAACATTCATGTCTGTCTTCACTTTAAACGCTTGCTTTATTATGCTGGCTAGAGCAAGCGCAGACCATTCGCGGAGCGTTGTAGTGGTGTGACCACAAACCTTTAACGATAGAACACAGGGGTAAAAGACATCTTGCAAAATTGATTGAAGAAACTACGCACACCTTGATAAAATGAGTGGTAACACGACTCCAGAATACGTTCTGACGATGAAGATTCAGAAAAGAGAAACGAAGAAGCATAGCCAATGGAAACAACGAGCAGTCCCGACCTGTTGCCGCCACAGCAACATTCTCGTCAGATAACCTGAACAACAGTTTTGAAAAAATGTATAAAAATTGTAGTATTTTATCGGCCACGAAGGGATGAAAGGCGTTACACCCACTCACTGGCACCAGAAATCAGTAACATAGAATGAGACGGGTCCAGAACATGAAATTGGTGTATCGGCTCCATGGAGAAGTAAAATGGGATAAAGTGGGTCCCACTGCGTCAAATTAATGTGTCGACGCCAGAAAGCAGCGAAATCGAATAAGACGTGTCTCTTGCCGTGAAACTAGTGTGGTTGCTACTTCAAAATAAACAAAACAGAGGGATCTACTACAAATTACTACTACAGATGGCGTATATCAAAACAATTATTCCATAGCCCGAATTCAGCAGTAGAGACCATTCAAAGTTAAGGCTATCGCGAATTATTTTACATCGTGCAAAAGTCGGCCGCGTTGGAATAAAAAAAAATGAAAAGACAAATAACACCTTTCCAACAAAAACATATGTAGTTAGATTTAAGCAATGTCAATAAAAAGAAGTGGAACAAAATGAGGAACTTGAAATATTCAGGAAAATAAAATGAACCTCATTATCGACTCCATTGCCTTCAGAAGTGACTCATTCGACAAAGAGACAGATGAACACGCAATTTTATCAAGAAGAGAGGTCTAAATAAGCATGATGATTACAGAAGTGTAAATACTAGAAAAAATCTTGAAAAAAAAGTTTTTCCTGGATCTGCATGTGGGAGTTTATCACGAGAAACCGTCACATCATCGGCGCCATACTCTATGTCATTTTATCAAATAGCGGCTCCCGTCATACTTTCACTCATATCAGCAGTTTTCAATTCAGTAGTCAGATTGCTCATGATTTTCTTTAAAGGACTTCGTGGAATAATTTCTGACCAGTGGTTTTCTTTTGGCGCATCCTATTTCGCGCGAGATCCAACCATTTTATCGATCGGTAGATTTCGCCCTACCGGAACGTTTCTTTCTAGAAGGTCTCGCGCATCCAGCCGATCTAATTCTGCTCCTTGGTTCTTGATCTCCTTTACCACATCCATCATATGTTTCTGTATGCACCGAAGCAGCTGGTTTTTTAAATCTAAGTCGGAAAATAAAGATGAGCAACGACTTGACGTTAGAAACAAACTCTTCGTCTCTGGAGTCAAGTCGTTGCTCATCTTCATTTCCCTGCGTAAATACACATTGCTCGAACGTTCGGAGATAATTTATTCGTTGACCTCAAAGGATAAGATGTTAGAAATTGTGCATCTACTTCCGATCAACTCTCCATTCTATACAACCCCATTCTAACTTTTGAACTGGATATTTTGCATTATTGTGCTCAAAAAACTTTTTTGCAGCCTTATATTTCAAGAAACATTTTTACTTCAACGGTACAGTCGTTTAGTGTTCAGATGTCTCCTCTTCTCGATCAACCCAATTATGTATTTGGTCGTCTAACCCTGCATATCAAAACAAACTGTTCAAAACAGTCAGTCACATGACTTGAGGTTTTGGTAGGTGCGCTAGTACTTGCAAGCATTTGTTTACATACACGCAAATATTGTATTAATACGGTTACGCCCACATTGAAAATATGATTTGATCTTGAAACGCCAGAGGGAAGCAGTACGTGGACTAAATCGGCGGGCACCTTAGAACAGGTACGAGGTCGCTTTTAACCATCATCATGGTGACATCTACCAATTATTCTCAGCTTCTCTTTATGGTTCAAGAATTTCTGAGCTCTGAGGAAATGAATAAAAAGTGCATTGGGATTTCTAACACACTGACGACTGTGCGGTTTTTGATTTTGAATATGGGACTGGAGCGACGTTTCTGATCTCTCTCATACTGCCAGCCGAGTCGAGTTATCCAAAGTGACTAGCAGTTGACACTAATTCTTCCTTGTTTTTAGCAGTTTTTCATTCCTTTTTTTGTATAATAATGCTTCGTAAGAGAGCACTGAAAGAAGTCGAGTCAAACAGATGAGCACGAGTATGGTTAGAATGTGACTATATATTACCGCATCGCCTAAATTTATGCGACCCACCCATGGATAGTACTGGCTATCAATTGGTTAAAAAGAAACTGACAAATCAAAAGTAAAAACATACTAGCACTGGTGTTTCAGAGAGGGCCGCGGTTGTAATTACATTAGCACAGTTACCTGAAAGAAAAAGAATCGAGCCTTTAATATGATATACTTTAATATAACATCTGAAAAAAGGAAACAAAAAAACTGTCTCTGAAATAGTATGTACTTTGTTGATCATTCTCCGTTTTTTCCCGTGTAAAGATACCAGTGGATAAAGGTCGTATTGCCAAGAGCCAAGTAATATGTTGACAGGTTAACATACACAGATACCTGGAAGATTTTTAAAAAAATGTTACGCAAAAAAAGTGAAGTACAAACAGTGTGAAAATCGCCGTAATTCACCATAATTCGTCCATCATTGTAGCGTGAGCACAAATAGAGCATAGGAGAATACGTGCTGCTTGCAAATTTCGTGATGTAAGCTGTAATAGAAAACTCGAAATATCATTAAAAGGATCAAGAATTTTAGCGCATTAATTTTGAAGGTTGACAAAGTTACGAAAAAGGTCTGATTTATGGATTCCGAAGCAAAATCTCCTACTTCGATAGGTAAATGATTCATTTTAAGAATTTCCATAAGGGAAGTACAGAAAAGCTAAATCCAACCAAACTTCAACGCCTACCATAACTTGATCATTCCACTTGTCAGGGGCAACAATAGGTGATGGACATGGAGTGCCCGAAGCAACTACTTCATGCAATGCAGAATTGGAATCGAACACTAGATCTCCTGACGGGGCTTAAACAAATAAATATAGGAGAACGATACAGCAAATTCAGAAACAAACAAGATGCTGTTTATACAAAAGCAGTAGCCAAGATGTTATCATCGGTTCTTCGTAAGCAAAAGTGGAACTGCACTTGGAACTCCGTAAAAAAACAAGCGATAAACCGAGGAAAAAATTTTCAATGAACGCTTAAAAATATGCTTTTGCCCAGCGGAATGGACGGAATGGAAAAGTGAGATTTACGCAACTTCAATTACTTTCTGCACATCGAAAATGAGAGAAGAAAGTTACGTACCATCACACTTCGGCGCGTCATATGCTGCATAGGACCGCAGGTAATTCACTGACGGAAGGCAAGCGCAACATAGAACGTAAAGACAGTTAAGTGCGGCTGATGTCATCTTCAGCCTACAGCCTACTGACATTAATGTAGACAGCCCACATAACAACTGATCCGTCACCGTTTCATCGGTACTAAAATAATTATCTTTGGGAATAAGAAGGAAACGAAAGAATGCGACAATAAAAGAATCAAATAAACCTCGCGGATAGAAGCAGGCTAGACGCTATCAGCAGATTCGGTTGACAACTTGTGAATATCGCCTCAGCAACATTGTTATTATCCGTACTTCCCTCTAACGTTATACATTATGGAGTGCAATGTTACGATTCAAAGGCTTTATGCGACAACCTTGTAAACTCAAAGCATCCACTGTAACGGAAACAGCCTGGACAAAGTCGGCCAGGGCAGAAGTTGCGCGAGACACCACGTATCCTTCAGGAATCACTCCAGCCTCATGTCGTTCAAGACTGTCCAATCTAAATTGATCTGTTACAACAATAGAATGAGTTTGAGCATGGAATACAAAGCAAAATGCTACTGTAACCTTTCATGCGACTACTAGAAATCAACTTCTTTCTTGGAGGGAAATTCTAAGAAAAACATTCCTATGGAAACTGTCTCTGTTCACATTCTTGAAGTGTTATTTCACAAAATGATAGTCCGGAATGCTGTTAATGTTCATTTTACACTACGCTTACACTTGACACTAACAGATTTGTCCTTGAAATGCGTAAATACGAGCACTTTATATGTTTGAAAATTAACATACAATATAAATCGCAACTTTCGTGCAGATCAACAATACACAGACTGCGTGAAGCGTGTATTGATCTAACGCGTTCTCGATGATTCTCGGTGTTCTCGTTCTTGGTGTCGCTGAGCTCTCCATACAATATGAAAAACTGCCGGACCTCTTCTCTTTTTGCTTTTTACGGTTTCCGATTTTTTTTTCTTGTATGGATTAATGGGTAACATCTTTGCAGACTCATTTTCCATTAGTTTTATCGTATTTGTTCCCAGGGTGCCACTAAGATTGTAGTTTGTGGGGACATAATTTCTGTATCCATTTTTTGGTAATTGTGGACGAGTGGCACCCTAGTCGCAACACCAAGAAAATTCAAGTTCGTTAGTTCAATGGTCTTCAATGGTTCCAGGACATCTCCTCAAAGACCTCAGATTTCCAGTAATTCGATCTCTGCTCCACTTTTTACGTACTTGTGCATGCTTAACCTTCTTCAAGAACGGATTTTAACATTTTACTATAACACCAATTACAATAAACGCTTATCATGCACAAATTCACAAAAAAAAAATGCAGGAGGTGAATCCTTACAAAATAAAATCTTGGAGCTGGCCTATGAGCAAAAGTGAAGCTCTTCTTCGAGACTACGCAATCCTCTTCACGCATTATTTGCAAAAAAAAAGAAAACACCATGAAAAAAACAGGAAGAGAGGAGGTCCTGGAAGTATTTCGCTTGCTGTAGGAAGATCTCCTACAGTAAGCGGATAAATGGTACAACTTCAGCGAGGCGTTGCAGCATGTTTTACGCAGATAGCACGCAACATTGTAATAAAATGTAAATATCATGCAGTTCAGCTTCTCTATAATAATAAATTGAACATATCATGATCCTTCATTCTCAATAAATGCTTCTTAGATTAATCAAATTATGATCAATACAAGAGTTTAGTTGTGAAAAAAGAACTTACAGTAAAGACTTCTTTGCGGTTAGATGTTCCATATATGGATGCCAAACATTTGAAAAATAGAAGCCGGATGAACCTTTGGGCTGACTAATGTCCAGCTCTACATCAATATCAGATCCCATCTTCGAAGGAATGAAGCATTGTTGAATAACACAGAAAATGCTGTTTGAAAGATGTTCCAGTACTTTTGTGGAATTCGATCGAGCGTCAAAATTCTCACAAATCCATCTGTTTAAAAACAAATTATCAAAATGTGAGAGAGGCTACACAATAATGAAAACAACCTGATTATATCGGGTCTTGCAATAACTCTGTGTAGCGCTTCCAACGACAATGCTCGTTGCCAACCTCTTCGGTCTACATCCACGAATTTCATTAATGAGGATAGGAAAATCTCGCATTCGGTAGGCTCAAAAAGGCTCAAGACATTAGAGAGGAGTATCAATTCAAGATGAATGAAAACTAACCAGCAATTGATGATATAGAGAGATAAGGCAAAGAATAATGCGCACAAGACGCATAGCAATAGGGAAATAAGGGCGATCAGCAGGTAAGCCTTGTGATGAAGAGGAACGAGAGGATGGGTGCTGAGATGACACCTAAAAACATTGTTCTTTTCAATCAACCACAGTGTAAAAAAGCAATGTAAAGGTTTTTCCCCAAAAATGATCAAAAAACATACATGTGCAGTTTTCAAACTTGGAGAAAACAGCTTAATGACAAGTGGACAGACTTCCGACTTCAACAAATCGCAAAATTCGGGATGCTGAAAAGTTTTAGTAGTGAAACACAAATATCCATGAGCGGCAGCAAAGATGTAATTCATTTGAAAGAATTAACCCTAAAGAAGACACCGGGAGAACTCTTCAAAATCGATTCAATAAGTTCCAATCCCAAAGTTCTTGTCATTTCGTGAATCCCTATGAGCCAGACACTAGGTTTCGCATTAATAAGTAGACACAAATCCTAAAATGTGATTAAGAATATAGGAACGAAAACACAAAAAGTGTGCGAAAAAGTACCTTAAATAACATGTACGCATCAGCAGCACAAGGCCGGAGGGTCGGAGGCGCTGAGCGCGGTGATGGCCGTCCTCCGGAAGATGCTACTACTGTCAGTTCTGCATTATTAAACACGCCATCTTCCTGAACGAGATACAAATATCAGATTATTAGCTTAGACTGTGGTAGACCATCATAGTGAAAACAACGGCAGATGATCGCCAATGGGTGATTAAGAAACTATGAAGTTGTAAAGAGTATCGCGTAAAAAAAGCCAACCTATAGTAGGCTCAAAACGACATGCAGCACGGTGCAGTTGCGTAAGCAGCTGCGCTGCGGCGGGAGAAAGCGAAAATCGAAGTGAGCCTATTGCGAACTGCAGCGAAAGATCGTGCTATCAAGGATCCTCCCTCAATCCTAACCGCTACGCTCCATCACACAGCTTTGAGCGCAGCCGCTTACGCAACTACACCATGTTTAAAGTGGTTCTGACCCTACTAGACAAAAAGCGTGCATAATCACACCTCCATCTTTAAAAAAAAATAGAAACACTGGAAAACAATCCCACTCCAGAAGTAGAGCAAGTGTATACAACTTTATTTTGAAAATCCTGTATCTGCTATATCTTTCACACAAAAATTGAAAGGATACCCAGTTCAAGAAAGGCAGATGTGGAAATGAGAGAATCTTTATTTCTGTTGTTTAATAAGTAACAGGAAAAACGTACCTGAATGACACGCTCAAACACACACCCAACCAATTGTCGGACTGCTGCTGAAGCTGCGTTGATGACAACAGGATCTTTAGCGAAATGCATGCGGAAACACATAACAATACACTAAAAGAAAAGAAAAATCAGCGATCCTCGCGTAATGTTGGTGTATCGTACCTTGGCAAGGGTGTTTCCTGTAACTAACAGGTCGGCAGAGACAAGTGGTGGCACTGTCTGGAGAACACGGAGTTCCTCACATTCCACTTCAACTAAACCCCACAGCTCAGTGACTACGACATTAGCGCAACTCTAAACTACGAAATCTTATTAAACTGAACGAAAAACGCAAAGAAACCAATAGCTGAAAAAACCTACGGCTTCGAGAACACGATGTTGAACTAATCGTTGAATACTTTGCAAAGCAATTTGTACGAGCTTTGCTTGCCTTGTAGCACAGGCAAGAATGAGAGGATGAAGCAGTTCATTGCTTGCTGCTCGTAGGTTAGTGAGAAGATTCGATTCCCCAGAAGCAGTACTAATGTTACGCACACGCACTACGCCGGTTTCGGCGGCCTAAAAAGTAACGTGGAAATGGAAATATGAATGTGGACGCAATCCAAACCCAACCATTAAAAAAGGAATAGAAATTCAAGATGAAAAGGAATAAGCATCTTTTAATACCAAGAATACCTTTGATCATCGTCATTTTGACCATCATCATCATTCATCAATACTCCATTAAGGTAACTGTCGATATTATTGATATCGACTTATTTTTGTTATATGAACGACGAAAACGTGGCAGTTAATGATATTTCATACTTGTATTGAACATAACTTTTATATATACCTTGAAACTTCCGCACTTTCTAAGATAATTTACTGACTCCTGAGATAACATATAAAAAGACTCTTTTTCGACTTGGCTGTTAAGCTTTTCTAAAGCACTGTTTCCTTCTTTAAGAAAAGAAATTGAGGATCCAATCCCTTGATTTCCATTCCTGTTCGACAGAACGAATATGATAGTAGTGATTGTTTAGTTTAAATTATTGTTTTTATTTTATTATTTTGCAACTTTTAGAACTACTATTCACTTTAATTTTCAAACATCCACAATTTTTTTCAGATCTTATCGTTTCCTTTTCTCGTTATTCCATCGAAAAGTGATTGGTATATCGAAACAGTTCCAGACATTCTTCTTGAAACAGTTGTTATACAAGCAGGAATCAGGTTGTTTTACAGCAACGATTTGTAGCCTCCTAGTAAGGTACAGCTTCGAAATTCACAGAGTAAGTGCGCCTCCTGGGAAAGTCTCCCAAGCTGTGAAGAAATGCAACTTTTTGCCAAAAGCGCGTCTTCTAAAGGCTAGTTGACGCACACGACACTTCGTCGGGCTTCGCAATTCCGATTTAAAAGCAGTGTTCTGCCGCACATTTAGTAAAGACTCGCTTCTAAATATCTTTTTAAGTTATAGGGAGGGATTCTCACCCGCTCTGCTCACCGGTTTTAACATCTGGAACACTGTGGATATCAAAGAAAAATCACAACCGCATTGAGATGATAACTACTACAAAACTACTACACTACTGTTTACCTATTGGGATTTTTCACTGACTTCGGCATTTTCTCAGCACATATAAGCATGACTGTCGACTCTAGGGTCTAAACTACCATAACATGACCAGTAGAACCTAACCTCCTTCACGTGATTGTGCTTCTTTTTCGCTTCTGTAGACAACTGTCGTAGATCACCTAGAAGGGCTTCAACGAGCTTCCTGGCATCTAATGGCGCGATTACGGACATCAGGACATGTGGGTCCCTACGATTAGGATAGCATAAATTAAAGTATTAGCACGATTGAAGGAGAAATATAAAGATGAGTTAGCTGAGGTAAAAAACCTGTGCACAGTAACGAATGAGAATGACAAGAATATTTATTAATATTTACACATCAAAGCAAAAATCACTGCTGAAAGAGTGGAGATCAACGCATACATGAAGTAAAAGAAAAAGGCGAAGAACGACAAATAGCTGACGATAAGAAATAACATGATCGACTAGGAGATGGAGCAGGACAAAACATGTCTATGAATGGATCAAAACATTGTAAAAGACTTCGTTTGGAAAAAAATCCGGTTGAGAAAATGGTTTTGCAACAATAATGTACTAATTATCACAGTTTAATAGAAACGCGCCGTGAGAAATAATTGCGTCAAGTCACAATACAAAGAACTGCCTTGCAATGTCTCAACAAACTACATGTTTTCGACGACTATTTGAGCAGGCTTTGAAGCAAGTAGACCGATCACATTTTCGGGAATCCAGTGATAGAAATGTGAAACAAGGCGCTGAGTGCATAATACGCTTGCAGAAAATGCCTTTAAAAATATCACTATTAGCGAAAAATGCAATGTAAATAATGAGTAGTTAATATTAAACACATCTACAATCTTTTTTGTTCATAATTCACTGTGAATTTCAATTAAAACTCAGAAACTTACGAAATGTATGGCATCAAATGTGCTTGTGGGGTAATGATGTACGAGAAGAGCAACAGTGCACACAGCTAAACAAGTTAGCGTCTGCAGCAGTGACCATACAGGACTTTCCTTTTTTGGGAATACAGAAACCTCGTGCCAAGCTGGAAAAAAGTGCTATTTTTAGTTGGATATGTTGCAAGCATAATGTTCAATCAACGATCGCACACATCTCTGAACGCATCAAATGACTAACTTTTCCAAACCGAGGCAATGAGAAATGGTCACCCATACACCATGATACACAAAATTTCGATTCATTTTACAATTTACATTTTACAATATGCATCACAAAAGTAGGTCTTTTCTACGAAGGCAAATCCTGCGGAAAAAGCGCCGTACCGCCTCCAAACGCCAAACACCCTCAAGAAGTCAAGAGAATATCATAGATTGACTTACCCGGGAGAAGTTCTCGATCAGCAGATTCAAGTTGAGGCGAATACGGATAGCAATATCCACTCATCGAAAACCTTGACGCAAAATCTGAAAATTCAGATGTCAGTAATAGTACAAGCAACAAGAGTTAGAAGTTATAAAAACAACTTAAAAATAAAACTTTGGTGATTATGTAGAACTCTGAATTTACACCCTTGTTCTGGTCGACGCATGTTTACAGTTCAGCCGGTAGGTTCGCAGGAGTTTATTACAAGCTTTATTATGCAGAAAAATCGCCTAAGAAGATTATAGGCGTATATAGTCGGCTCCAAACGACATAAAACTCGGTGTAATTGCGCAAACGGCTGCGAAGAGGGTGAACCTAGCGGTGAGGAGCGAGTTTCATGTCTTTTTTACGCGACTATAGCTACAATGAACTCCTTTTTTTTACGCATATTACATATGCCGGTCTGATATCTTCAAGTTTATACTGAAATTGAGACATGAATATATCGAAGTGCACATTTACCTCCTTTCCAAGTATACTGCAGCAATTGAAGAGCTCCGTCAATCCTTTTCCAGTGTTGAATGTGGAAAAAGGCATAAGCAATAGCTTCCGAATCGCCACGTTTCAAATAGTGCTCAGGTGGGAGGATCATAGGACGCATCTCTACAACATTAGGACGCATTAGAACAATTATTCAGGAAAGAAATGTCCCGAACATCGATCCAGTAAGCGAATGAAAAGAAAAAAGATGTAATTAGAGAATGTAACAAAAGTTCAATTTACCAAGTAAATAGAGTGGAACGTGAGGATTGAACTCTATAGCTCTGGTTATTGCTTCAATTGCTGTAGCTTCCGCTGAAGATAAACCTCTTCTTGTTGATATGTCCGCAACAAATCTGAAATTCTCCATAATTAGGAAAATAGTGCGTTATTACGTATTTAGGAGAAAAAGTGGATAAAAGTTAACAATGACGCACTTGTCTGCAACAGCCCTTGCTTTGAGTAAAGCGGAGGTATAGCTGAGAACTGCTGATCTTGGCTCCCGTAAGTCTGCAATGTGTCAGTCAGTTTGCAGTAAAGTATTTTTGTAGTAGGTACTTCATTTTTTTGATTTTCAAAGCAGTTTCAAAGTTTCAAAGCAAGAAGAGAAAAAAGGCTCACCAAATCCGTCATATCGAACTAGTAAGGCCTGCACATCGGCATATGCTTGCATTTCTAAGCAAGCTTCAATGAGGTTCTCTTGGACGCCCAATATGTTACTCATGGATCCATCGCGAATTATCTTAAGGGCGGTCTTTAGAAAGGAGAAAAGTACGTTTTACGAGAATTTGTTTAAAAAAAACAATTTTGAGAAAGTCAAAAGTTGAGTGATTTCTCACAGACCTCTCTAATTCAACTTCTTTTACGCAAGAATATTTGCATACACAAAAAGCTCTCATAAACAACCTTTAACATTTTTTTTTGCTAATTGTTAATTCAGAAATAAGTTCAGAAATAAATAATATAACAGAGAATAAGCAAACTCCAACGTAAATTCTACACCGCCTCATGGTGTTTATGCAATAATTTCGAGAATTATTTGAGCAGGCTTCATTAGTCCTCATTTGATTTCTTGCATTTCGATCCTTTTTGTTTGATTCCTACCGTCTACAGAATATTACAAGTTCTTATTACTAATTAAGAGAAAAAAAGATCTTGAGAATTGTTAAGAAAGAGTAGCTAATCGTGCAGTTTCAAAAAAAAAATAAAGGAACAGGTGATTAGGCTTACATCTTTGAACGTTTTAATAGCTTCACGCAATCGTCCTTGTTTCCGTGCGCACATTGCGAGTCGACGTCGAATGTAGATTTGCATGTGGAAGTCCCTTCCTACAAAAGAAAAATTATTCAGAAATACATACAACTACAGTCTCAGTAAACCCTAAACAGATGATAGTATATGACATTTCATTCACATTCATTGTGCTCTTATGATAAAATGAACAAATAGGAGAGTAAGCTTGCAACTCTGAATGTTTCAATATTCATCGATATTCATTAATTTTTCCAAAATAAACAGTTAGAGATCGAAAAACAACTTTCGAGAAACATTCGCTGTTCGTGTTGGTCTTGATTTCGCATTGGTCGTGTACTCCAGTCGTGAACCATAACATAAACAAAAGAAGACGAGGAACTTTCTCATGTAGGGAGCACATCAGAAATATATTCTCTGTGTGCCCGGTCTGCATGAACGAAAACAAAAAGAGAACAGTACTAGGAGCCAAATACAAGAACATGTGCTCTGGGAGCTTGAGATCTATTATATGTGTATAAACTAGATCCTTAGTTGAGCAATATAGGCATAATCTAATCTCTGGCATGATGTTTTCCGCTCACGTTGGTTCTTTTAGCAAAAGGACGGAACGACTTTTCAGAATCATTCAATAAACATCACGACAAAACTAGTTAAAATTGTGACTGATGAGAAACACATTATTTCAAAATAAAATTGTTGGTTGTTCCTAATCGCAAACGCGTTGATTACTGTAAAGATAGGCCGAAACATGCATTAGATAAAGATAAGTGGACGCATTAAATAAAGATAGCAAAACAGCCGCTCCGCAAAGGGATTAAATTATTCATAGCTAGGGCTAGATCAAAATTGGCAAGTAATCACCCTAACCTAGGTTCAATTAAGAAAATGAGCAATGAAATGATTGTGTTCAGTTGCCTCCCTAGCGATACTGGTGAGAAACAGCGCTTCGATTAGTTTGAAATGTGAAACCTATGCTTTAAAATAATCCGAAAAACCTACTTCTTGCTTGCCGATAAACGTCGCCGGAACGTTCATGTGGAATCAACTGCCCAGATTGTGACTGTCCCAAACTACTGTCCACTGCTTTCAAAGCACGTCTTAACAAAAATTATCTAGATAACTAGATTCTGTTACGAAGTTTCACCAAAACACTCCAACACAAAGTCTTCAAAATGCAGGCTGAAAAGTTCACCTCAGCATTAATTCAGCTTCAACGATCGTCTCACACTGCTCTTCCGCAAGTAGTATCAATGCCGGAGCACAATTCGGATTTATGTGCAGTGCTTCCCGAGCAGCATTGACACGGGATGCGCTATCCCTCTCTCTCCATGCGATTTGCATGACTGAAAAGATACGCACCAATAAAACGTCAACAAATTAGAGTGTAAGTGCAAAAACTGAACATTAGAAATTCGAAAAATCTCAGATAACTTTTCCAAAATTGCTTCTTGTACACAAACATACAGTACTTTGGTGTACAATATCTAACATGATTGAAGATTGTGTCGCTATAAAAGTCAAATTGTCTCAAAATCACGTTCTTTTCTATTTTTCAAGTACATGAACAGTAACTTCGAACTCGACTTCGTTCAATTAGTATTGTTATAGGGTGAAACCGATTTATCAAGTTTCGCCGAAGACTGATAAG
Source organism: Necator americanus (assembly GCF_031761385.1). Lineage (NCBI taxonomy): Eukaryota > Metazoa > Nematoda > Chromadorea > Rhabditida > Ancylostomatidae > Necator > Necator americanus. Next base: position 2,602,892 of record NC_087374.1, read on the forward strand.
AAATACACTATTTCAAAACCTGTACCGAAAATGTGTTCAGCAAAAGAAAAAAGTCCAATTCTAGTCTTTCATAAATTTTCAATAAGGTGTGTTTGCACTTTGGGCATATCCACACGAAGTTTTGCGATGAATAGAATAGGTAACGAAATGTTTTTTTTTTTTAAGTGGAATCTCACCAAGAAAACAAAGATCAGTACTATGTAATGTACGAAAACAACTTCTGATTTGACTGCCGGTATAATTTTCTCTTTGTGCTTTTTTTCTTCACAACTGAAGCAATATTCCACTAAATTGTGTCCATTTTTTTTTTGAATTTAGACATCATCATAACTGCATTACATTGAAGTAAAACATGCTGATGATAAGAAAACGGAGAGTTCAAACATTATCACTGGAAGATTCCAGTAATTAATTAAACAGTTCAACCTCAAATCTCATCATCAATCTATACACTGCAACTCACTACTCATTATAGCAAAGCAAAACACTACCGTACTGTCCACATCAATCAATGAATAATGGACTTACTATCATAATCAGGTCGCCCGACGTCTTCATCGCACGTGAAAAAGCTTTGATGATCTTGTGCGGAAAGATTCATGTCGTAATAAGTGAGGGGATCCAAATCCATAACTGTTTTCACACGATTATATTCTGCACCACGGAATAAAGCCATCGGATTCCGCCAAACTTTACATTCTAAAATAAGAAATGAAACTTGTAAGTGTTAGCGAGATTATAATTCTACAGCAACATTGTGTAACTATACTATATATGAAGTATAAGAATGGAAATGAAGCCCCTCTATTTAGAATTTGATTAAATTCTTGTGGCTTCAGCTATTTTCTTTTGCACCCTGAAGATTGCTTGAGAGAGTATGCACACATTTCCTTCAATGGACATTGAGAATCTCTGGATGCCTCTTTCTTGGTAGGCTTGGCACACAAACGTTGGAAATCGTTCACGCATCAGTCATGGTAATCCAGCTTTTCGTTGCTCCTATCAGTGTAAAATGTTTTGGAAAAGCGTAGCTTTGCTGATCAAAAGAACATCTTCAACCATGTAGCATTCAAATTACTGTTCATACTTTCAGTTTTCGTAGTCTAAAAACGGAAAAATTCCATCGATAACTAAAGTGTTTTTTCTATGAACATAAAAGATATCGAAGTTTACTTGGTCAGCATGCAAAAATGATGAGATTGTTCAAGTAGTGATACAGAGCCAATCAAAATGGAATTTACTTTCCCATCTAAAATTTGAACATTATCATCACAACTCACAAACAGGAGATAAAGTGAAGAATACTGAGCTAAAGAATATAACACATATAATACTAAATCGTACCAGGAATAGCTTTTTGATTTTCCATAGGATCTTCGTTGTCGCTTCCATCGTCACTCACCGAATCAACTGCATTACTATAAAGAAAGCGTTGTAAACCCAAAAAGAGATGCGTGCAAAAATTGTGTGAAATATCCCCACTTCTTAAAATACCACCATTCAAAAATCAAGATAATCCCAGATACAAGACTAGAGGTGCCAGTGAGAGCAACATAAAACTTCGGCGTTAAATTGTTGAAGTATGATGAAGCTTAAATGAAATATAATGAGGACAGGAAACAATGTTAAAGTTATAAGAAATGAACTCATGAAAATAATCAAAGTAAAACATAAAAAGATCAGCAAACATGAAGTACCAAAGAAAAAAGAATAAAAAAACTCACAAGTTTCAAGGGAAAACCAACCATTTTCAATTGATTCGGTAATTTTTAGTGGACCACGTAAGATGTACACAAGAACAATGACAAGAAGGAACCAAAAGGCCCATAGATAAGTCCATGACCACGTCAACCAACTCTTCACTCTATTTAGGACCATCTAAAAACTGATCTAATTACTTCACAATCAAGAAAGATTCGTATCTACAAGAAATACGATACTGAATCATACACACGTCTCTTCAGAAATACCCTCATCAAGAAAAAATAAGAAATGAAATCTTCAAGAAAACCGACTGATCGCCAACGGTCGTTGTAGCGGTAGTGACATGCTGGATGCGGACATACTTGTCAATTTACGAGCACAACAACTTGAAGCGGTTAGTAGGAGATCCTCTACCAATCCGTTGAATAAAGTAAGATTTTGGGTAAATGATATGATCAGGAGTAAAACTTCATTATTTTTAATTATAGCAAGAATCGGGGTGCAGCATCAGAGTCTGATTGCTACCTGATCGCGATATCCAACATGACACTTGAGCGTAGCTCTGGGGAAGTATGTACTGTATACCTTGTACAGTTGTGTGACGGAAAATTCTTTATTATTGCAACTTGTCGTCGTGCACACTGTCAAAACCCATCGCGAATTGATCAAAATACCTAGAAGTATAGTAGGGTCAGAAGGACATGAAGCACGTACGCAATTGCGTACGCGGCTTCTCGGCTTCGGTGGAGCGTAGCGGTTAGGAGCGTGGTGAAATCCTTACTGGCACCACCCATCACAGCAGTTTGTGACGGTCCCGCCTCGCACCTAGGTGCTACCTCCACCGTGGTGTTTCGAGCGCGTACGCAAATGCACCGCAACTACACTCGTGATTCATGTCGTTTTGACCCGACTATAAATGTTGCAGTTATCGTCCTGCACACTGCCAAATCCCAAACCGAATGTAGTAGACATGCTAAGTTCTTAGCCCTCTTGATTCGAAATTGCACAAATTGAATAATTTTGGCCAATCCACGCTGAGAATACTCTATTCAAAGCGATGCGGCCACCGGGGCATCATCCTCTAATCCCGGACGCCATAAACTAAGCTACGGAATCATACCGATCGTCACTACCGAACCAGGCACTCCTCCAAGGCTTTGAATTTAACGCTAGACACACAGTAACAAAGATGAGTCAGAAGACTTTTCTGTTACTGTGCGTCTAGCGCTAAATTCAAAACCTATGGCCGGGTTGATCTGACCCCATGAGCTTTGTGCCTGAAGGTTGCATCCTACCGTAGTAGAAAGGTGACGCTTATTTGTTGGAGGCGACTCTACTCCGCTTTCCTTGAAGCTTCAAGTCACTGGATTGTAGAGTCTTAGCTAATCTTGTAGAATCGGTGTTTAGGGGTTAGGGATATGACCATCGCATCCGAGCACAACAGAAAAAGAGGTTCGCCACCTCAACCCACCTGCGTCTCACGGCACATACAATATTGCTCTTGGGTCGCTGTTAGCACCCTGACAATCACCTGCGGTTGCGCCCGATAGCCCCGCGACTGACTGCCTATGATCCGTCTAGTGATGGAGATCTGTGGTATTCGTGGATATAGAAGCTCGTAGTGATTTATTACCACAACGAATCAGAATCTTATTACTGAAGTTGGTAGCGTGTAGTTTCTTGAGTCCATTTAAGGCATCACACCACGAATCTGGTGTGGTACGGGTTTCAGGTGGGTTCTGCATATACGGGGTCGTAGATTATGGGAAGGAGGGTGATTCTGTCCATTTCTTTCTAATTGCCGTTAAAAAAAGCGGCCCGGAAGATGCGGCGCGAGCACATGGCTGGTGCGCTCCAACAGAACTCGTTGTAGAAAATAGCGCCCCGCAGCGCTCGAAGCCGCATCTTCCCGGCCGTTTTTTGCGGCAATTAAGAAGAAATGGACGGAATAGCCCTCCTTCTCATAATCTACGACTTCGCATAAGCATAACCCACCTGAAACCTGCACCACCCCAGATTCGTGGGGTGATGCCTTTAAGCAAAGTCATCCCAACGCTTTGAATGATGCAGCTTCCACATATGTGCTGAATATTCGACTAACCCTAACAAAAATGAAAAATATAGACATTCGAGTTTTTGGAAACTCAACAAGTTGGAAAATCCAAAGATTTGAAACGGTGTGAGATACGAAGTCTCAGATAGAGTTCAGTACTAAATCATCTAGGCCTGGATGGTACACGGGACTGATGTCTGGTCGTTCCATTCTTTTAGTGTCTTTTTACTATGTAATTACTGTATT